>NW_027210623.1:3795000-4395000 GCF_029030835.1 Brachyistius frenatus
AGTGAGAGGAGAGGACACAGAACGAGGGAAAGCAGAGGAGAGATAGAAGAGAGGGTTAGCAGCAGAGTAATTGGCCTGAGACAGGCTCACTAATGCTGCCCCATCTTCATTGTGTTCTTTCTTCAAGCACTGCTTCTCCTCCTCCCATCCTCTCCTGTCTGTTAACCCCACACACACCCTGTTTCAAGCCACGCTCCCCACTCTCCTCCCTCGCAACTCATCCTTCTTCTTCTCCTTGACTCTCTCCCTCGCCACACTCATTCAAAACACTTTCTGTCCTCTTTCACCTTCTCAAGTTCCCTTTCTCTCCCTTCCCACACTTGCCTTTCTCTCCTTTGCTGTACAGCACCTCTTGGTTTGTCTTCATCTGACACCTTCAGGAAATGAACATCGGGGATGAACACCTAAAGGTCGGGGGGCAAGAGAGCTCCCACGGGGACTTCTGCTCAGCTTTGACCTCTTTGTGCTTCCTGGCTGTCTGGTGGCAGGAAGAGGTGGCTGTGAAAGGGCTGAGCCTGGTCTCAGCAAATGTTTTAATCATTTAACAAAGATTTTATGAGTTAGGAATTTTTCGCAAGAATAAACCCATGTCATCTAATGTATTTATTCATTTAGGGCTCAATTTGTACATAGTTGTATTGGTTTCTGATCTGATTTGAATCCACTCTGTCTTCTGGTCTGGTTTGAATCCACTCTGACTTCTGAAACACAAAATTGTCAACAAGCCCTGCTATCTGCCCGATTCTGTGGTCATGCAGTTCTGTACATCAAAACCACACCAAAGTAGTGCGAACCAACCGAGAAACTTATGTTGCTGCCCTCAGAACTACGAGCTTTCACAACAAAGGCCAACATGGTTTACACCAAAAACCCCACAAACAAGGCCACAGAAATGCAGTGGCGTCCTGTGATGCAAGAAAAGATACTGTGCAGATGCTGTGCTGATGAAGGAGAGGACACATGCAGCGATTGTGCTTTATGGCATTCATTTACAGCACCGAGCATCTCATTCTCTCTTCTTCATCTACCTCTCTATAACGCTTATGTTTACATGTCAGCAAAGCAACAAGATACATTTGCTTCATAAAATAACTGTAATGTGTGCCAAGACTGTACAGTATATAAGGCTATTTTATGGTGACCATAACCCACAGCCTTGACCCACACTAAAGCACACCACTACACCGACCTACACTCATTGTAGTTAGTCTATGGTGTTATAATGTGTATATGGATGTGAGGTTTTTTAACATAGATGTGCAATTTCAAACATGTATTACACTTTTTGCAATAGATTTTTGCAGTAAACACTTTGCTCCAAGAGTTTTCACCCCCTTTCTCCCAAACACAAACATAATTGGACCATACACACTGCTCGCAAGGGGGGACCCATCTGGAGGGGTTGTTTGTGTGTGTCAGTGTGTGTGTTATAAGGTACATTTCTCTTGCAGTCCACCCTAAGGCCCTGGGCTACATTTGCTCCCATCCATCAGCCAGATGAGCTGTGTCCTTTTAACATTGCTGACAGCATGGAAAAAAATAAACTCAGACAATATATTTATTTGTAGATAAGGACCCAAAATTAAAATGAAAATCAAGCCTTTCGAGGGTAACGGCAATGTTGCTGATGGTAACAGATGGCTGTAAAATTAGACTTTAAAAATGACAACTTTGGATTTCCTCGACGAGGTAAAAAAGGCTCCCTCTACTCAAACCTCACTGTCACCATTATGTACCTGAAAAGAGGGTGTGCTCAGTGTCAGGCAGTGATACATACTGTCCTACGCTGTGTGGCAATGTGAAAAACCAGGGGAGGCATGTTGGTATTAATGTTGTGTCACTCGCTGGTGCAGATGTACACACCTCTCTGCTTGATATCTGGCCATGTGTGTTTGCTTATAGAGTGGTTTTTAAGCTGTCTCCTTCCACGGTCTATTACCTTGTACAGTTGCTGTTTGTGACCAGCCCCCATCATAAAGGATTATTTCTTATTTACATGATGTGTTTGTGCATGTGAATAGGGTTGTAATATTGTTTGTGTGGGGGGCCAGGCAGTGTTAATCAGATGTTTACAAGCACTGCATGGTAAATGTCTTTCCCAGCTAAGGCTGAGAATTGCTGTACGAACTTAGGGGGAACCTAATTGTTTAATCCAGACAACACATGCTTTTTTTTTTTTTTTTTTTTTACACCATAAGAACATAAAGCAGCCAAATATATGATTAGAGATTTAAACAACATAAAAAAATCCCATAAATTTCCAGTCCTCAAAAGCACCACGATATATTTGGGAGCTCACAACATTCAAGATGCCAGCGAGAAAATAACTTGTGTTGTGAATGGGATCCTACTACACTACCCACAGCACATGAGCCTTTGATAAACATACAGTAAGGAAAATCTCCATAGCCATAAAATGCTTTTTATTCTTCCTTCAAAAAAAAGCTATTGCCCACCTGCCATGCCAGGCCATCCGCACATTTCCACCTCAGTGGTGCACACCAAACAACTTCTCTCTACCCTGCAGGCAACAGTTGCTGATGTGCCTCCATTTCCAACCTGATTCCCATTTGCTTTCAAGTGCCACTTCTTCCCATGTCTACCAGTCTGTCCGTCTCCCCAGGGGGTACACACATCTCCCGAGCCTCCCTCTATTCCCTTCCCTGTTTCGTTTCACGAGACACTCTCTTAAAGGTCAGGCGGCCACGGGGCTGTGAGGATGGAGGGACCTGGAAAAGGGCCATGAAGTGGTACGTCTAACTCGTAAACAGCTCAGTCGCAACTTGAAGGACAAATATGATCCAATGGCCAAGCCAGCTGGTCAAGTGGATTCACGGCTATCGTCGGCTAAAATAGGTGCCTGGTGCCATGAGGGGCATGGCTGAACAGTTGGCTCGGCTGTTTCTGTGTATTTGTGATCAGATTTGATTGCATACTGAGTACATTTGAGCCCTCAGGTTTGTGTGTATGAAGTCCATCATTGTTAAGGCCCCAAAAGAAAGTGCAACGAATGGTCAGGAAAATAGAAACATCTCTACAACAGAATGGAAGCCAATACGACAGCCCTGCATTAAAAAACAATTTATGTAAAATAGTCGTGTGTATTCACTCCCCTCCTTTTGTCTTTATGTACTGACTCACCTAAAAAGCTGTGATTGGAGGTGTGATTGCATTTTGTTATTGTCAGTTCTACTTACATCTCTGGGAATACAAAAAATTCAATTTGATTAAATAACATGGGATCAGTCCACTACAGGATACCGTGCCAGTGTGACACTTTGCCTCGCCGAGGCATGAAGAGTTAAGTGCCTTAGGATTGGGCATCAAATACAACGTGATTAGGTTCAGGAAAATATCATGACTTGGGTTAAATGTGACACGGTAACAGTTTGGTTAGGTTTAGACACACAAACTACTTGGTTAGAGGTAAAAAAAAAAAAACGACCATGGTTTGGGTTAGAAGAGGTAATCTTATGTAAGCAACGTTTTGTATGTCATGGAAGTTACTTTACCTGCGTTACATGACTTACCCTAGTGGACTGAAGAGTGCATTACATGCTTTGGCTTGATACCTACTGTACTGAATTAACACCTTTAAATTAGTGCTGGCTATGACATAAAGGCCTGACATGACATCCACAAGAATCATCATATAGTATAACCAAAACTGACTGAATCTGACACTTTAACAAGATAAATCAAGATTCACAAGTGCTTATTTAAATAATATTTAGCATAATAATGTTTATCTAAGGTCACAGGGCAAGGACCTTTGTGTAGACAACAGACCTGTGTTGCATTGTAATGTACACACGGTGCATTGTGTTTTGTGTGCAATGATGTACAGGTGTATTTTTGGTATTTCTCTATCAGGAAACACCACGCATTCCCCTGGAGATCATGAGATCCGACATCTCAGTACTGTCATCTATTCCTTTTACATCCCCTGTTTGACCTAGTATCTTTTGTTTTATCCTTTCAGCTCTAACTCTTCATACCATAGATTTGTCATTCCATCCCTCCTTCCCCTCCCATTGCATCTCCACATCTGCAGTTCAGTTCTACTTACCATTACTACCTTAGTTTGTATCTTCTGTCTCTCATCCCTTCACACCCTCCAGCCAATTTTCCCACAGTCCCCTTTCCAACATCTAGTTTTTTCTCTATATCACCACTGATCTACCTTTCATGCTGGGCTCGTACATGCTCTGATGCCCTCCCTCTGTGTTTATGCTGCATGTGTGTTATTTGTATCTCCTACCTGCCTACTGAAACTCATTGCTTTGTGTAAGGCCCCACCCAAACCACTCACTATGCCGGCTGTCACAGGGGCCAGGCCACTGAAGATTACACTTCACTGAGCAAGTAGCCTCACTGCAGGACTATTCCCAGCAGATATGGCTAATGCAGCCTATTATCACTGTGCCCCCATGCTGTCTCCTCATGTCTCTTTTTACACCCCATTGTATTCTTTTATTTAAAGTTACAATCTGTTATGTGAAGATAGGTCATCTTTCATGAAGGCCAATTTTTTTTTTTTTTTTTTTTTTTTTTGTCACCTTTTTTTTTAGTGTTGGCCTTGTTGGTTGGCCACATGGCATGCTATTATATTGGAGTGTGTCATCCAGCCTGGCTAGATTACATTTTATAGGCTATAGTTGTAACAGATCTCTCTTGATCTTACCTTAAAATGTAAACACAAAGGTTTCACATCACAAAACAATTGTTATACATACTCGCTGATGGATAGCCAGCAAAATGCACACTCAACTAATCGGCCAACCTTTTCTCATTGACATGCCGTCAAATCCTGCCATTTTGTCAAAGCTGTTGGCAATGGAGAGCTACTGTATGCACAAGGTGCTCTTTGGCAAAGGAACCATGACGGCCTGGGTTAAAGAAGGACATCACGTGGTGTCGCAGAAAGTGTGACAAATCTGTCACTGAGGTAACGGGGTGTTTGATGGAACAAAAAACAGGACATACACCAGAAAGCCAGTGAGAAAGCAAAACATAGGTGAGATACTTACATGATGTAGCATATTAATTCACCTAACGTATTTAAAATAACTTGCATCCTGTTACTTACATAAAATTACTTGTTTTATTCCAAACTATGAGTTTTTTCTAACCCTAATCAAGTGGTTTTGGTGCCTAAGCCTGATCTATTGGTCAGTTACACAATCGCATCATCTGCATATGTGATGATTTATATTGTGTACAGTCTAGTGTAAACCTCTTGTATTGGTATAGCTTGTGTTTTGAGTTTTAACCTTCTCTACAGCCAAATGTTTGTTAGATCTGTGTCTTTAAGACAAAAATATCACCTTAACTTTTAAAGCAAATCACTTTTTGCAGTACTTTCCCTTGTTTTCTGCAGCTGTCATGTTGTAGAAGCAATTCAAGTTTAAATTAATTGGTATTTCATTTATCTCAAAATGCATTTATCTGATTCACGTTTGTTTGTTTTTAACCATTACCGAGGTGGTTGTCTTCATTATGTCATTAGTAATGTGGCAATGTCATTGTCCGAAGAACCTCAGTATAGGACTGGATGTGTTCAAATAAATCAGATATTCTTTTTGAATCTGTGAAATCCTTGCTTACCAGACCTATTGACCTCCATCTGGATAAACCCATTTTTTTCTGAATACACAACATGGTTCCTTTTGTTGTTAATTTGTTATTTTTTATGGTGTATTTGTAATGCTTTTGTTTCAGATTCCTCTCAAAATAGTTGTTCATTTCAGAGGCCACCTGTTTAAGGCAACATGGCGAAGGCCAGTGGCCTCGACAAGCCAGCATTTAAGCCAGTTGGTCAGGGCGCTAAGGGTCAGCTGCCTCACATTACCCTGTTACCCCGTACCTTTCACTTACAGTTGAAGATTAGGGCACTTTAGAGGACACCTTTCTCCTTCCCCACCCCTCACAGATGGCTCGTACTTATCTTCCAAAGGTATATACAGCTGAATCAGCATGCCTTTGTGTTGTCTTTTTACTTTGCCAGAAGTTTTGAACTTGAATCAACTCAATGAGCCTAATTTTTTATTTGGTCTTTTTGACATTTATATAATCCTCCATGCATTTGATTGCACATTTTCCTCTCATTAAATGACTAAATATGACATTATTTCCATTATTTAATTTAAGTGTTGCAATGCATTTATTTTTCCATGTTTAAATTCAGATTATTAAAACATGAAGGTGTCATGGTTTGGACTCTGTTTTTTTTCCTGGTCTGTAGTTCAGTCTGGGTTTTGTCTTTCCTATTTATTTTTAAATTACTTCCTCATGTATCCGTTTTGTTGTACTTCTTGCCTTTGTATCTTCTCTTGTACTCAGCTATGTCTTGTTATCTCATCAGCACTTTGTATATTCAGTTCTGCCTCTTCCCCAGTTCGAGTCTGGTCCCTTGTCCGTGGATCTCTCGTCATGCATTTAACTTAACCTAACTGTTTGTTTTATGGAGTTCGTTTTTTGGATTCAACCAGCTTGGATCACTGTCTTTTGTTTTGCTATCCCAACTCCCATTTTCATGATTAATAAATATTTGCATTTACCTGTTGTGCCAGGCATTTGGGTCCTACCTTCCTCCATTCGTAACAGAAGGGACTTGTTTCCGAAGAAATAAATCCCTTATTTCTACTGAATCTTGTTAAGATACAAGATAACCTGTGACTGTAGCTACCTTAGTAGCCGACGAGGAGTTAATTGCAATTCCCAAGTTGCTGACCCCCCCATTCAAACCCCACAAGCTCAAATCTGAAACAAGTTTCTACTTGCCCTAAATCTACCCTAACTAGTCCCCAAGGCCAAAACGTTGAGGTCCCCTGGCCACTCCCTCTATCCTGCACTTGAAGCGGTATGAGTTTAGTTTGTATTTTTTTAGTGAATAGATTAGTAAAGAGCACAATTTTGTCACCACCTCTCTCTTGTTTGAAAAGATTATCCAGTGTGCCCAAGCTACCACCAGGCTGAGGTGACCCCACTCAGCTATTCAACTTTTTTAGGATTTCCTGGTGGTAATGGTCTAACTGCTGACCATGTTTCCAGACTGCACCACATGCTGTGAATCCAAGACTTCTGTAATCACCCTAGATTTTTTTTCTGGGGTGCTCTCCTGTTCAAATTGGAGGCATGAGCAGTGCTTCTGTCATCCCCACAGAGACATGGCAGGGACCTCTAGCCTCCTTTTCCCAGTCCAACATGGGAATCAAGTAAAATGGCCTTCTTGAGAAATGGTTTGTCAATAGTAATGGCTGTATTGCATATTTTGACATCATTGTGGATCTCAGATATTTTTTTCTGTGAGTAGCATACAAATGCAACGGGATACAACTGCCTCATGTCTCTGGCCAGCACTGTGGCACTCTTTGGATTCGATGGTGTGTTGGGTATACGACTGCACATTTACTGCTTATATCAACAGACTGGGGACTTGTGGGTGTGGGCATCAGGGAAATGGTGACCTCTTTGGACCACACATGTGTGAAGGGTCCTCTGTCCAGCACAGGGCCATGAACCAAGAGGATCTGGTGAACAGACTGTCTCTCTGTTGACATGGCTACTGGCCACACAGTTCAAGTGCATTCACAGCAAGTAAGAAAAGTGGCAAAATACTTGACAGCATAAGCAACCTCCTGCTATTTATGAGGTTTGGAAATGACTTTACAGGCCCCTTATAACAAAGTTTGATGTTCCATTTAGATCTGTATAATGAAGGTGTTTAAGGGGCTATTCCATGTAGTAATTCATTGAAATTAGATTAAAGCTCTCTCCCAAGACATTTATGCCCTTCAAGGTTTAAAAGATGATGCAAAGGTTTTTATTTTGTCCTGTAGATTATTTAGAAATTGTTTTCCTCAGGCATTTAAGGAATGGATTTCCTCTCTGGCATAATTTGCATCAGCGCATGCTGCAAAGTTAATGAAATTAAAGCTTTTAAATTGTGACGTACAAATTAAATGTGTGTGTGTGTGTGTGTGTGTGTGTGTGTGTGTGTGTGTGTGTGTGTGTGTGTGTGTGTGTGTGTGTGTGTGTGTGTGTGTGTGTGTGTGTGTGTGTGTGTGTGTGTGTGTGTGTGTGTGTGTGTGTGAGAGAGAGAGAGGGGGGGGAGGGAGAGCTACGTAATGGTTAGGGAAGCTGCTTGGTGAGTGCTAAAATATTACACTCCTCAATAGGGTACCTATGGTACTGGTTGACTGGTTAGAAATGACAAGCCGGCAGACAGCAGATGGGTTTAAAAGGGTTCTCCCTCCTCTGGCTATTTTTCACTTTCTGTACTCTTTCGTTATACTTCTGTGTATCTGTCTGGCTGTCTGTCTGCTGCCTTCATCAAGCCCACTGTCACCACACCTTCAGGTTCACTGCTCAAATCATACTTGTCCTCTGCCAGGTTCCTCTCATTTTGTTCCAGCTGATTCCAGCCACCCACCTGTCAAACATTGACCGACTTCATAAATAAATCTTCACTTTCGCACAGTCAGTTATGTTATATAATCTAGCATTTGTCACACAAACATTTTATTTTTTAACATTTTCTATTTTTGTTTCAATGCTGCCCACTTTCTTTGTTAAATGTGTCTGTTTAACCACTGAAACAGTGTTTACTTCCCATCAATGGTTTTGTTGGGCTCATAATAGGTAAGCGACAAGAGGTTAAAATTTGAACAGAACATGGTACATATTATAAACATAACCGCTGATTAGTCAGAGATATCTGTTGTCAAATCTACATGCATACACCTGAAATGCATCAACTCTAAATTGGCTTAAAGTGCAGTTTCAGAAATCCTACAGGCCTAATTGCAAGTATAACTTCTGGGCACACTGAAGGTTATTTTCCATTGGATCCGTCTACGTCAAGTTCCGGCTTCAACGTAGCCACCAGAGCTGATCGCTGCCATTCTAGTCAATGCTTGATATCCCACCAGACGCTCCATGGCGCGTCAGCAGCTTTCCACAAGCAGCTTGGCACTCTGCTTCGCTAAAGAATTTTTGATGGAAGCTGGACAGAAATCGCAGCAAACTCATGCGGAAACCAATGTTACCCATTGGTTTGTGAACTGCTGTTTTGAAGCCTCCAGTCTGAAAGTTTGTCAGGGCCAGAAGTGACAATATTTGGTCAAGCTTGGGTTCAGCGAGGGGTGACTCTTGCTTGATGTGACTGGGAACCCCAGGCCATTATGCCCGCCCACCTGTACTGGAAACCTGACTCCACCGAAGGCATATCAATTAAAACCAGGCATCCCAAATACACCACTCATAAGGACTAATATACAATTAATTATGAAATTGTTTTCAGATGGCCCACTAGAACGCTGATCAGATGGAGTGAATTTTGGGAATGACACCAAAATTAGTTGTGGAAAAAGTGTATTGACTTTGTATTTCATGAGAGAAGTTGAATGGGAGTCTATGGAGCCAAACGCTATTTAGAGCTAAGCCCTAGTGGCCTTCAGAAATCCAGCTACTGGTGCTGTATGTGAAATAGTTACAAAATAATTCTAAGGATGAATGTTTTTTTAAGAACTAAAACACAACTGTTTCTAACACTGTTGGCTACAGCACCACATAATAGGTTATTACAACATTAAACACAAAAAGGAAAAAATAAAAGCCTTTGAAGAACATTTACCTGCTAGAAGCACAATAATGAAGTTACAATGACCAAATCAGGAAGTAAAAAAAAAATGCAGACAAAACACTTCGGTGGGGGATAAAGCTGTGCAAAAGACAGAACAATATAACATCACGTACGCAATGTCACGAACCCGAGCCTGGTGGAAAACTCTCGAGATAGATTTCCACCTAAAGCCTGACATCTAGCCCACAGACCAAACATACACTACGGAATCATGAGAATTGTCAAACATAATTACCCAAATCTTTTTTGTTTTTTTTACAATTTTTGTGGTGTCCTCTGTAATACAGTTACAATCCCATATTATCAGACAAGATAGTCGGGTCAGCAGACAGTTTGGTTAACGTGTTTAATCAGAATATGAGATGGACTTAAGAGGCAAAGAACTGCCGCACTCCTGGTTTCGCTCATTCGAGCATGATTGACAACATGGCACCACACAACACTCTCCGCTCATCCACACACACAGTCACATCATTATGTGCTGAAACAGTACAGAGTGGGTGGTGAGTGTTGTCAGTCATCTCCAGCTGGAAGGAAAAATGTATAAAAGACATGTTCAGAGAGGGAACAATTGTTGCCACCCAGACACTACTGCTTCAGTGGTGCAGTCATATGGAGTTTGTAGAATTCAGGGGCCGGGGACGAGAGTGGCTGTTTTCTCCCCTTCATTTTATCTTTTGACTGCCCTCTCTTGTATGAATGGCTGACAACAAACATTACCGCAGATGCAGGCAGGAAAGAATCTATAGATTGTGCCAAATGTCAGCTCGTTGCCAAACTGGCAGCGCTGGAAAAATGTTCTAATCCAAGAATGAATGAAAACCTATTCAGGATCACTCATTATTTATCATCACAGTTTCTATCTTTTGCTCACATTATGCTGACATCTCTAGAAGCTGAGTGGCAAGACCAACGTGTAGGTATTTTACGGGACTGCTCAAAATTATATGCAGTCTTTAGAGAGCTGCCGTTACAATCTCTTGCAAATATGGAGACTTCTTGTGTCAGCGATCACCAGGCAACATGAGCAATTTCAGCAGTTTCAAGTTTTTTTGCAATTTCATCTTTTATATACAGTACTGTGAAAATGTATTATTAAACATTTTTTATTTGTCATTACGCTGTTTCATGCTTTGGGAGAAACATACTGGACTGAGAGTATTTCATTGAACTGTGAGGAAGATATGTCGTTAATAATTCCCACCTTGTTTTTTTGCAAGATGTTAGAAGACAAAAAAGTTGGAAACCACTGCTTTAATCTTTAACAACGTGTTTTATTATAAAAAGCTTGATATATTATCTATTGTGTCAAAGTGTCATCTTAACCATGACTAAAGCTGTTAATTAAATGTAATGTCCACTGGATGCAGAATCAGATAAAGGAAGTAGCTACATAGTTTCACAGCTACGATGTAGCATTTATCCGTGTCATCAAAATTTGATAGTTGAATTTCAACTGACAAGAAAGTGTTATGTTGTCAAGTAACACTGTAAATCCTTTCCCTGTAGCTCTACTCTAGAAGGAAAGGTCAGTTTCTCACCACTGCATTTTTTTCTACAGCAATTAAACGTTAAAGAAAGCAATGGACCACAGCTGGTGTTCAAAGGTCGCTGTAGTCACTGGCAAAATATACTTGTAAAAAATATACTCGTAAGATGGTAAATTATTGAGCTTTAGTCAGTGCTGCTACTGTGACCTCAGAGGTTTGATCTTTGTGAGTTTTGGACAAAATCTCTGCAGTGGTTTCCTACATGTAAAAAAACTGATTCGAAGCAAAAAGGAGGAACTGTAAGTGTTGAACAGGTCAAGAAAAGAACTTCATTATTTCATGTTGTGGTTACCTTTCATTGGCAGCTACAAGCCCTGATTCATCACAAAAGGCCTGTTTATAGTGAACATCTTTACTTTGTAGGAAAAGCATAAATGTAACCAATACCATTAACGATAATTATTTTCAGTCTAGGTGTTCTAGTAAGCACTGGCCGTGAGCCGGCATGAAATTAATATTATCATTATGAATTACACCTGTTATTTTCCTGCTCTAAAAATCTTTACCAAAGGAACTGACTACTACAGTATGGTGCCTGTCCAGACCAAATTTTTTGCAACCAATGCTTCGGAGACCAAGTTCGATTTTTTTACTACCGCTGGAGGCACTTTTAGATAAAAAAGGTTTCACAGCTTAGCGGGGCTATGTTCATGACATGTTCACACCCACAGGGCAGGAAAGGTTGTAAAAGAGTGATTCTCTCTCATACATCCTTGATTAAAATCTTTAATAAACTTATTGCTCTTGCCTGAATGAGCAGAGTGTCCTCGGAACTCTAAATGTCACCCCAGTGAGATAACGTAATTAATAGAAACATTAGTCAAAGTGTTTTAAAATGGGAAAGGAGTCACTTCAAGAACATTTTGAAATGTCCTTCTCCGGCAGCCCTGGTGATGGATTCGTGCATTTCAGGATCAACACATGGGAGCCCTCTATCGCCTGGGACAGCATTTGGCAGACTAAGTAGATAGGCAGAAGCAAGGGTCTGTATGTAAATGAGTGTCTATGTGTGGATACCAGAAACTGGGATTTCTATTTTCAAAGCTCTTTTCCAATTTAACCTTGGTGTTGGTTGTGCTTAGACCACTCGATATTGTCCTTCGTGTCCAAAGTACAACTGGTTACATTTTGCATGAAACTTAATTGTCTTTACTTGCCATCCCAAGGAAAAAAACTGGTACATAGAAACAATAAATACATGTTTCTCTTCACAAGTTACAGAATTTGTTATTTCCTTAGACTGATCAGTCTAGGGGATGGATTGGACTTTTCTGCATCAGGACTCACAATCATAATGTGTGAAATAGTATTCTGTCCAAACTCCATAGTCATGTTGCAATATAAGATTCCCTCACACACATCCTTTGTACTTGAAAACACTTGACAACTATACTTTATTCAGCTGAAAACGGTGTTATTTGTCACGCTATGTGAAAAGGGAAATGATGTAAAAAATAAGAATTTTTTTATCAGAACACAACTGCATTTGTAAATCAGGACATGTTCCACTGTGTAGAGGAGTCTGCATGGTAGCATGACACTTAGTTAATGGCCTCTGCCAGGAACTGAGATCCGGCAGCCACCGCTAATGACAGTGACCTACAACACATCTGCACAGGGTATTTTCAAATGCTGTCTTGCAAACAGCCTTGATATTGGGGACATTTCACTTCCCTCGGACTACAGAGAGAGAGAAGCTGATCCTAAGCATTTATTCATGGTAGCTGCTGGATGTTTTTTATTGATGTTTTTTACTAAAGGCACCTAAAGGAAGGGGACAGCTCAGAAAGGTGATGAGGACAGGGGTAAAGCTGATGCTCTGCGATTTTTAAAGACAAAACTTGGTAGACCGTTCGATTTTGATTAATCTATAGTCACAGACCTGTTTGAGCAATGCTAATTTACAATACAGCTGCAACTACACAAAATGAGTTGGTTTCTTTATCAGGTACAAGTTTAGTTGATTGCTTAAATTTGAGATCAAACTGACATTAAAAAATATCTCGCAAAGACGTCAAACAACATGAAAAAAAATAATGATCTGCCTCAAGAGGACTTCACATCATATCAGAGTGAGAGAAATGCAGTGTAAATCATTTAATGACATTTTTATCGATTCAGACAATTACCAAAGACATTGTATAATTATTTAAACAAACCCAGTATCTGTACAGATACAATAAATAAATTAAAACAACTACGAATGCATTATTGCAATCATTACATGCAATTTAGGGTCCTCGCGAATGTTAAAAGTTTAAAAAGAAACAAATTATTAACGGTAGTTCGATGTCTATGCAGGTTTGTTAAAAAGGGAGAAAATGAGTGGTAATATTGAGTGGTAAACTTTTCATACAGTATGATGTACAGTAAAATGCAAACTGCTGAGGCTTGACACTAATGTGCTGTTTTCATAGATGTATGTCCAACCATTTATTCCCTATAGAAAGTTGGAATTTTGACAAATTTTGACAATAGCATGAGCATCATTAAATTTCCTATTCAACATAATCACTAAAATCTTTCTTTTTCTTCATGAAATGGATTTTCAACAGTGCCAAATCAGGAATGGGAAAAGTTGGGTGAGCACATTTTGTCCAAACCATAACAAACAATATCATTATGTATGAAAAACTGAGCCTGTCCTGATGCTTGTTTTTAAACTACCAATATTTATATTTATTGTAATCTGTAGTTCTCATACTAATTACGACAGGAGCAATGGAGGAAGTCAGGGAGGGTAAAGAGTGAGAGAGTCTGCATGGGGAGGACGTCTGGGATTGCCTGACTGAAAATTGAAGCTGATGCAAAAGTGCCTCAAGCTGCAATGCCACAAAGTGCCACTAGAGGTTGGCTCCAAAAAGCCTCTGGTTTCATACACTTCCATTCAACTTGTCTTATGAAATTCAAAGTGAATACATTTTTTCCACAGGTTATGTTTGTGTTGCTAGATAAAGTTGCTCCTTCTTATTACTTTTCTGGCAGTCCATCTGAAAACAATCCCATCATTAATTAAAAATAAGCCTCAAAAAGCGGTGTTTTTTGTGAGGGGTATTTTTGATTGACGGGTCTGTGGTGCAGTCAGATTACAGCTAATGGTGGGCGGGATGTAGTATCATTGGGTTTTCAAATCTGATCGTCAGCCCCATGTGCAGGATGTGCTGTTGGCTCTGTCTTTGAGTTGCCAGATATTTAACTCCAGTCAATCTGCATTCTTTAAATGTTTATGTTGCTTTTTCTTTTATGACTTCTATCTTTATAATTTATCTGTAAAATATTTTTTTTTACAATCGTGCAATTAAAAGCTGAAAATCTGTCAACTCTATGGGTTTGTGTGTGGGTGTTTGTGTATGAATGTATATAGAGCTAGAGAGAGAGAGAGCAATTCTATATATGTGTGTGCATTTGTGTGGCTGGCTTGCTGGGGGGCATGAAGCTGAGAGTAGGGCATTATTAAAAACCATCTGCTTCCCTGCAGAGTCAGAAGGCCGTCTGGACACAGTCTCTTAACAGGCCTTGTTTTTCTAGATGCCCAGAGGCAATATGACAAATTTGACTGCCCAAACTAAGAAGTAGGGAGGAACTGAAACAATATTTTTTGCAAGTACAAATCTATGTAGCCTGTGTTTTCAAACAGAACTCTTAACACAAACCTTGAATGCTATCAAGGTCGGAGAAATAGCAAAAGAAAGAACATGCCAGAGATGAAAAGTATCTGTCTAAAACTATCTCTCACTGATACCAAATTGCACTTCTGAATGATTAGGTACATTTTTAAATTACTGTCTTAATTTGCTTTATTGTTTGAGCATCAATTAAGAAAGATGTGATGTATGTGTGCCATTTACTCTACCCTTTTGAAGTTATGAAGCTTTTACTTCACAACTACTCTTGGTACGTGTTAGAAAGATATTGAGTATGTAATAAAGTGGTCTGATAAGTACACTCCGTACCTGTGGGATGAGTCACCTAAGTGTATTTAATTTTAAGTATTTGCATATATGAAGCTGCACAAATTGAAGGCTACACTGCTGGACTTATACATAAGCTGAATGAAAGTTCACACAATGCTGTTTTTTCAGTATACATGGTCTATAAATCTGGTGACTGGTGAGACGTTCTCTCCCTGGCCAGATAAATGCAAAGTGTACATGCTCTATTTCCCGTTTAGCCTTGTGCTAACTTAAATCGGTATGAAATAATAGAATCATCTTCCAGACTTTCCAAATGTTATCAGACGGAATGGATAACATTTTCACAGTGGAACGAGTCATTTTGCGGGGGTGGTTACACTCACAACAATGTATTCACCATTTTACTGCTGCAACCGTAGCAACAGAGTCTACGCTGGAGCACATGATGTAGGCGCATGTCGACAGTGTTTTTCTAATAAAACCAACGGACAGGAGGAGGAGTCAAACGTTCACTGCAGGTTCAAATCAACTTAACAAAGTATCATTATAACAGAATATTTGAAGTCCTTTCTTGTAGGGGAGTTTCTGCAGTGCAGCAATGTGGTGATTGTGTGCTTAAGTATACAAAAAAAAAAAAGCCCAACCTATACGTACATTGGTTTTTAATTTGCACAATGTACTTCCTGACCTATCCCGCTGAAGCACCCAGGCAGTCCTAAAGATGAAAAGCAGGCCGGTGACTGTGATGGAGGTTTCCTGTTTTAAACTACACACGAGAACACTTGAATGTTCCAGGCGAGTTGGATTTGTTAAATCTGACACTGTGCAAAGGAATGCCAATTGTTCCATTTCAAATACATATTGTTTCAGTAAATTATTTTATAATACACATAATCAAAAAATATAGCATAAAATATAACGGCCATGTCATAGGATGCCATTTTTAACCTGTGCTGTACATCAAAAACGTCAGTATAGCCACATCCATATGTTACACTTCTATTACAACAAGCAAGAGCAATCTCATTTCATCTAACTCACAAGACTTATTTCTTTCACTCTGTCTCTGTGCCATGAAGTGGTCTGTGAACGCTACAGATGCAGCAATTCATGCAGAGGGCAATAACGCTAGGCTGCAACGGCTATTACTTGCAATCAGTTACACTTGCAAGTCTATTTCTCACAAAGAAATGGTCATGATTTAATCAGAGCTCTCTCGGTACATACAAATGAGGAGAAATAGTCCTTCTTGAAACTAAAAGACCATATCATGGTTTGTAGTAAGGAATTAGTCAATGAGGCTCTATACCTCAAGCTGACTACCAGGCACGTGCTGCCACATGCACCTGCACCTTATGCATTTTCAAAATGACTGTCTGTAATGACACCTTTGAAATGGCCAAGCCAGTGCACACTGAAATTACTGCACCTGATTAAGTTGAGATAATAGCCCTCTTAGCTTAGACTTTTCTGGTTTGCATCACAGCGCAATTTCCTTTCTGTTCTGCTCGATGACCCTATTTTTCCCCCCTCTTCCCTCTTCTGTTGGCATAAACAGACAGTAATGGCATCTGCATTTTCCTTCCCCCTCACTGGTCCTTCACATGGCTCAGCAGCTTAGCTTGACAGCTCTGCTGCATGTGGGTTCAATTGGTAGAGTTGAAAGTCTTTTGCAGCATTGGGGTTTGGCCTGATAGAATCCTCCATTTACCTTTTGCCCTCAGGCAATGAGAGAAAAAGGAATAAGGTTAAAGCCATGCTGGTAGCAGAGACTAAATGAAACATGATCCTAAAAAACACATGAAAAAATGTGAGAAAAAAGTAGGGGGAGAACAGAGAACATACAGGGTGGTTAACAAGGCTTTCTCTTAGTGCTTGTTACCAATTAAGATTTAATATGAAAGGATTACTCTGTGTTAAAGCCTTTCATCAATCACTTTGGTTGTTTGAAAGACATCCAAATGTCCAAGTGTGTTTGCAGGCACAAATACACAGTGAACTGGTGGTAAGGTCTGTCATTTCTTTATAAAAGTATCTCATCTTGCATAGCCCACAGTTTCTTGGAGGGGAAGCAAAAATGCAATAAAATGTCTGCAATTAATAAAGAAATCTTGTGTTTTTTTGTTTTTTTTGTAGATCAAGAGGAGTGTTTTTTTTAAATTTTTTTAATATTGGTATAGTTTCAATTTTTATTGACATCCATTGACATATTGGTCACACTCAAAGCTACTTCTGTAGCTTCTTACATGAGAACCAGCCCAAAGGGAGTCTCGTTGTCTTAACAAAGAGCTAGGAGGTGAGTAGAGTGCCTTGGGAGACTCTGAACTGGCTCATGAGGAGTACTAATATATAGGTGCGAGGTGTATTTGTGATGGCGAATGTTTGATGAATGACAGCTGGTTGTCGAGAATTACAGTGAAATTGTTGACAGGCAGCATGATGATGGAAAGATCTAGCAGAGGGCAGAAAAAGCCTTGAAAGAGGAGCAGTTCACTCTTGTCAAGGCTGAGCTTGAGGTGGTGGGCAAGCATCCATGTCATTGTGGCATCCACAAATGAATTCCTCACACCGTGTACCGCCAGAGGGAAAGAAAAGGTTTGGTTGAGTGTCATCAGTTTAACAATGGTACGTTATATTTTTGAATAACAGAACAAGGACATTTCTTGTGTAATAAGGAACATAGTTGTAACTGTGTCCAGAAGCATTGCACAGGAGAAGATATTTAATGGTGCCAGCAACCAAAGTCTGCATTGATAAAGTAGAAAATGAATTATCTGAAATTGAGTTTCGTGTAAGAGCCATGTGATTATTGTCAGGAATGAATGCAATGAATGAGATGATGAGGACAGAGACGCAGTTTAGCAGTGGCAAGTGCAGGAGTGACAGCTGGGAATCTATGAACTTTGAACATGGATTAGCTTAATTTGTGCTGGCATCACTCATTCGTCATCAGTGACACCAGGCTTTATGTGCACGCAAATCTAAAACAAGGACCTGAAAAAGCATCTAGACTGACTTTTACAGTGTCCACGAAAGAAGGGGAAATCTGGACTAGAATGTGCAACAATTGAACATAAACAAAAATAGGAAAAGATGTATAATTTTAATGTATGCATTTAAAATACACGACATGATTGTATAACGAGACAATAAAAGGCGCAGAGGAATGAGCAAATTAATGAATACAAAACAATGCCGATAAGCACATTTCATTTTACCACTCATCCCATTGTACATTTCCTCAAGGGCCAGTCTCAAAGCTGGCTTCTTATATACAGTAGTTTGTACTCTATGTTCAAAGTTTTATGTTTGTCTGAATCATCCGGCCTATCTGAACATCCCACATGGGACACATGTCCAGTGCAAAATCATAGGTACGTGAATGCACTTTGTGAGAGAGAAGCCATTTATATTGTTAACATTTGTGCAGTGTACAGTTTTTGATGTTCAGATCAGATTGTGTTTTTGATTAAACCTTCCAGCCAACTTAATTTCTCTGAAAAGGCAATATAATACAGCTAGTTTGTACTAAGATAGATGACATACGCTCCTCATTTTAAAACCCAGCTTCTGTAACTCCATGTCCATCATCTTCATCTTCATCCCCTTCACTTTCCTCTTTCACACCCCTGTCTCCCAATCAAGTTCTCACCTTGGTAACCTCTGCCTGCCCAACCACCTGCCCCCTTGACCCCATCCCATCTCACATTCTCCAGTCTATTGCTCCAGACCTTCTTTCTTTTCTCATCCATCTCATCAACACTTCTCTGTTAACTGGCTGCTTTCCGAACTCTCTGAAGGAGGCAAGAGTGAACCCTCTCCTGAAGAACCCCCCCCTCAACCTGGCTGATGTAAACAACTACAGACCCGTCTCTCTTCTTCCCTTTCTTTCCAAAACTCTCGAACGAGCTATCTTTAACCAACTCTCCTCCTATCTCCACCATAATAACCTTCTTGACCCTCACCAGTCTGGTTTCAACAGACCACTCAACAGAGACGGTCCTCCTTGCTGTCTCTGAGCAGCTTCACACTGCCAGAGCAGTCTCTCTCTCCTCTGTCCTGATCCATCTTGACCTTTCTGCTGCATTTGACACAGTGAACCACCAGATCCTTATTTCCTCCCTTCAGGACCTCGGTGTCTCAGGCTCTGCTCTCTCCCTGTTCTCATCCTACCTCAACGACCGCACCTACCGGGTAACTTGGAGAAGATCGGTGTCTGAACCTTGTCCTCTCACTACTGGTGTCCCTCAAGGCTCCGTCCTGGGTCCCCTCCTCTTCTCTCTGTACACCAACTCTCTCGGCTGTCATTCGCTCGCTTGGCTTTTCCTACCACAGCTATGCTGATGACACCCAACTGATCCTCTCTTTTCCCCGATCTGAAACGCAGGTAGCCGCACGAATCTCTGCCTGTCTGACTGACATCTCTCAGTGGATGTCCTCACACCACCTGAAAATCAACCTCAACAAGACCGAACTGCTCTTCCTTCCGGGGAAAGACTCTCCCACCCTCGACCTGACTATTATCTTGGACAACTCTGTTATCCCCGACCCTGACTGTTAGGAACCTCGGCGTGACACTCGACAGTCAACTCTCTCTTTCTGCCAACATCACTGCAACGACGCGTTCCTGTAGATACATGCTGCACAACATCAGGAGAATACGTCCTCTTCTCACTCAGAAGGCGGCGTGGGTTCTGGTCCAGTCTCTGGTTATCTCACGTCTGGACTACTGTAACTCCCTTCTGGCAGGTCTACCTGTTAGTGCCATCCGACCTCTGCAGCTCGACTGGTCTTTAACCTCCCGAAATTCACTCCCACTACTCCGCTCCTCCTCCGCTCCCTTCACTGGTTACCAGTAGCTGCCCGCATCCGTTTCAAAGCATTGGTACTTGCGTACTGTGCTGCGAACACATCGGGTCCAGTCTACATCCAGGACATGGTCCAACCTTACATCCCAGCCCGCTCCCTCCGCTCAGCTTGTTGCTCCCTCGCTGCGAGCTAAACACTCTACAAAATCACGACTGTTTGCTGTCCTGGCTCCTAAATGGTGGAATGAGCTCCCCAATGACATCAGGACAGCAGAAACTCTGTACATCTTCCGCCGCAAACTAAAAACACACCTCTTCTGACTTTACGTTGAACAGTAGAACTTTAGTAGCACTTAAAATGACACTTACTGATAGCACTTTGTAGTTTGGCTTTCTTGAAGAAATTGTATTTACTTGATTCCTGTTGTTCTGGGTTTTGTACCCTCATGGTTGAAATGCACTTATTGTAAGTCGCTTTGGATAAAAGCGTCAGCTAAATTAAATGTAATGTAAGAGTAGTGGACGTGGGTTTAAATATTAAGTGGGACAACAGAAAACATGAAGCCACCTATAGAATTGAAAATGGAGAAATATTGTAAGTGTTGTCAGAGTTGCTGCCTGAAATAACATTGAAACCCTTCAGATTCTTAAAAGAAAGCCTATTGAGCATCCAACTGCGACACTGCATATTTCTGTTTTTGTCAGTCTTGCTATTCAAATGGAAAATGTATATGTGCACGGCAATTCACATGAAATGATGCTTACATGCAATAGGCTACATTCTTCACACCCAATACAAGATAAGCTGTGTGAGTCATCATCGGTGGTGAATCACACAGTGTCTTGTCATAGAATAAGGGATAAATAGCTGATATTGGGACTGGGTTGCTTTGTGTGCTATTATTTGTTCAAATACATTTTTCCATTTATCTTTTAATATGTAAACTTCTAATCTTCTAAACTTAATTTTTGTTAGAAACATTTATAGCCATTGTACTTTTTTTTTTTTTTTTAGCTTTTACCCATGAATATATCATCATCAATAGGCCCACAGTTAAATATGATTGAGGTTTCAGGATAAAATGAGCTATATAATGTGAATAATTGACTAGAGATCTTTAGTTGATACTGCTGGCAGTGTTTTATTTAGTACAGAGTCAAGCGGGGCAAGGTTCTTCCGGCTAATTTCACCAGTAGACCAGGAGGTTGTTAGGTTAGTATGCTGTACTTGCTGCCCTAAGTCTGAGCTAAAGTAGCTTCACTTCCATACTAATAACTTATAACTAATGTATGTAATGGCGTAATGCAACTTGTGGAAGTTAGACCACGGCTGTGCTGTGTGCTCATTTGTACTAAACACAAAGTAAAGCAAATGTAGATGGCATTATGAGTACAGTAAGAGTTACGGGGCCAACAAAGACAGGAGAATTCGTCTTCTCGGCAGCATAACTGTTTTTTTTTTACAACGACACCTCTCAACAGTTGTTGAAATATTTTAGTCGAGACAAAAGCGATTGATTGACCAACAGATAGACAAACATTGCCGTTCTTTGAACTATGTTGATAACACAGCTGTTGTCAGTAAATGTTTTTCCACGGTTATGCAGTGTTTTCCCTATTGATGTTCTTGGTGATACGGTTGTAAAGTTTGTCCTGCAAAAATCTGTAAAACCTTCACTACTAAGTTTTTGTTTACATATTATACATTTATCTGTGGCATATGGTTCAATCCCATTTTCTTGTATTTTTTTAACATGTTTTTATATGTTGTAAAGTCCCATATGTTTTCAAGTTCTGCTTCAACAGCCCTGTTTATTATTTTCAATATGAATCAGCAGCCATGTTTATCTGTACTTTTTCACTCCCCAAGCAACGCGTTTATTGGGATTGAAAATAACTGGCACTTTACAACACTGCAGGCATCAGGGGCCAAAATCCTGAATGACAGGAGAATTCAGTCAGACACTGCTAAAAATAATCATAAGACGGCTCCTGAATAGTGATGCTATTGCTGTAGGCAACATCAAAGTAGATTCCCAGACTTCTTGGGTCAAAAAGCCCAATTAGGACCAGGCATAGATGTTAAAAAAAAAAAAAAAAACTAAGAATTTTCAACAACCCCAATTTCCCAGGTTTTTTGGGGTCTTTCTGACACATTATTCCTGAGTCCATTTATCAATATTTTAGTTTCTAATCCAGGTCAGAGTCTCCGTAGGAACAGCCTTCTTCCACATGGAGATCTTCCATGCTAACAAGGAGAAAGCTCTCCTTCTGTCTCTACTCTGGTCTGCTTTCAGTTGACTATGCCTAAAAAACCTCATTGAACCTCGTAGGCTGAGACTAGCCACATAATGGAGAAATCAGCTGACCTTAAATTGCTTTAGTGGGCTCATTACACAACGCTATGTAAAAGCGGGAAAGCAACAAATGTTGAGAGTGCAGAGGGAGACAGAAAGAGATTGTGAAAGAAATTAAGACACCATATGGGCTGTGAAACATCTGTTGCCCCGGGGGGGTGAGCGGGGACCAATGGAGCTCTATTACACCAATGGATAATACATTATTATGATTGAATAAATAAATAAAACATTAAGTCACTTAAAATGATCTCAAGCCCTGAAAGGTTTCAGAGCTTTCATTGTTCATCTGTCTCATTATGATATGGTAACACTGTATGCACGAGAGATTCTTTTTTATGTGCGGTATTGCAGTATTTTTGCATAGGATAGATATTCTTCTGTTTCATTGCTGTTTCATTGTACATCCCCATTTTACCTGAAAAAGGTTGGGACTAAAGTAAATAAAAATGGAATGCAATGATTTGCAAATCATGTAAACCTATGTTTAGTGGAAAACAGAACAAAAGTGACAAATCATATGTGGAAACTGACAAATTTGATTGTTTTATGAAAAATAAATGCTAATTTTGATTTTCTTTTTTCACATGTTTCAAAAAAGTTGAGACAGATGCTTGTTTACCATTGTGTTACATCACCTCTTTTAAAAATACTCTGTAAATGTTTGGGAACTGAGGAGAGCTGTTGCTTGAGTTTTGAAAGTGAAATGTTGTCCCATTCTTGCCTGATATAGGATTTTAGCTGCTTAACAGTTCAGGTTTCTCCTTTGTCACCCCCATACTGTCACTGATGCTGCCATTTGAACTGTGTGCTGATAACTGGCTGGGTGGTTCCTCTCCTCTTTAGCCCAGAGAGCACGGCATTCATGATTTCCAAAAATAATTTCAAATTTTGATTTGTCAGACGACAGGGCAGTTTTCCATCTTAAATGAGCTTGGGCCCGAAGAAGGCATGTTTATATAAAGTTTCTTTGCACGGTAGAATTATATCTTGCGTTTCTGGGTGCAGCTATGAATGGTGTTCATATACTGTACTATGGTTTTGGGAAGTGTTTCTGAGCCAATGCATTGATTTTTTTTTTACACCAGATTCGTGGGTGTTTTAAAGGCAGTGACACCTGGGGGGCAAAATATTATGTCAATCCAACATTGTTTTTCGGCCTTTTCCCCTGTGATTCTCCAGATTCTGTGAATCTTTTTATGATATTATGTATCTGAAATCCCTATATTGTTTGCAGTTATACGTTGAATTTATTCTGACATTGTTCTGCTATTTTCCCACGCAGTCTTTCACAGACAATTTTTAGTTGTACATAGTACAAAATGTGAAGAAGTGGGGAGGCTGTCCTCCCGTATTAATTGTTCAGTTCTAATTCACAATGTGACAAGAACAAAATATGAAAAATGTTTTACCATCTGGGCTTAAGGTACACATTGAACCCTCATAATATGTTTAAACACAATTCAATAAACATTGCTTTGTCTGGAGGCAAAACAGCTGCAGTGGACGTTCTCTTAGTGGCTATACAGTTATTGTAAGGGAACCACATTTGTTCAAACTCTGTTTATGTATAGTAGCCTACATTTTCTTTGATTTTATGAAAACAAGTTGGCATCAAATGTTCCAAATGACGTATAGGTGCAACATAAATGCTGGCTGGATTACATTCAGGGTTATTTGTTTTCTGAATGAATTAATTGTAAACAGCATCAGAGTCTGCAGGAGGTGGACAGCAGGTGTAAACAACACACCATGCTCACACCAGAGACTTTCATCCACAGTCCCGTCTGTGCTTCAGCCAACAAAAGCACTTTGATTGGTTGTCTGTATTAAACCAGACTATGATACATTCTACTATGTAAATTCTTTAACATAACCATAAAAAAGTGTAGTCACTAAGCTACATTCATTTTACATTTGATAACTTGTTTATATAATTTTGGATATATTGTGTATGATACTTTGAATTTCTGTTATTCTATTGTTTGTGTGTGAGTGTGTGTCAGCATACACTTGTGTGGGTATCAATAGGCTGTTAGTCCATTTGATAGTAGGTTTTGCTCTGTGTTTTATTGTTTCCTATCAACTGCCTGGGGACTGCAAATCGAAATTAGGTAGTAGCTAAATCTGGTACAAAGCATCTTTCCTCTTTTTGAGATCAATGTACTGCCAGATCAGAAATTTTGGTGGAAAATAATATATTGTCAACATAATTTTAGTAGCACATTCAACATGGCAAATATATTCATTTATTTCCTCATTACTTGTATATAAAACATATGTCAGTCATAGTTCCAATTATGCTTTACATACTAAATTAATTTTGAACATGCAGTTTGTGGCAACTCTATACAAGATGAAATAACTTTGATTAAACAGAATGGAAGATGTCTATATTAGACTGAAATAAACAAAATGAATGCTTCAAAAATTTGCCTACTGTTATCAAACTGACATCTGCTTGTAAAAGACTGAAAAGACTCATCAACAATTGGATGTTTTTTCTTGACAGTTATTCGAAAACAATATAATTAGTAGGAGTACTTTTTTCAGAGAGAATTGTGAGTAGAATTTACCAGCAGCAATGTAATGCATGTGGTTTTGAATACACTAAAAGATGTTGTTCACTGTTGTTTGTTTCGGTTCCATGAGGTATAAAAACAAAGCCAACAGGGAAATAAAAACAGCAGGAGATTGCTTGAATTACAAGGACCGTGTGAAAATAGTAAATCAGCAATTTATTTGTCTCATATCCCTCTTCACAATTAGATATAGAGTCTACTCGTCCTCACAGGGTTTCATCCACTGTGACCAGTATTTACTTAATGGACTGGCTGTGCTTAGGTGCCAACTCTCCCTTTGGAGATACACAGAAAGTACTATTGAGCAGATTTATTTCAGATTTGCCACCAAAAACACTGAAGGCAAAATCCCAATTTAAAGCTTTGTTGGATCAGCTGTAACCACAGGGTATTTTTGTACTTTAAAATTCTTCAAGACAAAGACAAATGCAGTCAAACCAAAGTAATGTGACAGCCCTATGTGCTGCAAATACACAAACTCTAATCTTGTGAGTGCACTTATACAAACAATTTAGTGTTTATAAGATGATAGACAGATGATAATCATATTTATTTTCTGCCTATTGTATCATAATGCAATACAAAAATTCAATAAATTGATGATGTGTTGGGATTGCTCTGAGGTATTCTAAGAAAACACAGAAACAAAACACAGTATGAAAAACATCAAATAATTTGTCTTTGTTTTGGTTAAGTTCAGTCAGATCAGACAGATCATCACCTTTTGTTGCATTGTTCCTAGAGAAAATGCTTTAAACTGATAATGATGCACACCTCCGCATTAACATTATAATGATGGACAGTTGGGTCTCAGTGCAACTGAGCTCACCTTGCCTCTAACTATCCGACATACTAATGTACAGTATATGGATTCATGGAATACCAATGTGTAACATTCTTCACTCAAAATTGGTGTTGAACAGCCCGCTTATTTCTGAAAACATAAGTGTTTTTGAATGGAACCAATTACAAATATATTATTCATTTAATCCTCTTTATGAAAATGGAAGTTTTACCAGCCTGAAAATATTGTATTAATGACTTTAAATTATATCTCGAGTCCCTTAAAATGCTTAAAGTTAGATATTCCTTTCATTATTTGGATTTAAATATACTTGATGTCTTTAGCATGTGCTGTTGTTTTTTTGTTCTTGAGTAAGCTGTTTATGAAATAAAACCCTAATATTCATTTTTGCATTTTCCTCAAACATCTGCTTTTATTGAGTTAAAAGCTGTGAAACTCTTGCTATTGTATTATTACCAAACTTGTACATGTTATTTGTAGTGAATACAGTGTAAATGCCTCTTCAGTCAACCACAGAAATATTAATCACTCTATCAATTGTTAAGATATGTCAGAATTCCTGTCTGACCCTGTGTGTTTTGACCTTTGTTTCCCCAGATCTCCTCTCCTCGTGTGTACTGTCATTCCCCTGTTTATTGTGGTGTGCCATGTGCTTTGTGTTTTGGTCTGTGTCTCTCCATTTCCTGTCTCCAGAAACCTCCCATGGCCACGCCCATGATCATTCTGAGAGGCTGCTGACAATCCACCTGATTACCACCTGCAGGTTCACACACCAGTGCCTCATCCCACTAATCACTTCCCAACACTCTATCAACCCTGGTCCTGCAGTCCTGGGTTGTCAGTCCAAACTAGCTGCTACGTCCACGCCACAGCAACCTGCCGCCAGAGCCGCCTGCGCCTCCGGTCCGTTCCGTTCCGGTCGGGTCGGGTGGCCTTGCCTCTATCCTGCCTGCTACCCTGTGTCGGACCTCGGGAAACCACACACTCTATCCAGCCTGCCAGCTTGCTTCGGATTCATCCTCTACCAGAAAACAAAGGCTGTTCTGTACCTGAACTTGATTTTGTGTCTACATTTGGGTCCTATCCTGCTGCACCAAATAACAAGATATGAACTACAAAACCATTGTTTGAATAGCATATGATCACATAACTTCACCAGAAAATGGCAACACTTGTTGGTTGTTTAAAAGGATTAAAATGGCTAATGTTTACGTTGGTGACCTCTAGTGGCTGAATATTTATGACAGTAGCCATTGAGGTGGCGAAGTCCACAAACAAAGGATTTCCACACAGAAGATCACAGTTAACGTCCTGTGGAAACACAAAACTCAACGTTGACTTTTACTTAAGGACGTAAAGTATGTAACTTATTCAACAAATTTACTTATTTTAATCCAAACTATCAAAGATTGCTGTGGTCTGTAGATGGCACTAAAACACCCATATGTCGTTTTGGAAATAAAAAAAAGCCAACATTTTTTCATTTCGGGTTTGAAGATGTGTTGCATATAATAGCATGCAAATCAAGAGAATGTATCCATCTAAGGAGAATTATAAAGCAACATGTTTCAATTGCTTTTCCACATATTTAGCTACTCTGCTCCTATGACGTGCAGTGCTTCTCACTTTAAGTATGTGTAAAGCACAAGCAGATGTATTAAAAATCCTACACGGCCTAATCCAAACCCCACAAATCAGTGAATGAGGCTCGGACAAATACAACAAAATGGATACACCTAACTGTCCTTAAAAACATAATTTCTTTCAACCGGTAACTACATTATAATAAATTACAAAAGCTCTCATTTTCTGTTTGTAAGATTAGATGAACAGACTGCCATTAGTATTATCACTTTGTAGTCTACGTTCCCAGAGGAATCATCATTGGATGAGGTTTCAAAATAGCTTCTGTTCCTCCCACCCCTAATGTCTCCACATTCATCAATGGAGGAAATGAAATTAAGGCCCTGACAACTTGATAATAAGGATTTTGTTGGAGACTAAAGAATTTTTTTTTTTGTAGTAATGAGCTCTCATTATTTATAAAGCATAATGAGGAAGGTGTGTAAAGGAACAAATACTTCCTTGTTTCGTGTAATTCTGAGGCAAACAGAAACAATGGTTAAAACTGTGTATTGTGTTCTACTGCACACTCTTACCAGACCAATTTAAGAGAAAAACATTAGTGGTGTCAGCATGAGACACACCACCAAGTTTAATCAGGCATTTGTTCAAAAACATTGTCCTCCTCTTTGAGTCCAACTTGTGACAGTAAAACAACATTGTTAATTATTGTTGCAAAGTTTCAGAAGGTTTCAACACGTATTTATTAGTTTTTCTCCCCAATATCCAAGAGTCTTTGCCTCATCGTGTTGATGGCAACCCATGCATATGTATGGCCTGAAGTTGTTTGGCTTTCTCAATATGTTTATTTTAAAATCTTTTTTTAGCTTTACCCATAATTTTGTGTTATTCCAAAGTAGATTGTCTTGATGTTGGAAATTATAATGAGATTTATGTTTCTAGGACACCATCGGAAATGAGGCTTTAGTCTCAGTAGGATATTTCAAGCACTCATCTGCTGTTTTCTTTTTTTTTCTTATTTGAATCGAATAACAAAGGAGAAGATGATAGACAGCAAGAAAAGAAACAAAGGAGATTGCAGGCTTCGTCTGAGTGCTGAACAACCAAACATTCAGCACCTTTGGAAAGTAAACGTGTAACAGGGGATACTATGTGAGCGGAGCTATCGGTATTTTTTTTTGCAGTTCAGTGAAGATGAATCATAAGAAAAAATTATCGGTGTATGAATAAATTAATTACTGATAAGAAAATACGAAGCAACATGATAAAATAAAATAGGGTCTTATGTGAGTGACTTACGTGAGTTTGTTTTGTAGATACATTTTCAGCATGTTGATACATTTTAAATGGTTTTATTTTATGAATATAGCAGTTTAATCATTGCATGAATCATGGAGTGAAGGACACTTTGCGATCCTCTGAGCAGTGTGAGCAGTGTCACTCTTATCTACTCAGTGTGTCAAAGTCTTTTACTGTGACAGACTACAAGTGATTAACAAGAAATTGTCACTGCTATAGCTCGTTTTCAGTCCACGAGTATCATGTCTGTCAGGTTGTGTAATTGTTGTGGAGTCCTGGTTGGTGGTTCCCACTAACTCCTGAAAATGTGAGAAGGAAATATTTGCCTACGGGCTTAATCTTAAATCTATATTGCAGCAGAGTCTTCATATTGTGACAAATTCAAACCCGGTAATGATCCACACATTTTAGGATTTTTTTTAAATGATACACTTTTGTTCCTGGTAGATTGTGGTCTTGATTAAATGTAAATAAAGGTTGTGTCTCAAATCACTGTGGACATTTTTTTTGTATTAATCCACACTGCATTCATAATTTTAAAGAAAATATGAAAACATTACTTCACTGTCAGTGTATTTGCTACTTTTCATTTGTTTTCTCATTATGTTGATAAAAAATTAATTCATTTTCAATAATGTTCTATTAAATATGAATTTGCTGTTAGATAAAGTTGAATACTTGCTGCCTTGAGATGGCTGTAAAATGAATCACCAGAGTAAAAAAATTAAGACCTTTACTTTAGACTACTTACTATGTGTTGTGGTTTACAAAGATCGATAGATTCATTTTTTTTTAATGTAGAAATACTTATTCTCTGTCTAATCTGACTTTTTTGGCTTATTGAAAAACATGTAATAAGACTGGAAAAGTCTGGAAAAAGTCTGAAAAAACTTGAATAAACAGTGTTGTGTGATATTAAGGGAGGTTTACATGAGTGTGCCTTCACCAAATAAAGGGACCAACATATTATTGAACACAAGTGCACTGGACCGTTGACCTGCTCCAAGCTGGCAGCCAGTGGACCGTGTAAAAAATATTCATACTTGACACTAAAATTGCAGCGTGGATTGGCATTGCCGCACCTGAAGCTCCATCTGTGGAGTCTTCAAGATACCAAACAGACAGAGTCAAGGAAATTACCTCAGTCATTTCACCCGGTGCCGACATGAAAATGAGTCCAGCGGATTGAGTAGGACTTTTGACTCCAGTCATGACGCCTCCTTGTGAGGAGGAGCATCTGACTGTGTCTGTTAGTGGCCCACTTAAGGCTGAACTCCTGAAACATCTTGAGGCTAATGAAGATGACTGATGTACTGAAAAAAACAGGCCATGGGATGTTCAAGGACCTCTCCACTTTGCACTCAGATAAGATGAGGATACACATTTTTGCTGTAAATGATTTTGATTGTGGTCTTTCCATTTTACCTGGTTGTGTGCACATATGTTCAAATATACTTTTATCTTTTTAATCAGCACATCAAAGGAGCTGCCTCTCCTTGAAGTTGAGTACACTTGACCATTTGCTGAGGTGATTGTCAGGCAGATACATGTAGGCCGACAACAACAGGAAATGTACCACAAATGTGCTTTCAAAATGGTTCCCTCTGTCACAGTCTACTGGAGCAGCATTGTTATACCTGCTTTTTTAAATCGGACATTTGTGAATGAGGGAACGGTTCAATTAGCACCCCAGTAAAGCGTCTTTCCAAAGAAATCCTCTTGAACTTGGCACATGCTGAGCAATTAATATTCAAGTAGAGCAGGACTAGGTCAAAACCCGGTATGGCTGGACTGTCTATGAAAGGCCTTTCATTTGGTATGATGGCTTTTCATTTCATCAAGCTGGGAGAAGCAGCAGCAGTTTGCAGGTAAGGCTCTCTATTTACCAATCGATCTATGTCTCTACCTTCAACTGTGTTCATGAACTCTTGGTAACCACCTTACACTGTTTAAATAAATAGATGTAGTTTCCGTTGCATCTGAAAAGTGAAGCTAATGCGCAAAGTGTAATACCTATGAGAGCCACTAGGGACTGGCTACAAAAAACTTGAACTCCCATTCAAAAGCCATCAACTTTTATGACGAAGTCATTGGTATGGTGTCATTTGCTAAATTCATTCCCTCTGATCAGTGTTCTGCAGATCCTTCTGAAATTATTTCCTTAATTAATTGAATATTAGGCTTCAAAGAGAGGTATGTTTTGGGGCTTGCCTGGTTTGATTGACATGCCTTGGAGTCAGGGTTCACTATAGTTGGATGGGCACAGCGTCCTTGGGTTCTCATTCAGGTCCACCCATCCTCCCCAACTCCATCTTCTTGTCCAAATATGGTCATTTGTGGCTCCAAAACAACAGATGGCGACTGACAAAATGGTAAATACGAGTCTTAAAAATGGTGGTTCACAAACAAATCAGTAACATCACAGCAGGTGAAACTATGATCTGTCAGTCATTCAGTCAGTCAGTGACTGACATTTATGTTTATAGGGCTGGTCCCGCTTTTTTTTTTTTTTTTTTTTTTTTTTTTTTTTTTTTTTTTTTTTTTTTTTTTTTTTTTTTTTTTTTTTTTTTTTTTTTTTTTTTTTTTTTTTTTTTTTTTTTTTTTTTTTTTTTTTTTTTTTTTTTTTTTTTTTTTTTTTTTTTTTTTTTTTTTTTTTTTTTTTTTTTTTTTTTTTTTTTTTTTTTTTTTTTTTTTTTTTTTTTTTTTTTTTTTTTTTTTTTTTTTTTGTTGCCGTCCAGACAAAAATGTTGCGAGTTTTTATCATATCTTACTTTAACCCATCTCTCCACTCAGCCACTCTCATTAACTCACCAACCTACCTCTTTCACACACACACACACACACACACACACACACTTCTTCTCCTGCCAGTAACGAAAAGGTTTAAATTGGTACTGTGACAACTATTATTACTGCTACTGTCGCAACAGATTTTATAACTGCAGAGTCTGAAATGTAAGCTCACCACTGTTCAGGCTGACAACCTTCAACACATTAAAAACTACTATCTTGTCATATAGTTTGATAGCATGATTTCATTGAAAGAGTCTTCAGTATTAAATACCTTGTATTTTTACCGTAAATTGTTTGGTAAAAAATGTTGATAAAAATACTTTGCTGATTACAAATGGAATGAGCTGTTGTGCAAATGAGTGGTGATAGAAAAATGATTGCTCAAATGTCACCATTTGGAAGCTGTTTGTGTCGACCCCCAGCAAGATGCCATCCTCCCCCTTTCGCCTGTACCTTAGTCCTCCACCAAGCACAAGCAAGACACACTACACATATTATTTGAGAATGTTCTGAATTGTTAATCTTGACACGTCATCACAAAAATATATAAAACATACCAAAATAATGACTGAAAAAAGTTATCAAAAAGAAGAATGAAAAAAGAAGAATCGCAAAATCTTCCCTGCAAAGTGTTTGGCCATGTGTTTCAGTTAAAATGCCTCGGGGTAACTTCAAGTCCTGAGGCCGAGAAAAACAGTACCATATAGCAGATGCTAATGAAACATATATTGAACACAGAATTATCAAAGCAAAAACCAAGGACCCTATGAAGTCAGTGAACTGAATGCAAATGATTATAGTTTAACATCTGGCCAAACACTGAAACATCCCACCAGCAGGAAATTTAAAGTGCTTAAGGAGCCTCCTCTCTTAAAAAAAAAAAAAAAAAAAAAAAAAAATTGTCCAGACAGTGGCCAAACGCTGTTGTGTTTGTAGCCTATATTTAGTTTGAAATGCATTTTCAATTAGGCACTTAAAGATGGATGATGTTTGCTTAAATCTGACATTTGCAGATGGATTTTTTTCAATTAGATATCTATCTGTCTTGTTCAAGAGCTAACCCCCCCCCAAAAAACAACATATTTCCACAGCAGGATCGAACAACAGCAGAGCAGAGAAAAGCCATCTGCGCTGAGCTTCGCCTTGAGTCAAACATCTTGAGCAGCAAATGGGGAAGGTGCTCCTCTTGCGGTGTCCTGTGGAGTTCCAGCAGTAGTTTCTGTCCCTCCTTCCCTCTTCTTACAATAATTCTGCCCATTTAGCCCTTTGAGTGATCACAGCTTTAATGGATTGAGAGTTGGAGCCATGTAGCAGAGAAACTCTGGACATAAATGCACCCCTTTGCCCTGCAAATCATTTATTGCACTCTGACTATGAGGTAATCAGTCTGAGCTTCTATACTTTCACATTTACAAAGCTGAAAATGTAAAATAATTATATGCATTCAAAGCCTTTTAGTACTGCAGGGTAACCGCTATGTTTGCATAATGAAGCACAGCATTAAAAAATCTTTTTGCTCTTATTGTAATTAGGACAAATATTCTTTCAATTGTAAAGGGTTGGTTATTGCAAGAGATACATTCCAGGCTTCTTGCCTCTTCTATTCAGTGTCTTGGTCTGGTTGCTCCATATTTATGAGAAACATGACTACATAAATGAACTCTCAATGTATGGTAAGAAATGTTGCACTTAGCACTTCTAATTCTAATGCTAGTCAATAAAAAGTGTCCAGTGGTGCTTCTGAATGCACAGGGCAAGATGTAGTTGCCAATAAATAAACGAGCTTTGATATAAAAGTTCCTGAAGAAGCCCATTCTGTCGATCTGCTGCCCCTAAAAGCAAATGTTACTGCTCTGCCTGAGGAATTATTAATCGCTCCCCGCTCAAATATTTTCTCATTCTCTCTTCTGCATGGGCCAGTGTTTCATTTCTATGGCAAGCACGAGCTGCCATTTGCAGACTATGAGAGCAAATGTTAATTTGCCCCATGTGCATTTCTGTGCCAGAGGAGCCACAGGGCTGGGAGCTAACACAGTGGTAAAGAGAGGATGGGCTGACTTGGGTATTTACATAAGGTAATGTGATTGAGTTGTTCCCATAGATTTATCCTTTCCCTCAAAACCCTTGGGTGAGGTGAGGAATCAGAGATGTATGTGTGTGTGTGTGTGTGTGTGTGTGTGTGTGTGTGTGTGTGTGTGTGTGTGTGTGTGTGTGTGTGTGTGTGTGTGTGTGTGTGTGTGTGTGTGTGTGTGTACAGACACAAATCTGGTCAATCGTCACAACACAATTGCCTCACATTCTTCGGTGGCTGCAGCTGGGAAATGTGACACATCCTACAAGACATCATCCACTCCAGATTATGTGATAGTGTGTCAGGATCATCGTCTTCTAGTCTACAGATGGTACACGAGCAGCTATAGAGAGCTGCTTTAGATTTCTGAAGCAGGTGTTGAGCTATTGTTTTTTCATCTGTTTAGTTTCTAGCTCTGCTATGTCTTCTGATTAAGGCCTTCAGAAATGAACAATCACATAAACCTCAGACTTGACTCTGTTCCTCAAGGGGGGGTGGTCATTACATTCAAATATCAAATATACTGAGCACGATCTGTCTCCTATTTATGTTGTTCCAGGTTTTTTTGTAATTATGCTTCACACAAAAACTCAGAAGCCTTTTGAGGCTGTATTAGATTTGTCAACAAAATTACATAAGATTTCTTGACAACAAATAAAAGCTAAACAATAGTATGAATGGTGAAAAAAAAATGGACCAATGAACAAACAACAAGCATTTATCCTTGGAATCACGCAGGGTAGCTCAGCTCCTTATTAGCAACACAGCATCCACAGCTGCCAAAAACATCTCTTTTTCAAAAGCTGTTTTAGTTTGACCTGTTACGCTACCATGCAAAATTATTTTGCATTCACGTTAACAGCATGAGGGCGGCACGGTGGTGCAGTGGTTAGCATTGTCGACTCACAGTAAAATGGTTCTGGGTTTGAATCCGGGCCTTTCTGTGTGGAGTTTGTATGTTCTCTCTGTGCCTGCGTGGGTTCTCTCCGGGTACTCTGGCTTCCTTCCACCATCCAAAAACATGCACCTCAGGTTAATTGGTGGTTTTACAAATTGCCCTTAGGTGTGAATGAGAGCGTGAATGGTCTTTGTTTCTGTCTGTCTCTATGTGGCCCTGCGACCTGTCCAGGGTGTACCCTGCCGTCGCCCAATGTGAGCTGGGATAGGCTCCAGCCCCGCCGTGACCCTGTTCAGGATAAAGCGGGTATAGATAATGGATGGATGGGTTAACAGCATGTCTCTGTCAGTATGTGTCTGACATACTTGGAAGAAATAGATTTATTGACTCAAATAATCTACAGATTAGACAAGACGCAGCAACAGGGACAAACCATGAAGAGAATAGGCCAGGACATCGTGCTGACATTTATCGAAACCTACACTGTATGAATGTGAATTGTTTTCATATAGGAGGGCATGTTTAGCACTCAACTGTTTAAATATTCCTCCAGATGTTTGCTTAAAAATACTGACCTTTATGGCTAGATACATGACTTTAATATGCATAAATATACAGTTAAAAAGTATTTACGACAAAAGCACTGCTTAAATATTATGTTAAAAAAGTTAAACAGTATACCCTAGAAGTTTTGTATAGTTTTATTGTGACATTAAATATTGAGTAAATTCCAATTCCATTGTGCATTGAGTGTTACCAAGAAGTCACTAAATGGTGCATATGAATCGGGGAGAAATCCTGCAGTGGAGATGTATACAAGGTAAAAACAAGGCCGTGGGAAGCACGAGTGCACAGGATGCTACAGTACCCCCTGGCGGATGGCGGAGGAACTGTATTCCAAAACCATAAATTAAAAGAAACAGACAAAAAAAACACACAAAAAACGTTTTGTTCAATTTCTGTTGGATTCGTTCACATTCAAATTTTATTTTGGCTTCGGTAACGGATTAGTAACTGATCGTAAGTCCCATATTTTGATTCCGGCTGGAAATGACGTCAGACAGGTCAAAGGTCTATGTTGCTTGACCACAAACAGTCCAGCAGCAGAGGAAAATGGCGGCGCGTAAACATATTTCAGGTTTGTTATTTGAAGCCATCTAAAGGAGCGCAAACTTGTGAACTGTTTGCCAGAATGACGGCACGGAGCGAGCGGCTAACAGCATGCCAGAGCAACGAGGAGAGGATTAATACCGCTGACCAGGTAAATTGAGTTTATTTGTACAGCACATTTTACACACAACAGCAATTCATAAGACAGAAATGGACATTTGAGCGACTGTCCCCCCCCCCAATAAGCTCCCCTGTCCCCTGATTCATGGCGGTCCGCTGTGTTCTCTAGCTCAAATAAATACGTCTGAATATCTGAGTCAGCCAAACCACTGCAATACGTATCTTTGCCCTTGACATCCTCGTCACTCATATGTTGGGATGTCATTTTTGCTGTTGGAAGCATAACTAGTTACTTTACAAGCAAAGAGAATAAGATTTTGTCTTGCTTTTGAGTAGCATCTGGAGCAACCCTGTGGCTACCTCACTGAATTAACCTGTACTTCTTCCCGCCGCCAGTTACCTCCCTTTACAAGTCCAATGTCAGAGCAGGCGCTGAAAGAAGAATAGAGTTTAAAGCTTCTTCCTGGAGATACATTAAGTTTATAAAGAAATCCATTGCTTCAATTGAGTACATTTACTATCAACACAAATTCAACAAATATCAGAGTTTTTTTTTTTTTCTCAAGCTAAACTCAGACAGTGAATGGCTAATGTGTTATAGAAGTGTGAGAAGGCTAACAATGTATCTAAAATATGGCTTATGAATACCTTTTCTTCTGGTCGTGATGAGCAACAGAATTTTACTTTACAGACACACCACCGTGTAACACATTAGAAATGGACATTTCCAAAGGTCGATGTGATTGATTTTGAACTTGGGCAGCAATCTTTTTTCTGCAAACTGAATGGTTGTCTCATCCAAAGCTAAATGGTTTTACACAGCAGAGGAGGAAAAAGGAAGGAGAGAGGAAAAGCAGGTCAGTTGTTGACATGGACGAATGGGGATACAGCAGAACCGCATCCACTGTAGTGACCCAGATAGGACCCAAACTAGACATATTATATTATATTATATTATATTATATTATATTATATTATATTATATTATATTATATTATATTATATTATAAATGATTGTTTCTATATTTCTACAAGTAAAGCAAATGTAGAAAACACCAGATATGCCACTGTGCACAGTTACTATGTAAGTGTGTTTTGTTGTACATTTGCCTGAAGACTTCTGCCTCATATGTGTTTATATTTAGTAACTCAACAGTGAGAGCATGAGAATGACAAAATGCTCGTAGGTAAAAATTTGACTTTGGGTGTTTGATCATTTCTTCTCTATCAATTATGACTCTGATCTCTCTACCACATGGTGGTGCTAGTGGACTGCTGACCGTGGGCCATCAACAGATCATCTCTCGCACACACTGCCTCCTTTCAGTCCGACACCATCTCATCCTCACTCCCTCCCGCTTTGACTTATCACATCCTCTGCTCTCTCACTCCCGCTCTTCTTCCTTAACATCATTTTAGGTGAGGTGAAGTGTTATGGCAAATTAAGTAAAATTAAGACAAGGGACCAGCTCTACTCACCTATATCGTGCGTGACATTTATTGCACGGCTACTGACAGAGCCCTGCATGTTGTGTCCTTGGAGATGGGTGTTGATGACAGACTACAGACCATGAAAGGAGTGGGAGTGTTGCATCCAGTGGAGGTGGAGGTGCCTGCACAACACATTATCATTCACCCTCTATAGTTTGTCTTGTTCTCTTTCCATTTTCACACTTTGTCCGCTATTTTTCTCTCTCTCCCCATTTTTTGTATATCCTTTCTTTGGCTGTGTGCCCCCCCCCCCAGCCACCACCACCTCCTCGCCTGCCTTTGTCCTTGCAGTTCCTCATCTCTCCCCAGTCTTCTGTGTAGGTCTTGTCATTCGCTGAAATCTTGAAGTCTTTTTCATCTCTTTCCTTTTTCCACAATTCTGCCGTTATCTGTACCGCCACCTTCTTACCAACGTCTACCTTTTCCTCATTCTGCCAACCACTCCGCATGGCACCTGTCTAATTCTCCTTGTACCCACTCTGTGGTGCCACTCATAGCTTGCTCCTTCACCCTCCCCTTCTTCCCTTCCTGGCTCTCTCTGCCCTGGCAGTCTGACAATTGTTGGAGCATACACTGCTAAGCAGTTATCACCAGCTCACAGAGGTGTGTGTGTGTGTGTGTGTGTGTGTGTGTGTGTGTGTGTGTGTGTGTGTGTGTGTGTGTGTGTGTGTGTGTGTGTGTGTGTGTGTGTGTGTGTGTGTGTGTGTGTGTGTGTGTGTGTGTGTGTGTGTGTGTGTGTGTGTGTGTGTGTGTGTGTGTGTACATGCGCCTATGTATGTTTGGTAATAATAGAAAGAGGATGCGTACATGTGAGCACGTGTGTCACTGTGTGCATTTTCCTTTTTGTGTATTGAGGTGTACAGGTCTTGTGTTCACTAAAACAATACAAACAATGTCTCAGACAGCTTCTATTATATTGGAGCTTTGTATAGCTCTTCTACTGTAGTGTAATTTTTTTTTCTACAATGAGGTGTAAAATGATACTGAAAGGCTGCTACTCCTTTCCTACCCATGCCAAATATCCCTGGTGTCTAGCTGCTCTGGATCCATATAAAAGAGACTAATTTCTTTGTCTTCAAGGTTTTTTTTTTTTCTAGTTTTGGTCCCATCTGTCACTGGGAGGAGGTTGAAAGAAATGGGGTATAAACCCAGCTGGAATCCTTTGTCTATTGAAGGTAGATCACATTCTAGTCAGACTGGGACAATGCTTCTCTGGTCTTATGGGTACTGAGAGATGTGGGACACAGGCTTTAGACCTCGGGAGCCAGGCATGCCAAACAATCATCCTGAAGGAAACGGCTGCATTTTTTCATCTCTTTGGTATATTGAATCATATTGTGAAGCTGTAAAAATGTAGTCAAGTATGTTGTCTATACCACCCTTATCAGTTCATATTCAAGTGGTGAAGGCAAAGATAAAATTTCCTTCAGGAAACTTAAAGGGAGGGTAAACGTATTAACTTTAAGAAGAAAACATTGTGGAGAAAATCCGGTGGGATGTTTTTTCTGATACAATATGCTGTAGGGCATGGAAGTTTATGTAACAGTTACCTCAGGTCATGTCTGCCAATTGATTGTATTTTAGTGGTCCCACTATGTTGCAGTCTTAACAAATCAGGGAATAATAAGGAAACAGTCTTATGAAAAACATCTGATGTAGATTCATTGTTTTTTCTCCACAGGAGGGCATCAATAATCATAATAATAATAATAATAATAATAAAAACCTGCAGGCTGGTTCCCTGCAGTGACTGTATGAAGTCGACATCATGCTTTGGGATCAAGAACTAATTTGCAATAGTTGTGTGAGTTCCTGGTTTTGGTTAGACATTCACAGCAGGGACCTGAAGTTATATTCCTCATTCCTTTCAGTGCATACTTAAACTGTGAGACTAGTGTTAGTAACATGCAATATAAAACTCATTAAAAAATTTCATTTCATGGGGTGAGTTGCAGATTCTGTGGCTGTGACAATTTACCATTTAAAAGAAAATAAATCTCAGGATATGTTTTTCCCAGTGTTTCCCAGAGACTGACCTTTTATTTGTGGTGGTGGGTGGCACCGCGTGTAACTGACATGCATGCAAAGACTCATGCAATTTAGAGGAGGAGAGTGCACGCTATTTTTTAATTTTTTGTAGCTACAATTTACTGATGTCCCATAAATGGCTCACATGCAGGCTATGGGTAAACAGTAGCTAGGCAGCTCTAAACAGAGAAGGCTCTAGTCCCTGCTCAGTTAGTGCAGTGCACATACTTGATGTATGGTGAAAAATGTGTTTTGAAAGATTGAAATAAGGTGGTTTAATATGAGATTTTGCAATAAGTTGAAACCCAGTTTTTTTCTGCTGCAATTTGGAGCTCATGCCTTGTCTTGAAAGAAACACAAGAATAGATTGAAACATATGACTGGACTGTGAATGTAATGCTAAAGGGCTTTTAATTTGAAACAAGTGCTTTTCATATTTAATGGATACAGGACGTTGTAGCATTCAGCCCACTGGTGGTGTAAGTTTGATTTTTCAATGGCAGAAATTGCTTTTATAGGGCTGGTCCTCCTATTGCAGTCAAAAGCCAAAAATATTGTTGTGATGTTATTTACCTAATATATGTGCACCCATTTAATTTCAGTTCAGTGTGAGAGTTTGTGTGGTTGTGTTAATTTCTCTCCTTTCCTCTGCTTTCTTTGTGTTTGACGAAGGATCAGCCGTTACGTACACAGGGAGCAGAGCAGAGGAGAGGTGAGACAGGTGAAGTGAGGATTACTTTAACACTCATTATGTCATTTTAAGTGCTATAAAATGAAAGCCAAGAAGATGCATTTATTCATAGACTGCTGTCAACCCAACCACCACCACCACCACCCCGAAAACAAACACTGAAGTGAGAGATTTTATTCACCTGGGCGGGTCTTATTGTACCTGGGTGGAGCCTATACTGATATATGGTTTGCAGTAAAACATTGGATCTGAAAAAACAATATTCTTAAAATAAGTTTCAGGCCAATATGGCTTACCAGTAGCAAGATAAGGCCAATAAACATTACTAATTTTAATATGAAAAGTCTAAAAGCACTTTACAAATGTACCTATTGAAATAAATCCATAAAGTCTAATACTAGTTGATCCCCTAATCTCATTGTTTTCTAAACTGTGCTTCCTGTTAACTTTTTTTGTTATTGATGGTTTTATGTTTCTGTAAGTTTGATCTGAAGTTATCTTTATTTTTTTAATCTTATAATAATCAATACATTTTGTTTGAAATGTATGTCCCTTATCATAAAAGGCATCATCCAAGTGGCCTAATAACATCTAGAGGGGGATGGCTGTTTAAAAGCAGGAAACAGATTCCTTATCAGTTATGCTACTGTCTTTTTACAGAGAATAACAGAGGGGATGCTTCCTGCATTGGAAAAACAAAATGAGCAGGAAATCGGCTTGGGAATAAAAGGAAAAAGGAACAGCATTAGGGAGGTATGTCTTATTCCCCTTTCTATGCATAACTTAAAAATTATCAATGTTTTTATTTTCATCTTGCCACATATTGGATAGAGGGCCCAAGAGACCTATTAAGGAACCAAGGGAAGAAAAACACCAGATTTCATCTGATTCCCTCGAGTGGGGAGTCTTACAATGTTAAGAACACTTACTGGAAATAGTAGTACAAAAGTTTTAGTGTAAGATTTTTTTTCACGTGGTATTGAGCCACTTAGCATTTACTCTCCCTGGTGTCTACAGCAATAGTGCGGATTAGACAGTACCTTAGGCAGCACATGCAGCAATATAATTCAAAGTGCAACATTGACATAAAAAAAAAAAATAAAAAAATCAGGACACTCAAAAGATGCTACTCTAGCTCAAACTATAGATTTCTTTTGAACCATTTTAAAGTCTTAAACATTTGAGTGCAGCAATAACATAGCCACTGATGTATTACAGAAAAATTATTGTCATGGTATTGAAGGTGTGCTATCAAACTATGGACCACTGATTAAGGATATTATCTTATGTCGTCTGTAATTGTGGTACTAAAGAGAACACCAAACCTCACTACTTTTGAATTGTTAAAGGGGACAACTATCTTCACCTTCACTATGTGGATCCCTCACTTTCTGTTAGCCCTGTTAAATGCACACCTTTATCATTGAACATCATTTACTAATAAATATAAGTATTATTCTTGTTTTGTTTTTTACTCAAAGATAAAGCTTGCTATTATATTACAAAACATTTAAGCTAAAGAGCAATTTTGATGTTTGCAACAAAATTATTATTATTATTTTTTTTTTACATTTTTGCCTTATATGAATTTTAACAAGATAATATATGCAACATCAGGTATAATGGTATGTTATTTGAGATCTTGTAGGCATACATACCTTGCGATTATGTTGCGATAGATAGTCTTGCCAGAAGACGCCTTGTATTGTTGTATGATCAGTAGTCACTTGAAATACCATTTTGATGGGCCACATGTTTGCCACGGCACAAAAATACAAATAGTAAAATTATCAATGATCATGTTTGGTAATCCACAGCATGGTTCCACCCAAATTCAACCCGTGAAGACATAGAATGCGTCAAAATAATTGAAAAAACACGTATTGTCATGCATATCCATGTGGTTATATGACTTATGACCCATTTGCATGCAGAACTTTCCTGTGGAATTGCTTTTATGAATAACTTCACAAAGTCTTGGTTGAAATCGTTCGAGTTGTGAGTACACAACACAACAAATTTGCTTAGATTTGCATGACAGTGTTTACTTTGTAAAAAGTATTGTATCCAAAATTGCGAGCCGCGGGCTTGAAGAGAAGATCCCAAATTGTACGTTATGAGGAAACAGATGTTGAAACACAGCACAATAGGGATGTGATGTTAAGAAATGTGTATTTTTCTGTCAGTGTCAGAGGTTGAAAGCAGATGACTGAATCCTTTGCAAGAGAGCATTTTGCCCATAGGATTAAGATTGGATGGCTGGGTTTAAACCTGTCAAAAGAGCAGACTCAAATCCCTCACTCACAAACACTTTATGGTTCTCACTTGAGGTGCTTGTGAGCAGTGGTGGAAGGAGATATTTCTCTTTCATGCCACCTACTTCAGAAGCCATTCAGCACATCAACTGGATTGTGGAGGATTTGTAGGGCACTGAGCAAAGAAGCGAGATTGGGGAAATTAGTTATCATGGTTTTTTTTTTTCTTCATATTTTTGACAGTTTTATTACAATTCACACTAAAAAAAAAATAGTTCTATTGCCTACTGCACAATGTGAATTACAAGAAATCAACAGTAAATGCCTTATTGTATTTTTCTCCCAGAAAAACCCGCATTTTATTATCATAATAATCCTCTGCTTTGTTGTCAAAGGGCAATTTGGGTCAAGCTGGTACCAAGTCTCACAAGAAAATTTGCTCTACATATTCCAAGTAATCACTTAATGTATAATGGCAAATACAAACTTATTTCATTATTCAAATGTTAATGCTGTATTGTAACCTTTGGTTCACCCAAAGCATCATTGAACTCACAAATACCGAATACTTAGTCAAATATGGAAAATAATTAACTTGAGCGAAAGACTATTTGTGTGTGGCAGTGCTTTTTTGAATGCGTCTTTAGTGTGATGGTGAGCAACCAAGGAGCAAATTGGAGAGGGCAAACAACAAAAACAAGAAATTGTTTCTAAGGAGAAGTTATTGAGTGGAATTACAATGTCTTGTTAGTTTGCAAAATTATACTGTGTTTGCATAAAGAGCACAACACTTGGGAATTGCCTTGTGTATCATGCAAATGTTACCCTGTATTCTCTTTTTACCAGCTGCTGGTTATAATTTAGAATATCTTTAACACAATGAATATTGATTTGTCAGTTGTAGGATTTATATCTCACAGGTATCCACTAGCTGTCTGATTTCCCATAAAGAAAGGACACCACACAGTAAAATGGTAACGTAACAGCATGTATTAACGCATAGAGAATAACAAGAAAAAAGCCTCAGAATAGATTATGGGACATTTATGTCTGAGATACTAGTTGTGAAGTGTATTTCTGGAAGGAAAATAAATTGCACTGTACTGTATGCACTTGGGCCTGCCTTCTAACTCTATCCATGAAACCCTTTTCAATATTTATTTTCATACAGTAGCACAAAGAAATACAAGATACCAAATATGTATTTTAAGTTTTGTGCCTCTGTGCACCTGCAACAGCTGTGGCCGGCAGCATTACGTTGTTTGATTGGCTCTCCGTACATTACGTACATTTAGAGTGCGTCCGTCTGTCCCATTCTCATAACCAGGTTATCTCAGCAATTTATTAAAATCTGGCAGCAGCGTCCGCTTGGACTCAACGATGAACTGATTAGAATTTGGTAGTCAAAGGTCACTGACCGCACAAATCCTGTTTGTGGCTTTAACTCAAGAATTGATATGGTAATTATGAAAACATTTCACACAAATGTCTAATTGGATAAAATGAAATGATGATGTGTTATATCCAAAAGGTCAAAGGTCAACTTCACTGTGGCATCATAATATTCACACAAAACCACTGTTCTGTCCATTAATCAACACCACAACTCAGAAACAGAAGGGGAGATTGTGCCCATATTTTGGGGACACTTATTTTGGGCGTCCACCCTAAAGCTGTGGTGACTCCAGAGATATTCTGTCCATGAAGCATCCACATTTTAGAATTTGCAGCATCATTCATGTTTGAAGCATTGTCAGCTGTCATGGCTACAACTTTGTGTTCCACCAGAATAAGCTTTGATTGCCAAATTCCTTAAAATATTTAAATACATTTTTTATGAGAGTCTGAAAAGACTAGTATAATAACAGTTTAGAGTATTACAGAGTTCCATTTGATCTAAAGCTGAACAATTTATGCTTTTTAGATCTAACGTGCAGTTTAAATGAGGGCAGTTTTTAAATGGCAAAAACCCTCATTTAGTTTGTCTGTGAAACAGATTAATAATAACCATACTCTCTGAAGTGAAAGAACTTTTCCACAACCATTGCCATTAAACTTCTGAGCACTTCATAGCATTGTTTCAAGCTTATCTTCTTGAAAGTTGTTAATCAGGACTGCTTGGATTTGGTGTTGTGAAGCATCTTGATCTGTCAGTCTGCACAGAGCTGTCAATATCTAAGTCTTGTCAGTCAGACATCAGAACTTTGTGCTGTTAGATGTAACTTACTAGAACTTCACCAGTATTTTTGTTGTATAAATTTGATGTTCTGATGTCTAAGTTGTAATGTTGGATAAAACTATACAAGTTTATCAAGGGACTCTTTCTGGGCTTTAGAAAGAGTTCACAAATACACAGGGATGGCTGGATAGCTGACAATGTGTGAAGACCTTCCACAGCCAACCAAACACAAAGAAATTCTAGTATACAAGTTAATTACTAAACTTCTATACAGTACTATGTTTCAATGAATATAAATTACGGTTATGAGATAAGCAATTTGCTGGCACAATTAGATAGCTCAGCTCCAGCTTAAATTTTTCTGGTGTCAATCTGAATCTTAAATGCATCATCAGTCCAGGGATCTGCAATGGCCTTTACTATACATGCCAATTTATACTTTTTAATGCCTGCTGACTGCTTCAATAAAATGTTGCTGTGTAACTTCAGCCACTGCAAGCCATTTAATTGAAGAGAACTATTAAAGATCTTCAGTGCATTGAGATTGAAAATGTAATGGAAGCCGCAGGGGAGATAACTTTGTGTGGAAAGTACTCCAAAGAGAGTTTCTGTGGATACACAGTTCTGGGTCACCATGAGGTCCCAAAGAAGAACTTTCAGCTTTACTTCTTTCTTGTTGACCCAAAGTTGATGTTTGACAATTTGTTATGAATCTTGTGATCCAAACATTATCATTTCTGATGTCGGGCACATTGTTCTATGCAGTCTTTGTTTAGACATTTTTGATGGCAGGCATGACATGAATGTTTTGGTTGGGAAAGTAGAAGCGTTAGCTTTTATAATTATGGCTGTTCATTTGAAATGTCCCAGTAAGCCACTTCAAGTAGCCAGCAGGGACAAACTCGAACTTTAAAACTGGAGTCATTACAAATTACAGCTTAGCTATTCCTGCTGACATGTCAAAACATCTACTGTGAAAAGGAACTGTTGGCGTGTCTTTTCTATGACAATTTTCTCGACCTTGTTTAACAAAAGTTAAATGTTGGGAATCAATGAGCCGGTACAATGAAGCTTGTACATGTTTATCTTTGTTACTCCTGTTTACAGCTTTATTTGTAGAGGAATATGTTTTTGGGATGTTAGGGAGGTTACCAAATAGTATTGTTCATGATATTATCAAACAATCGACATCACCATATCCGTAATATTCACCATATCGGTAATATTCCAATGTGTTGATGTAATGACGTTATATCGTCACTTGCATACTGATTACAGCCATGATTTATGCACACCAACAAGTCCCAGTACAATAAAGTAAAAGTATTTCTTTGTCTTTAAACTTAATTTCAAACTCACAAAAGGGCTCATAGCAAGAAAAAAAAAAAGACGTACAAGGTAAACACCACAATTCATCATTTAATTTAAGAGAAAAAAAAGCACCTGCAATGTAGCATATATCTCCAGAGTTTTCTAAGCCTGGATGCGTACCGAGTAGCTCTTCCTAAGGCTGTTTAAAGCTTTTATGATGCTGCTCTCTGACTCATTCAAGCAACACATTAAATTGTAAATCAGAAGTCTTGGACGTGCCTCACATGTAGGAATGCCAAAGAAAAAGAAAACAGTTGACTGGCACCTTGCCATTTTGGAACCTGAAGCAACAACCTCATTGCATCGTTGTAAGCCACAATGAGCCTCCACATACTTATTGCAGCGATCCCAAAGCAAAGCTCATAGGTGTAAAAGAAAGTTCTAAATAATCAACGCTTAACACTGATAAACTATACTGAGCTTGCGAAACAACCTCCTGGGCTGAGCATAATGTTTTCAACATTGTTGATAAATAACTGTCAGTATTCAAATCATCAGTTAGAAAATGGCCCTCGGTATTTCATTTCCTTGCATGTCATGAGAGGAATATTACACAAGTGAAACACAGGAAAAACTAATTTCCTATCCTCGTTACTAATGATTGTGACATCTTTTTGGCATTCAATTTAATATAACCTTTGCCATACTATGAACACACCTTCAGTAATTGCTGCAGCCCAGCACTGTACGGACCAAAAATTCCCAGGTCACCAGAAGATTGATTACAGCGTTTACAACCAGACAGTCTGTGTTACACCTATGTAGTTGTACTGTAGTAATAAAGTTCAATAAAGTACTGTTATCATAAAGCTGAGTGTTATAATGAAATGGATGTGATTTTAGCCAAAGCCATCACTTGTGTTTGTCGGGAAGTGTTAATGTAGTCGATGTAAACTAGATGCTTCTGGTCAACAGACGGTCAGACAAAAACAAAATAACAGTCAAGTAATAGTCCAATAGTTCAGACGGATTAACGAATAGGATTTTTGTTTAAAATGCTCATCCCTTTTAATTTGAAGGTGCAATATGTGATTTTCTAAATAAATCACATTATTACTATTAAATTAAATATTAATATTTGTGACTTGAAAAACACATACATGCAGATTCTGTGTGAATCCGTAGACGTGGCATTTTAAGAAAGTTGCATTTCACATTGTTTCAGCAGATTATGCATTCAAAGGATGTGGCGTCTGCGGGTGTTCTCAGTTTGTTAACTTTAGGTCTTGCCCCTCTTAAGGTCTGCACACAACCCTGCTTGTTCTATTCATGGGGATTGTTTAAGGGATGGTAACAATGATGATGAAACTCCGGGAAACTTTTGTAAAAGACAGTTGTGGAAGACCAGCAGCAGGACTGTGCTGTAGGCTGAGAGGACAGATGACAGATGAGTCCCAGAAAAAGAAAAAGGCAACTTGTTGAGCTTGTTGATGCATGCAAACACACACACACACACACACACACACACACACACACACACACACACACACACACACACACACACACACACACACACACACACACACACACACACACACACACACACACACACTTCACTGCACATTCCACATCATTTTGTGATTAACCTCAGTGTTACCATTCAACTGAGCTGAGGATGAAACTAGCTTTAGGAACAGCCAAGGTTGTGGAATGTTTTCAGTTATTTCAGCATTTCTGCTGTTGACATAGATCATGTGCTCCCTTGGCAATAAAAATACGATAAAGGGGCTGTTACCTTAACTCAGTTAATTGGCATAACCGGACTCACCTCCCCGTGAACTTGACCCGGATCGATTCGAGCTGTTGTTACGATCATGTTCAGATGGGCGTTGTCATAACAAAGAGGTCAGATGTATATATTGTGGCTTTCCATTTATTATGAATTGTTGCTCTGGAGCCCTGATGTCGAAATAGCTATTGATTAGGAAGGCTGAATGGTAGCTGGGTTTGATTATTCATGTGAGGACTTACCTGGGCAGGATCGATATGGCCCCAAGGATGGGAACTACACACATGCTAATACGTGTTGACACACACACTCCCTGGGTGTGCAGACAAAAACAGTACCTCCGTCATAGATCATATTTTATAACAACACACAAATTGCTTCATTTAATTCATACAAATTTATAAAGGAGAAACTGGTGAGTTTTAAAGAAATATGTTTTGTGTTTTTTATATAGTGTTGTTAATGCATCATTTTTATTGCTAATTCTACAGTATGTAATTTTGCTCTCAGACGGAAAAAAAAACATGTCAAAACAGCAGCAGGAAGCTTGCAAATAGGATTGCAATTAACCACTGAGGAGCACTGTCAAATTTCCTTCTACCAAAATGCTCCAAGTTGCTAAAACCCAGTTTATAAACTGTTTGTCACTGACAAAACCAACAAATGTGACAAGGCAAGTAAACAACAACACAACACAAACAAGAGCCCATTACCTGTGGAGGATATTGTGCTTGTGCTTGTTTCGCTGGATCCAGTGGAATAGTAATAGATGGACAATGATGGGAATGGAAGCAATCTCCTCATCGTAAACGAATGTACATCTGCTGAATTGTTTCACCCGAAGAAATCAACACAAAAAACCCCATCAATTAGCCGGCACACACCGAGGCACAGTGTGATGTGAATGACAATAACAAAAACCTCCTCCTCCTCCTCCTCCTCCTCCTCCTCCAACGTAACCATCATCAAACATCCAGCATCCAGAGAACAAGGGCCCATCGCCCATGCATTCCATCTCACACAGAAATAAATGCTCACTAATAAGTGTGGCAATATATTTTGGATTTCTTCTCCCTGGCGGATACGTTTGTATTAATTTGTGAGTGTGAGTACAGAAAGTTTATTCCCACGTATAATGGTATTAATATCAGGACTCCAAAAAAAAGTATTTTGATAGTCGTACTGGGGAAATCTGGGAAAGACTAAATTTGTGAGGCGCCCGGAGGTCGACGTATGTAAATATCAAACCTTGCTGTGTATGCGTGTGTATGCGTGTGTATGCGTGTGTGCGCGTGTGCGTGCGTATGTGTGTGCGTGTGTGTGCGTGTGTGTGCGTGTGCGTGTGTGTGCGTGCGTATGTGTGTGCGTGTGTGTGCGTGTGTGTGTGCGTGTGTGTGCGTGCGTGTGTGTGTGTGCGTGTGTGTGTGTGTGTGTGTGTGTGTGTGTGTGTGTGCGTGCGTGTGTGTGTATGTGTATGTGTGTTTTTTTCCCCTCTCTCTGTATATGCAGTATGTGTGTGTCTGTATCCAAATGATAAAATGGGCACACAAAGCAGCAGGTGAGCGTACTCCCACCTCAGGGCCCAGCGGTGAGGTTCCACATTTGGCTAAGAAAGAGCAGGAGGCTTTACAAGTTCACAAAAACTCTGCAGCACGAAGGACTCCTTAGAGAGAAGAATCTCTCATTTAACTCGAAGGGCACTCGGAGAGCGCAGACATTCAACAAGGCCAGTTGTCCACTTTTCTATGATATGCACATCTATAACAGCAACCACAATATACATATGGGTATATTTCCAAAACTATTTATGAGTGTCAAAATGAGGGTTGTGCATCTTTCATCGCTGATGGTGGACAGTCATCATGGTGTGAGCCCTGCATTGTAACACCATTGGAAGGTCAAATGGCGTGACTTTAAAGAAAAAGCCCTTGTTTAAAATTAAGTCTTTTAGTATTTCACAAACGGTCCAGCCACATACTCGATTTTGATCTACTCTTGGGTTTCTTTCAGGGAACTGCGGTCCCAATGATGTGGGAGAAACTGGTTTGTGCCTACCAAAAATAACCAGGGTTACACTCTCCACCTCTAAAGTGCATGAGTGTCTGCATGCACATTGTCCACACGCCGCAACCCCCGCCACCACAAATACATTCTCAACCTGTGGGAAAAATGGATATTTTCTGACCTCATGCTGACCTCCAGCTGAGCTGTCTGACGGTCTGTGGGAGGATGAGACCATGTTCACTCACTTGTGTTGGTGACTTTTAAGTTGCGGACAGAACATTTTGTTAAAAGTCCTGTTGAAGAGTAAGAACTTAACCATTTGTGCGGTCTAGACAGTTTTAGACACCATTAGTGTTTGAGGGGCAGTGTGCAGGCTAATGGCTAAAGGTCTCTACCTTTAAAACACCCTGAGATGATTTGTGAAGAGACCTTACACTAGTATAAAGAGAAACCTGTTGATTCAACACCTCCCCTTGAGCAGGCGTTTGACGACAATGGGGAGGAAAGACTCCCTTTTTAACGATCAGAGCCAGACTCACTGGTGGGCGGCTTCTCTAAAGGGCTAGACTTTCTTTCAACTGTCACCCAGCCGGCTTGACTTTAACATTGCTTGTGACCTGCCGACAGGTGACTGACAGGGGCTATGTTGAATCGGCCCGCATCAGCTACTTGGGCCTCATAAGCTACCTCAGCTAATGCTTTGTTTCCATGGTGTGAAGCAGCGCTTCCAATTCAGTAAGCCTTGCTTCCAATGCTATAAAAAGATCAACTTTATTACAAATATCCTTATCACAAAAAGAGGCGGGGGAAAGGCTAAACGCTTGATAGATGCAGAAGCGCAGTGAGAGACAGATGCCATTGCTAATAGCTAACCTGAGACAGAACATTAAGTAAATCACCAAAATATTTTGTAACCCAGGTACTTGAGGCGAGCAAGTGTAATTAGCCGTTGTATGGACAGATTTTGTTTTGTCGAGCCAAGATATATGAGCCAAGATACATCTATGAACAGCAGTACGGTAACGACAGAAAGTCACACAACACGCTCACCATGATGTCAGACATGACCCATAGAATCCAGGATTAACATGTATGGTATTCAATAGGCCAAATGTCCTATCTTCCAAGGTTAGTAAAAGTAAAAGTAAAAAAAATATTGTTGCATTCATTCTGTGATTCTGATCCACTATAAAATGTAGTTACTTCTTTCTTGGCCCATGCTAAACCCTTCCTCCAAGTTTCATGAAAATCAGGTTGGTAGTTTTTCAGTAGTCTGGCTGACAAACAACCAAATGCACAAACAATCAAACTGCACCAAAAACATAACCTCCTTCATGGATGTACAGATCTGTCTGCATCTGTCTTCTCTGTTGGCTCTAATTCCTCACAACTGAGGATTTGAGTGTACTTTCTCCAAAGCAAAAAATGGGACAGAAAAAGAAAACAGCTTCTCTAATGCCGTGTAGGTCTTTCTAGCTTTGTTCTGATGTGACAAATGCATTACACAGATGAGGCACAGCAAAGATCTCATGCAAATAAATATGTATAGACGCCGCGCTTATGCTAATCAGCTGAATTTCTTTAAGGTGATGGATCTGACATGACACACAGGTTCACACATTCTTTGTGGTTCCTAAATACTCATTTTCACACATGAAAATGTTTTGCCTCCTCCTCAGGCGCTTAAGAACTATTTTCTTAATGCGATGCAAAGCTCAATTTAGTCAAATGAATTTTTTTTTCAAAAATAGCTTTGAGAAAGTAAAATAAAAAAGGGAAAAATGCAAAACCTTTCTGAAAAGTTCACGACACATTTTGTTGCTCTGCATTCCCTCGCTATTGTTGCTCTGCATGGGTATGGGGAATATTTAATCCGATACTCAGGTTTATGAAATGTATTTTTATGCAGAAAGTGTGATGAGAGCACATTGCATTCTACACCGCTGCTCTTTTAATCCTTGCACTATTATTCACCCTATGCTGAAAGTGGTGGCTACAGCATCGTGAACAGATTAGAACTAGAAAAAAAAATCAATGTCAGAGAAGGCGATGTTTTTCATACCTTTTAAATTGTTTGTATTTAGACATCGAACTATGGAAATGATTCTGTGATCAGTTGCCTTTGTGTGCTTTTGATAAGAGACAAACCCCACAACAATAGTTATCAAGGTGACAAACTCAGCTGAATCCTTTTTACCCTTGATACTGTACTTGTCAGGGAGCAGTTAAACATTTTCATCTCTAACTTCCTACTTTTAAACAAATGGTCATCCTCTCCTTTGAAGTGCTGCATATTTTGTCCTTGCCCTCATTGGAACATATACTCCGCATCTTCTTGGCAACTCTTGGCGCAAAGCGCAACACCCAAGGTCAGTTTGGTCTCCCTGGCAACAGTGCAATACATTTGGCGCATTGTCAGGCTATTTAATCAAGACTGGCTCCCTGTGTGTCAAATGGACATGGACATTCCTTTTATCTCTAAAACTGCTGAGTGAGGCCGACACCCCAACCGAAAAGTGCGAGGGATGGCGAAGGGGGACAAGATGTGTCTTGAGAGAGGGAGAAAGTGAGAGAGGGAGAAAGTGAGGGGGGATCTTGTACAGCGTTGATACTGTGGCAGTTAGAAGTCCTTGATGATGCCTTTCGTATTGATCAGACTGAGCCATGGTCACCCACAGTAAATCTATTCACAGATGACCGCTGCAGCTCAAAATGCTTTTGCAAATAGGACGGCAAGAAGAATAAACAGAAACATTCCGCCAACTGATTTTCAATCCACTTAACCTCTCCACTCCTCATTTGAACAATAACAGGGCAGGAGAAAGGGACAGAGAAACAACGGATGGGAGGGGAGGAATTTTGCATCTCATCTGTTGACAGTCAAGCATGTTGTTATCATTGTGTGCTGCCCTCTAGTTTATCTCCCCCTGGAAGATAGTGGCTTGCTTCTCGTGACTATAGGGCCAGACAACCAATTATCTATGTGCCCTCTATCAGATGTGATTTATATCACTAGGCTGCCCCAACTCTGCTGTCCCCTCTCCGCCTGTGATCAATCACTGCACAAACACAAAACAGGCCTTTAACAAAACAAACAGTTAATGTTCTGAATTGACTGCTAAGGAGATTGAAGATATTAATCGGCTAGGATCTTTGCAGAAATAAGGCAACAGTGACATTGAGAAAAACAAACAAACAGAAACCTCAGGCAAATTTCATACAAGCAAAATAAATAGACTGTTGGAGGCCCAGTCCCGTGAGTTGTGTGAATGAAGGCAATTAGAATCCCGCTTGAGCCAATGCAGGATCGCTAGTAACATTAGTAACGTAAAAACTATCAATTTGGAATGTACAAATGTTTAATGACTATTGCAAACATTTCAGGCCCATAAATAGCCTGAAGGCTTATTAGTATAAACTTAGATTTCTGGATTTCTTTGTTGGCCTCTTGGGGGCAGTAAAAACAAGCTGTACAATAGCATTCAGTCAGAGTTGCGGAGAGTCATGGTGAAGTTTAATATTCTTTTTGTACTTCTCTGCCAGCTTTTGGTCTCTACTAACTCTTGAGGGAAATATCTGGCTTTGTATCTGCTAAATGCTGCACTATATTCACCAGCTAGTCTAAGCTAGTTAGACTCAGCTGTGTCTGGAAATGATGTAGTGGTGAGAGTGAACCAAAACAATAAAGCTGCAGCCAGAAAACAAAACAGTGGGCTGAAAGATGCTAAAATGCTATGCTAAATTGAAGTGAACTGCAAAATATGGTGTTGAATGTCACAACAACTTTAATATATAAATACTCATGCAAATACAATCTTAAACATCTTTAAGGGTTAAAGTTTATGTCCAGTCATAACATTTGAATTCATGACGTTTACATGAATTCACAATATTTATAATATGGGGGATTTTGATGTGCTTTTTTTTAAAGCTACATTTGTTTCAGCATTTCAATTGTAGGGAGTTAGGAAACAAAACAAAAAAAACAACTCTCCAGTTAATCTGTTAAAAGGGAGTTAACACCGACACAGTAGAGTTCTTGCGTCCGAGGCACCGCTGTGCTAAAATTTGCACCAGCCGACTATCTGATGAATGTGAATCACTGCGGATCTCCTCCTTTAGACACTTTGAAAGCCCACTCCATGAAGCCTTCAGAGCAGTCCAGGTATAGAGAAAACAACTCCCTTATGTATTTTTGCTATTGTGAGAATGTAGTGAATATTTCAAGACCACGATGTGATCAATAGCAGAACGCTGGCTGGTTAATGATGTCCAACCTGAACATCGTCTGACAGAGGAGAGATGGGTAGAGTCGGGTTTGTGAACTCTCCTCTTTCATTAAAGACGTGATCAGTAAGCACAACATGTCTCTCACCCAAGGGCACCGTTTTACGCAGCTTCATACTAAAGAAACTTTTTCTCTCTCTTTGAGTGTTTAGATGCAATTGTATGTGTGCGGAAGAAGTGAAAGGAAAACACCAGATGAAGAAAGGGAATTTCTTATTTAAAAAGTTTTTTTCTTTAAAGTGAACAGGTCACAGGACATGGTGTGCCTGATGAAAGCATTACCTGAGGTGAGTTTGGTTGGTAAAGCATTGATCTGCTGCTCCAGAAATCCAAGGCCATTGCACTGAATAGGAGAATTCTGCACCAAACTGTTCCCTGCTTACTATAGATTACCGTATGTACGTGTTTAAACCAGTAAAATGTTTTGTATTGCTGACACGGTTCTGATTTGATCCTGTTAAAATGCAAACACACACAGTGCGCTCAACCGCAAGGCGAAACATGGGACAAGCTGCTGTGTAAGACTTTCATGACTTTTATGTTGGGAAGCAACTTTTTAATTTTCTCCCCTCCGCTCTTCCAGAGTGTTTCTGCCTCACGCGTTCTCTCTCTTTTTGCTTCACCCTAACACTTTTTACCATTGGACATGACTGCCAGCCAAGAGGATTGACAGCACCCTCTCTATTAAAACAAAGTTTGTGCTGATAAAAACAGTCACGCTCACCCGCCCACACCCCAATACAATGGTCAGACTTGGAGTTCTTCTCCTTTTGAAGTGACAGAGGAAATCTGGATAATTGTATGATTGATTCTCTTGTGTTCTTCCTCCACTTCACTGAGCAGGCTTTATGCTGAAGAGGGAGAGAAATCTTGAGATACAAGATGCTTGAGCCTGCAGAGACTCGCATGTGAGCTGAATGCACACTTAAATGCACACATACACACATAAACCCGCCAACTATTTTTGGAGCGTGGTTGCGCATTGTTGAGTGTGTGTGTGTGCGCATCGATGAGTCAACTGACTCTTTCCCTGCCCTTTGTCTCGCTGCCACTTCCACCTCAGAAAGCCAAGGAAGATCACATTAAGTGGGGCTGCTGTTGCGTAGCTGCATTTGGCTGAGTGCTGAGGGAGATATGGGGCAAGGCATTACTCTAAGTCAGTCCCTACAGGCTTCAGCCGATCCAGAAACAACAAGGCCAGTGTAATTCACGGAGCCAGATATCCTCACTTCAGTGGTTCAGGGCCTGTTATAAGCTCATGTCCTCTTTTGAGAAAGGACATTGTGACATATTGACAAATGTGTAAGAGTATATATCAAAGTGTGCAATTTTTGGGGGGACTTTTATATCGAACAGTAATGTTTGGGCTGGGAGATACTGCCAAAATCAAATATCATGATATTTTTGGACCAAATAGCTCCATCGATATTATGCCGATATTGCAGGGATGATTACATGGTGCTTTCACAAACTCTTTCCACAGTAAGATTTTTTTTTGATGAATAATCATCAGCAATATGGATTTAAGATTTAATTCATTGTTCAGAATTTTGAAATAGTCATTAAGTCATGTAAATCTAATAGTTTATCGTAGTGCTATCGTCTTAAAAAAAAAAAAAAAAAAAAAAAAAAAATTCTGGTAGCAATGCCTAACTTCTACCAGAAGGTGGCAGTAATGCACCTAAAAGCTGAAGAATATGTTACTACCTCGCGCCGGTCAAACGTGGTGAGATTTGACTCTACGGTACAAGCAGCAGGAGGATGAATAGACAACTACAGTTGGCAAAAAGTTCTGTGTGAAACTCTTTCAGAAAAATAATTGAAAGTGAGGTGTAGTGCAAGGCAAGGGTTTTTGGCCCCGGTATATGGCATGAATGGGTCTCTGTCTTTATTTGGGTGCATGCATGCCATGGGCGGGTTTCAATTAATAGTCAAGTATTTGCCACTGATAATGGAACACTAATTTTGCTTAAAATGCCCATACTTATTGGATACAATGACAAAGAGGGTAAAAGCAAATAATAAAAAATAGAGGAGACCCGTGTGATCAGGAAATGATACTACTTTACTGTAATAAAGCCTTTAAACCACAAAAAAAGACAACACTTATGCCATATCACAATTTTACAATTTCATAAATTTAAGACAATATATTGTCTCATATCACAATATTAATATAATGGAATGATTGAAAAAAAAATACTGTGAAATATGGTGTAACTGCGTGCCACATACTACTGTATTTGCAACTGATGAAATATGTGTGTACATGTTAGCACATTTCTTTTCTCATAATAAATCCACCACTTCAAAACAACTGACCTCTGCATTCCAATCTTACGTGACTATGTTGTGTCCCAGTCACATGGTCGTCAAGTGATTGGCTGCTGAATGTCAAGTAGGTGGGTCTTATCTGATATAAACTTGTCAGGGGCAGATGCCAACAGCGAAAGAGAAAAAAAGAAAGAGAGGAAATGAAAACACAAGAGAGTTGATGTACTGCGGAGAAGTGAAAAACTCCTGTTGTTGACTGTGATGGACATAATAATAACCCTCATCCCTGAAGTAATCTGATTTTGTTTCTGTCAGCAAGGCTTAGTGTTAATTAATTCCCAAGACGCAAACAATACATTTCTCCAACACTAGCTGTGTTATGATAATACAGATTTCTGATTCAAAAAAGAGGAAGTAAACATTGGAGTTTTAAAGTTATAAATGGCTTGAAAAAGGAAGTTATGTTAAACCTCAAATGTTGGGGGCGGTGGGGGCAGCAGGACTGAAGGTCATAAATTAATCTCTCTGCACAGACTGACAAGATGTGACTGCATAAAACTAGTGACTCACACTTCATTCATGCCATTGTCTATTATAACTGTTTGGACTCTTTTTTTCATGACATGTCACCGAGGCTCCCAGTTGCTCAGAAACGGAATGATAATCTCCATTTTTGTAAAACTCTCAAACAGCTGGTGGCCTGAATACCATGCTACATGAGCTTCTTCTGCATTGGCTGGTATAAAACTGTAAAATGTGGGTAGAGCAACGCAATGCTGGGGACTGCATTGTGTTCATGTACCGGTTGTGTCTTGGACTTTAGGACTCGTTTTATATCCCAGTACGTCCCTGCCCCTGCTCTACTGGTGCAGTGGGCAACAGCAGAACAATGCAGTTGTATGGATCTGTTCTGGGTCTAATTGTGTGTGAATGTGAGGGATATTATCGCAAAGAGCAAATAGATTCTGTCATAAATGATTCCTTAATGAATAATTTAAACACTCTTAGGCTGTTTGCTGTTTGTGCCACAAGGTTGACATGATCATAAAACAGAATGTGGAAATTTATTTCAAAATTTTCATCCGTGGCTGATAACTAAAGTGACAATGAAATAATTCAATTTGTACTGTAAACAGATTAAACATCTTCATGGCCATAAATAAAGAGTTATTTCAGAGATGAGACTGTACTGATGTATATTTTTTCACACAAAAAAGGTATGGGTACACACACAAAATTATGTTAATATTAGAATCAGTCCGCCACTTCTGTCAGCTGCTGCCTTGAAAGTTGAAAGCTTCTTTAAAGTATTTCATCTGATATGCAAATGTTTATAAGTTGATGTCTTAACCGTCTGAAATGCTTTATTGTTCGTTGCACTGGAGAAAAAAATGGCAATGAATAACTGCCTTGTTTAGTTTGAAGCAAAACAAACAAAAATGGCATCTTGTTTTCACATATTTCATTTAAAACAGACTTCTTAACGGAGTTTGAGGGCTGTGGTAGGTAGCCAATAATGGTCTGATTGTGGAAAGGTTGACTGAGCATAAACTAATTATCTCTATATTTAATTAACTCTGTACTTTATTGATATATTTTATTCATGCCCCGAGGTTGGACACCCTTTAATTACCTTGGTCAAAGGTACTTTGGCTATAATGGTCGTACTGGAGATCAAGTTGGAAACTGAGCACTGTTCTGTTACAGTGAGAGAAAACATTCGTTTAATTGTCTTTTTTGTGTGTTTGTGTGGGTTTCCTGGACCATATGAGTGAATTGCATGAATTGCCTGTATAAACTAATTAAGGAGTGTTTTGTTCTCTTAAATCATGCAGATATGACAGTAGAACCCTAGAATGAAAAATATACATGGGAATATGCATGATGTGTTTACTTTTGACAACACATTATATTGTTCATATATTGTTATCATTGTTTCAGAATATTTGATCTATCCTGTTATCCAGCAAGCCAACCACCAGTATAGCCAGGAATCACCAGGGTTTTGCTTAGAGTTTGAAAAGTGTGAAAAGTCAACAACTTCGCTGTGGGGAGAACATTTCTGAGATGCTGCATGAGGTCAGCAGGCACAGCATTCGATCGTCAGTAAAAGTCTCCACTGTAGATACAATAAAAAGATGTTGTTTTGTTTTGTATTTAAAAAGAATATTAAATACACCCATACAAGACAGGTTTTATAACTGCCCTTTCGTTAAGCTGTGCAAGCTTGCCCAACCCCCTTCCAGTGTTAGACTAAGGTTAACATTTCCAAGGCTGTTTCTGTCCTGGACACAGGAAAATATCAAATCACAAAGGCGATGTGATATTGATCATCTCATATAAATCCCAGGTAGAAAGCAGACAAACGCATATCTGAAAATTGTACTCCTACTCAAAATAAACATCTGTCAAGTCTACTTTCTGATTTCAGAAATTTTATGAAATCAGGATGATAAACAGTAGCCATACTGTGTTGGAAAATTACACAATGAGAATTTTGTCAGTGTTTTTCAGTATTTATTGTAATGTAAACATAGATGTGACAGAAATTCTTAGATTCTTTAAAAACTGGACGAGCAAAACAGAATGTTTGTGGCATTCCATCCAGCTGAAGGCAGCAGTCATTTCATCTGATTAAGCACTTTGTAAAAGAGAAGAACGCAGTGTCTTGATTTTTATGCTGAAAGAGCTGTGATCTTTGACTTGAAGCTCACTGCTGACCAAAGCAAGTTCAAAATATAATGCTCTACATGCTGCAATTCTGTACATGCACACACAGACAGACACACACAGCTGCGAAAGAGTTGTGCAAAAACACTATTTGTATTTAACCAGCTGAAAATGGTTTATGGCAGGTTGATTATTGTTCTGTTAAAATAATATCATGTTGAAAAGGGCGATTGAGAGGTAACAGATACCAAGGCGTTTTAATATATTTCAGGGCGAGAGGTAATTTAAGAGATTTCTTGTGTATGATTTAGTCGATGCTAAAAGCTTCTTCGTAAACAAAAAAGCACATCTGAATGTTAAATGTTTGATGTAGCCTTAGCATCTGATCTGGATATACAGTAGATCTTCCCTTTTTAAATGCTATTTTCTCTCAAGCTATTTTTTTTTCTTTTAAATCATATTCAAATGGGATTCCTATTTATGTGATATATTTCTGAATTTCTGAACATTTTAATAGTTGAGTTAATATGTTGGTGGTCCACATTGAGCTCAGTCTGCTGTATTTGCTGCAGCTGTGTGAAGTCCTTCCATATCTTCTCAACACGATGGATCTGAGAAAAACCAAGACATCAGCAGTATTAGAGTGAGTGTGTGAGAGAGACACACACGTGCCAGCATTATTAGAGCATAAGCCTTTCATCTTGTTTCTCTGCTTGTTCTGTTTCTCTCCGGGAAAATGCCCAAAGACTGATAGCGCTCCCATATCTCAACAAATGGGTCACAAGTCGTCATGTTGTCGCCCAGATTACTGTATAACCAATGGAGACACAGCCCGTGGGGGGGGGGGGGTCGTGGATAGCCCTGTGCCTCGGGTATGGAGTTTCACCCTAAAGAAGGAGGGCACACCCTGAGGGAGATGGGGGTGGGAATGCTGCTTGGCCTCCACCATTGGTCTTCTTGCACCATCAAAGAGCTTCATCCAGCTCTGTTTTCCCTCGCATGAAGCGTCTGCAGAGAGGCAACTCAATCAGGCACTGCACCACTGGTTATTCCTCAGGATGTTCTACAGTACATCAGCAATAAAGCTAAGCAGATGTAAAGGCTGGCAGGCAGACTTTGCTATAGCCAGACTGCAATCATTTACAACAGCTTTGAGGAGAGAAGCATTGTATAACAATATATTATTTAGGAATGACAAAATATATGGTGAGCAGAAATCCCCTGGTATCTCCGGATGGTAGTGAGTCCAGATACAAGAGTGAGAGTGCAATGGATGCTTTTATATTCATACAATTCTTTGCATTTCTAGGAATTGGTTACAGTTATTTTCATTATTGCCAATATTCAGATAATGTCAGTACAAATGTGGTGTACTGAAAGCATCAAATGCAAATGTGAAACAGAAATATAAAAATCTCAACAGACATTTTTCATCATTTCCTACCGATTTAATGTTACATCAACAAGACCTTTATTCCATGTTTATAAAGTGAGGGCTTTGGTCATGCTACATGAGCTGTTTAATGAGGCTTGTGATTGGACGAGTAAATACACAGACAAAAAGCAATATGAACTGAACGTGCTCAGTGAATGAGTCCAGTGGAATATGTATGTGTAATGCTCTCATTATCAAACCAGTATAATGATTATTGTTGATAAATTACTCCTCATCATATATCAAACTAATATTTCTGATTTAATAACACAACAAATTTGAATCAAAAATAAATAATCTTGTTCACATATTTGTGGCCTTCATGAGTCTCTACGAGGCGATGCAATTTTGTTATTTAACATATTATTCATTCTGATAGAAGGGTTCCTATACAGTTTACAATGTGTGGGTTATAAAGATATATTACTTTTATAGTTTTATAGTAAATTTCCCCTTGCAGGATTAATAAAGTATCTATCTATCTATCTATCTATCTATCTATCTATCTATCTATCTATCTATCTATCTATCTATCTATCTATCTATCTATCTATCTATCTATCTATCTATCTATCTACCTACCTACCTACCTACCTACCTACCTACCTACCTACCTACCTATCTATCTATCTATCTATCTATCTATCTATCTATCTATCTATCTATCTATCTATCTATCTATCTGGTTAGTCAGTTAGTTAGTTAGTTAACAGGTGATTGTTCAGGCTATCAAGTGATAACGCTAAAGATTCTGATTAGTGTAGATGCTTTGTCCAACCTGTACACAAGCAGTACATGGTGTGTTTTATTTAGCAAAGGCAATATCAGTTTGTTGCTTGCTTTTTCAGTAAGGTCGTCTTTTTTCTTGAAACAGTGACCATGGCATTTTGCTGCAGTGTATTTTACATATACTCCTATAACCTCTAGTCTAAACAGACCACAACTGTGTGTGTTCCAAATACTTACTTATATGCTTTTGCATATTGATTCCTGAACATTACTTCCTTGGTTGTGAGTTCCAACAGATATAGGTTGAATGCTGGGGAGGGATCATGTTCTTCTTGCTGCCCTCAAGGCTTCTAATGGTTAATCAGACCATCTGCGTGTAGGATGTGGTCATATGAGTTATTTATCTTTTCCTACTATGCCCTCCTGGTGAAGCTGCTTGCTGGTTGTTAGAGCCATATTTTGTGTCGATAACAAATTATATTAGAATTTGCTTATTTACTCAGGTAACGTAAATCTTTCTTTTGACTTGTGAAATAAGATGAAATGCATATGCTGAATTAATTAGTATGTATTAGTTGTGATTGACAAGATGATTGTCAGCTGATTAGCAGCTGGTTGCCAGGTGATTATCAGCTGTGATAGGGGAGAAGAGGGACTGAGTTGTTTGTTCTTCTTCACCAAGCATGGAGGAAATGTGAGGAAGGGGCATCGGTACAGTCTTTGACCTCACGTTACAACGAGAATGTTTTGTAAACTTTTTTGATTAATGTGAGAATAAACGAAACAACTGAACCGGCGACTGCAGCGTTATGATTTGGACCGGTTTAACGTGTGAGTCAAGCGGAGCCCCTATTAAGATGGCACAGATCAAATGAAAAGGACACGGCCATCACACTGGTCATTGAAAAAGAGAGTTGTAAGAAACCATGTGTTGTGGAGGTTGCATATATCTGCCTATAGCCCTCTACTAGCTAACCAACAGAGACATGAGCTACAGTGTTGAGTGCACACATTAACCGTTTATGATGCTTTGCTTAGTTACATGTACATTTCAAATGTCAAGTTTCATGAAAAATATTTAATTTAGTTTGATTTAAGAAATCATTGCAACACCACATGCTTTGTACAATTCATCATGAACATTATTTTACTAATTACTTTTTCCTCACCCCAACCGGTCAAGACAGATGGGTTTCTGTTGGTGGTTTCTTCTTGTTAAAAGGGAGTTTTTCCTCCCCACTGTTGTTTACAAATGTGAGGATTGTTGAATTTTTGTATTTCTCTCTGCAATATTGTTAAGTCTCAACTCTACTGTGTACAGTGCCCTGACATGACTTTATGTTGTGATTTGGTTCTATATGAATGAAACTGATTGAAGTAAATTATGTGCTGTGGATACAAATGGATCATGTGAAAGTGGGAGAAACACAAATAGACACGAATAAACACTTCCACTTGCTCATCTCGAGAAATAAACTAAAAGGCAAGGTTGAGTCTTAATGTCACTATGATTTGAATTCTTTGTTCTTCTTTCTTTTCCCTTCAGTTTAAAGATCAACCATCTGTTTGGCAGAATGTGCGAAAAACTAAAAAGCATCATTAACTGGTTAAAGACGCTCTCCGTAGTCTGCCTTTAGGAAATGCAAATTAGTTTGTGACATTGCACTTTTTCAGTTGATAGTATCAATCTAGATCGCATCACCTGAGTGTGTAATTTTCACATTGCATACCATTAACAATGTGGTGTAACACTTTTAACAATGCTACCCTAAATGCACAGATAGGACAGCAACACGTTTAGAGCTAAGTGTCCCTCCCTCTGGGGTAGAAATACAACAAAATGGGGAAGAAAAAAAAAAGGTATGAAATGACAAGTGGTATTGTTTTATACTGAAAGGGTTGGGGTTAGGGAAGAGGGAATATTTACTATTAATGCTGCTCTTATGTTCTGGGCCCACTGTGTTTTACCTTCATTTAATTTTGGACAAGGGCACTGCCAAGCATCAACAACCTCTTGGGAGGTAAGTGATTTAAGATGGACTATCTTTTGACTTTTGGGATTTATAAACTCCTTCAGTTTATGGCACAAAGGGCAGATGGAGCAATGCCCATAAGGGCGGTGTCCACTAAATCCACTAAAATGAGATTCATAAGTGTTGTGGGAATGGGGTGTATATATAGCTATCACAAGTGCTAAAGATTCTAGTAACATTGTTTCTGTGTGTACAGTACATGTTCTGCAATGTGCACTACATAGCACACTGTACTACAACTTTCACGTCTTTATCGAAATGTTTTAAAACCACATGATTTATTAATAATAGAGTTTGTTTCTACCCATCACTTAAGCCTGTGTGATGTGGTTGGTTTATTATCAAAAGTAAGGATGAAGGCTTTTCATCAAATGTACAAGAAGTTAGCTCTTAGTGGGTGGCTGAAGCTGTTTCGGATGTTTAATAGTTGGAGAAATTAGGCTGTCGTTGTTTAAGTCCTTGGTCGGCTGTTAAATCAGTATTGAAACATGTGGTTAAGTTTGTTTCAGCCAGCCTTCAATCAGCACCATGGACAGCAGCTGCTGTTGTTGGTCCTGATCTGGTTTGCAAGATGGGAGTTGAATGGTGAGCATCTCCATGGTGACAAAGCAATTTTCTGTGGTGCAATTGTCTAGAGTGGTTGTGTGTGTCCATGTGCATGAGCATGCAGTTGCCTTTGGGGCGTCCAGTGTGCAGGCTGTCACAATATTTGTTGTCTACAGTTACCATGGTTTCAAGTGTCCATCACAAGGTTAATGGAAAGGCAGTGTTTACTTGTTTCTCAAACACACTGTCCATGTAACTCTGCTCTGTGGTATTACATCTGACTGTTCTTCCTCAGTAAACCCAGTTTTGCATCACTGGGTGTTTGAACAACTAACCTTGGTTCTCCCATGATTATAGAATGAAGCATATTCACATTGTTTTTGTATTTTAAGACCCTTCTCTCTAGAAGTAAAGAGACTAGGCGCACTGTATGTGTGTGTTTGGAAGTCTTAAGGATAAAACACATTTTCGGTGCTTTGGCTTCGAAGACGGATAAAAACATTTTGCTTTAAACTTGCATGGCCGATGGTGTAAATGGGCAAAAAAGATGGGAAGGTTTTTTTTCTTCTTTTTTTTGGTTCACTGAAAAGGACTTAATGGAAGGAAGAGTAAGCTGAGTCAATTTCTTTGCCACCTTGCATTGGTTTAATGAGGGACTTCAAGAGCATACATGAAAACTGGCATTAGGCTAGGATAAAGTGGATAAATGCCATCTCTGCTCTTTGATCTGCTTTTTCTCCGTTATATTCTTCACGACTGGTACATAGTAAAATGTGGACTCAGGTCTTCTCTTAGCATCATATGATTAATTCTCACACTAATTCAGCCTGTCATTCATTTGTATTAACATTGTTCTTGGCAATAACTTTTTTTTTTTTTAATTATGAAGGGAGCTTTTTCAAATGTCATTTATTCTGGCTTGCTGTTCCAAGCCTCCCCTTTTCTATTTGTCACTGACAATAGTTCCTAATGATTCAGGTTGTATGTTTGGGGTCACTGTCAGGCTTCTTTGATGGTGTTGTGTGATGGATACAAATTTAAACGTCTAAACATATGAAGCTCCACAGATGAGAATCCTGTCCATTAAAAAAAAAAAAAAAAAAAAAAATCACACTCTGAAATACATGCCACCATTATCATGGTTGTAAAAGATTAGAGAAGATGATTCAGTGAGATTATTTTGTGTAGGCATCACAAACAGATGCACAGATATCCACAATAATCTCTATTTGCCAGCAGGTTCCATTGATCGACTCATGGCCTCAGCTCAAATATTCTTAATTCTCTCGTCAGAGGACAGGACTTCTAATGAATAACACACCCTATAACTGGAGGTAGTCGACAGCACTGTGATCCACCAGGAAGAACGCCATTGACTTGCTGTGCAGAGCAACTCAAAAGAAGCAGCAGAAAAGCTTCAGGGCAGTTTTGAGCAAAACAACAACTTATATCTATAGTCTAAATCTGCATTGCAATAATGTATTTCCATTTTAACAAGAACAGTTAAAATCAGTTTAATGGTGCCTCCATACGACAATTAACCAAGCCACACATTTAGTTGTTGTTTGTGCAGTGATAGATGCGGGCTGTTTTACAAAACCAAAATTTTGGTCTTGATATATATTAATTGAGTCTATGACTGTCAGTGCTCTGGTGTTATCAAGTGGTCTTCCATTTTCTGTGCAGGTATTTTGCTGACCTTTGCAAATGCCTCCTCTTATGTTTCCCATTGCATCATTTTGGCACTTGGAATTACCACGATTATCATAAAGGAATGTATATTCGACTGTACTGTAGGAGAAACATAAATATGAAACTATGCCAATTACAAAGGATGAATCCAGCCCTTCTTCTCGTGCCAGGTGATTAGAGATGGTTATTAGCATTGGGAAATAAAACAGAATACATTATATGTACTGTATAGTGTCATCAGCCTTCTGTGACATATGTAGTATTTAGCAGCTACATTAATTTTGTACCTGAAAGCATTAACTTATAACAACAATCCATTTATGCTGTGATATCGCTCTTGCAAAAAAGCTGGACCGTACCAAAGGCAGGCTAAAGTTAATCTTAACAAGAGTTGACCATACATTATACACAAGATTCAGATATCTTCACAGGTTTTTTTTGTTATGGAGTGAAGTGCTGCCAAGTGAACTGTGGAACACCAGATTTTTCTCTGATAGAGATCTCTTGTGAAAAGACCCCCTCAGAAGTATAGGAATAAGGCAACAGAAGGAGGGATGGTCCCGTGAGAGCTGAAGAAAAAATATGGACAAATGAGGATGTTACCCAGCATGGTCTTGGCCGTCTGCTGTGCCTCAACTCACACAGACTGCCAGACTTTAAGTGTTTCACTGAGTTTTAGCACATCTTAAAGTCTTACTCCTTTCTCAACTGTTGAAGTGGCACAGAGTAAAATACAGCACAGCTATAAACTTGAAATTATAAGAAGTCATTGAGATAAATATAGAGGTGTCATCCTTAACACCTTTGACTCATAAAGCCCAAGACTTGAAAAATAAAAGCTAATGGATGAATAGATAATGGGCTGGCCATCCACTGTTTTCTAAGTTGTGAAAACTTGTCAGTGTAATCCTCTAAAAAGCTCTTTAGAACATCTGAAAATATTTTTTCTTTTTGTCTCACTCTGTCAACTAGAAGCTACATCGTCCTTTATGGTGCATCTGATGGATGGAACGACCCGCTCGCCAAGAATATAGGATGCCAAGTAGGTAAGTCATATCGAAGATACTGACACTTGGCCAGCAGTTTTCCATTTCTAGAGCCACTTGTCATCATAAAAAGGATGTGAATTTTAGTCTGTCAGTTATAGTTGCCAACATAATAATGACACACTGCAGCCATAGTCTTGTCTACCCCTCTCAAGAGACAAGTTCTGACGGTTAAGTCAATAAATCAGTTATTTTAGTAAAGACATATTGTGACATGATTCACTGCGATTAACCTCGGGAGTTACTTCTTGACAAAGACATTGCAAAGTAGAAACCCAGCATATCACAAAAAATGACACCAATTTTGTGCCAAAAATTTGGGCAATTAAATTCAAAGTCGCGTGGTTTGTTGTCAAGTCGTTTTTATGTGCACCTAAAAAGACCAAGCAGTGGACACGTGAAAGATAAAATAAAACAAGGGACATTTACAGAATGTGGCTCAGTCCAGACTAAATACACTGATCTCTACGGCATCTATATGTTTGTTCTTCCTCTCTATTAATAGTTCTGAGGCCAACAATGACCAAAACTAAAGAACTCCAAAAATACACGTATTTGCTTTTTTGCCATGACTTAAGGCCCAAACACAGATTGTTTGCTGTGTCGCATGGCAGGCGTCAAAACAGCCGCTCCTATGATCTTCTATGCAAACTCCCACAGCTGCGGCAGCCAGGTGGACGAGCCGTCCAGCAACGGTCCTATTTCCAGCTTTGCTGCGCCTGAATTTTTTTTTATAACTACTTCAGCTTAAGGTGAAGAAACTGATATCACTCTCACATCTGTATGGTAAATATGTTGCTGGAGCTAGAGGCTCTTTAACTAATTTTAGCATAACAACTGGAAACAGGAGAAAACAACTTGATTGGCTCTGTCCAAAGGTTGCTGCTAGGTGTACTTTATTATTTTAGAACAGCGCCAAGCTGGTTCATTTTCATGTTTTGAGTACTTAAAATATGCGCTGACCAACTGCTAGCTTAAACTATACACATTTTAATCACATAGATGTAATACTCTTATTTATCTCGCCATCGAACTCTTGGTGAGTAAGTATAGTTCCTAATTTACTGAACTATTACTTTAAAAGTTCCATATTCACACCACCAAGTGGAGATTGAGTGTTTTACTGGCTATGTTACAGATTGGAACAGAAGGTCGTGCAACAGTTTTATTTTACTGTTTAATTCACTAAAAAATTACTTTTAACACCTGGTAAATCAAGCTTATGGTATTTTACCAGATTTTTTTTACATTTGATTTTCATGCTTTTTTTCAGACCCTAGGTGAATTTGAATAGGTGCTCTGGTTTATTTGAATAGCAGGTAATGAGACGTCACAAAAGATCTGTCTGTGTATTTATCCATAGTATTTTAAACATCACTACGGGGCTTGCTTCGGTTGGCTCTAACCATTAAGAGTGAAGGCATGATATATGAAGCAAACTTAAGAGAGTAACTTGTGTGTGCTTTGCCAGATCCCAAGACAATCCCAATTTAATTGTGCATTAAAGACCATGCACTGCGTCATTTATTACATTGTTTATTTAGCACCCCCAACCCCCTTCCCTTTTTCCTATTTGAGCTCTAATTAATCCTGCACAGAAATCTCAACTTCATTAACTTGGGCAGCTCTAGGCCTCAACTGGGGTTAATTACTAAAATAAAAATGGAAAGATTTCATTCTGTGCAACCAAACACCGAGTGTGATAGTATTACAATAACTATGAAGCAAATATTTAAAAGGTCAAAATTCACTTTTTTTAACTAATAAAAGTGGATGTAATATTCATGCTAAAATAATGACATTACAAAAATGAATTACCTTCCACTAAATTAATACAAAGATAATTTTTACGAGTATCAGTCAATGTTGCTGTCTTTGGCAGGCAAAGTTTTGATCCTGGTCCAACTAAAAAGCTAAATTTCTAATAAACAGCTAATGAATAACAATTATGTTTAACATCAAGATTCAAAGATTCATGCTACAGAAGTGTGTCCAGTAATTTCGTTTATAATACCAGTGAAGATTCTTTGGAATGGGTCACAAAGGTTAGCTCCCATGAGCACTAAAGGAGACTAAAGAAAAAAACATATAAAAGAAGTGTTAATGCTCTCTCTAGCTTTCACTCAAATGCATACACCTATGTGTAGTTCATAAATATTTACAACAGACCTGCTCACAAGTCTATAGTGCACCACATCGCTCTTTGTCAATAAGGTTGTATGTTCCCGCTGCAACATCTGGCTCCCATACACAAGGGGTTCAGGGAGTGCTTAATCACATGTAGTGTACACACACACACACACACACACACACACACACACACACACACACACACACACACACACACACACACACACACACACACACACACACACACACACACACACACACACACACACACACACCTGCAAAACAAACAAAAGAAACATTGAATTGGATCAAAAGTTAACAGCTGTGTAATATCTGCAAAGAGTCTCAGTAGATGCATCCCCACCGTAAAGATTCCACAATTAATTATCCTGCTGCAGGTTCTGGCAGCCCCTCATTTTACTGACAAGTGCACTCCTGCTGCTTCTTCAAAGATTAACATTTAAAAATTCATCAGCTGGCTTTTTCAAGGTACTCAAAAGCCCCGACTATTATTTTGTAAGGGTTCTGTTTTATTATCTCTATGTGCTTACAAAGTAATCACCAACATCATGGCCAGGAGGTTAAATGAGGAGCAAAATACTTCACCAATCACCAACCAGTCTTTTGAGCTTCAGGCAATAGCTCAACTGTATGCGACTTCAATCCGTTGCTACACATATGACATACTGCATATATATTTACTGAAAGATGATCTAAGACTTTTTTATGTACATAAAGGTTTATTTCTCTCAAATTTGGTTCACACATTTTTTTTAAAATCTGTTAGTGAGCAAATCACTTTTTCCAAGACAAGCCACCACCTGACAGCTGATGCAACAGTTGATTTGCATAGCTGGAGAATTTCTGCTCATACTTTCAGAAACCGTCTCAGGAAAGCTTATCTGAGTGCTCGTCATCCTCGCTAGGGTCTTGACCTGGGTGCAATTCATCAGCGTGACAGACTTGAGTGGGTTTACCCTCAAGGACGTCTGGCACTTTCGACAAGTGTTTCGCTATACGGTTGAATGCTGGTTCTCCACTGTATCGGGCAGATAACAGTCAACTCGTATGGCGTCATGTGGGCAAGCACTTTGCTGATGTAAACATTGTGATCAGATAGCCCATGGTGGTGGAGAGGTTTTGACAACTACCTGGTTCCCCCCCTACCCTCCAAGAAAAAAACTGGATCTGTAGTCATATGTGAAATTGTGCCTAATACTGTATTCCCCCCCCCCCAAGATATAACTGCAGATTTTAAAGTGGTCTTTTATTGTGACCAGTGCAAGGCACACTTGAGCAATAATTATGCTGTTTAATCTGCATCTTAATGTGCCACACCTGTCAGGTGGGTGGTTTATCTTGGACAAGGTAAAATACTCACAGAAATGGATTTTAATACATTTTTGATACAAAATAAACCTTTTGTGTGCATAAAAGTAGGTTCTGATCTTTTACTTCAACTCATGGGAAAAATGGGAGCCAAAAACAAAAGTGTTGCATTCATATTTTTGTTGTGTGATTTGATTTTGCTGCTTTTGAACACAGATGCTTCATTTGTAAACATACTCCGGGGAGCAAGACTGACATGAAGGATTTTTGGATTATCCCCAAAATTGTGCTCTGCGAGACGACTTGATTCAGTGCAGGGGATGCTAATTGTGAGTCCAACTTTACTTGTCATTTGTGAAAATGGAACTGCATGCTGCAGTTGAGTTATAAGCACTGTTTACTTTGACATGGGTCTATCATGCCAGTGCAGCAAAGATGAAGTAACACTGATTAAAGGCTTCTGACGGGTTGACAGCCTCCCTGATTCAAAACAAGAAGTCTTACAAGTAATCAGAAGCTATATAAACAGCAGACAGTATGCAGGATTTAATCAAATTCCCTGACAATCTGCATTGTCCATCTTTCTTCATGAGGTTTTAGCACTACAGAGTGGCTGGCCATGTATGTAGGAGTCATACTGAAGCAGCAGTTGATAACGTCTCGCAAGCTAATGGAGCTGAGCCCTCTCACTATTTTGGTAATTTACATATGCAGCATAGCGGTGCTCTTAATAGCTTTTTTATTTATTCTCAATGTAATAGCAGGGCTGGGTCAAAATAGGATCAAAATCTAACTGAACCTTAACTCTCAGCTTGTTGTATGAAGGGCAAAAGCAGGCTACTTAATGATACCAGAGAAAATGGAAACTGTATGTACATTTTAGCTCCCTATCAATATTGATGATGTGAGATTAAATAAAATAACAAAATAAAGCGATAATATTTGGTTCGCTTAATTCATGTCAGAGACTTAAATCACTGTAAAACAAAGGATGAATAGATGCAGAGGAGGAGAGAATGAAGGACAGCACAAGATACCATTTAAAATAATTGAATCTTATCTGTAGTTTATATAAAATATAAACAAAGTGTACATGGAGTGGTCGATTATACCATGGCTGTTGATATCATACTTGCATCTGTAATGAGAGGAAGAGATTAAAACAATTGTGGCATCACTGGGACACTGGGAGCTTTTAATGGTTAACAGCAGATGTTTTGATGACTTCACTTGTGCCCCAAGAGGCTTATCTTTTCATCAGGCCAAAATTAGCTAAATTGTTTCACCTCATCTGGCTCAATGTGGGGTAAATAGGTAAGATGATTTATTATCGCTTTATTAAGTGCCATCAAGGGTTGAGAGTGTAATTGGTGAAAGAACACACGTAAGCACAGGGCCTAATAAGCAGGCCTGATCAAAGTGTAAAAAGGCAAATGTGTAAGATAACTAAATTATACAAAAAAATTAACATGCCGATCACGTTAATCCTGTATGAAACAATATACAAAACAAATAGGCTCACAACTGTGTTCAAGTCCCGATGGCCTGCAGAGCGTTTTACACGCTGTGGCTCAATGCCTGAGGTCTGTCAAATTATAAATGGCTCCTTGTTGGTTGCAGTCACCCTTCAGGCCATTGAGCAGGGACACACGCCGATTTAGTTTTGCAATACGTAGTACAAAAACAACTGGCAAATAAGGGTGCCTCTGGTTGTTATTGTGCCACCTTCTCATCTTACATTAAGGACTAGCCCATCAGTTGGCACTAACACATGCCCACAAGCAGTTGAAGCAACACAAACATGCACACACACCCACATACTGTACCCCACTGGCGAGAAGCAGGGGAATGTTGAACCGGCGGACTGATGTGCGGCCATTTATAAAAACTGTTTATCTGTGTTCATGGTGATAACAAGTATGCAACATATTTTTACAAAACTCTCACCTTTTAAAAAGGCTTAAGTTTTTGTATATGTGATAAATGAAGATGAATCACATTGTAGGTCTCAGATATTCATATTGGATCTAATTTGTATTGGACAATGCCAGCAAATGTGGTAAATTATAGTTGCAAATCAAATTTTGAACCCAAGTAACCCAGACTGCTTAACTGATTGTAAAAAAACAAAAAAAAACAGGTAAATGACAAACTAACTACTGAGAGTAATTAACTGATTACACATATAGCTCAGAGGTTTCAAGCTCACTTTTCTGCTGATAGTAACTAAATCATATTTCTTGGACTAACTGGGCAGGTGGCCATTGGCCTTCCAGCCAAAAAGAAAAAAAGAAAAAGACACACCACCAACAACAACAAAATATTCTCTTTTACACACTCTTTAAACAGCTGAATACATGAGCAGGGTTAAGGACACCTGTTAAGAAACTCTTGAAGAACACATCCATTGGCCTGTGCAACTAACAAATCCTAAATTACAAAAAAAAGAACAGTGTATTTTCCAGCTACAGCTTATAAAGAATGAACTAAGAACCATGCTGTTAAAGAGATATTTCACAAATCTGGGTCTTAGGTGGGTGGGTGGGAACTGCAGCATATTTTGATACTTTATAATTGCTGTGTTTACTTTGATTAATGACAGAAATGAAAGACAGACGTATGCTTTGAAGGGATTCACCGGTGTGCACTGAGCATGTTGTGAACTCTACGTTGATATGTCTTAATGGTGATAAATAATTTGACTGATTAAATCATATGTTGGCACATAAAGTTGCATGTAAGGGAAAACTCGCTTTTTACACTGCAGATATCTAACACTGTGTTGTATTGAACAAATAGCATGTCTGTCGACGTGCTGACATTTCTCCCATTGTTCACCCGTATTAGTGTGGTGTGCAGTGTGTATTGTCCCGTGTTCTGTAGCAAAATACTTCAACAAGGATCATTTCAAAACAGTTGTTGTTCTTTTAAAGACGAGCAATTTAAGGAGCAGCATCAACGACATAATGTAATGAAAAAAAGAACTGAACGATAACACTACAACTTACATTACTATTAATGTTAGATAATAAGGGCAATGAGCAAAATCTAAAGCTAAACATATTATTTCTGTTGCAGTTATTACATTCTGTATACTGCTAGACCCACAATAAAGAGTTTATATTTGGATATCAGTCCCCTTCAATGAATCACACTCTATCCAATTAAAACTGCAAGCAGTGATATGCGGGCCCTCACGCTGCATGTCGGGATCCAGAATGCTTTTCTCAATCGCATTCCTTATTCTTCTTTAAAAAAAAAATGCTTTTTTTGGTGGCTTTAACATCTTCAAAAACTCATGAAAGTTGGTGCCTGACGCATTTGCAAAGTTCCGTGAGGTTTGGAGAATCGTTTGACCTTAAACATCAACTTCCTGTGTCATGACGAAACATCAAACTTAACCGCATCGCCCTGGCTATACTATATACTCTATACTTTATACTTTATACTTTATACTCTATACTGTATACTCTATACTATATACTTTATACTATATACTCTATACTATATACTCTACACTATATACTCTATACTATATATACTTTATACTATATACTCTATACAAAAATTAATTTTGGGTCACTTTTTGGACGACATACATTATATATAGTATGACTTTTTTATTTTAATCATTTTGGACAACATGTATGACTTTTCTTTGAATATTCTGGACGATATACTTTAGATATTTTGGATGACTTTTTTTTGGTCACTTTTTGGAGTATGACCTTTTTCTGAACTGACATGCTACTTACTTCTCACTGTGAGGCAACTGCTCTAACCAGTGCACCACTGTGTCATAGATTTTTATTTTTGTTTGAGTTTTGTATTGTTGTTGACCTTTGATTTGGTATTAGTATGACTGCATGTACAAACCCGAACGGCTTACCCTCAGAGGGACTCGCTCTCCCTGAACCATGTGACTTACCTTTGGAGGGACTCACTCTCGTGAACCCTGTGGCTTATTAAGGGGACTCGCCGTCCACCTTGGCCTGTTGATGGTGATTTAACTTAGATTAGTGAAGTTGAAATGTTTGGAGAAATTGAAAAAGTTTTTCATACACTACACATTACAGGAATATATTTAATATCACTGCAAACCCCCTTGAAAACATATATATCTACTATCCAAAGAATGTCTGCGGCAATTTTGGTCGCATTGAATTAATATTTGTGGACGGTGGAGTTATAGGTTGCAGTGAGACAAAGATTTGTCACAATGCTGTCTAACTCCTGGGAAGATAGATGGTGCAGTGGTTATCACTGCTGCCTCTTAGCTAGAAGGTTTGGGGTCCGATCCCCTCTTTGACTTAATGAAAAAAACCATAAGTCATTTTTTTGAACGACATGCTATAGCATGACTTTTGGGTCACTTTTTGGCTGCCACGCCACGGGCACATTGATCGACGAAAACATATTACTTTGATTAATTTTAATTCCAAACATGTTAAGAGTGTACAGACTCGATTTCAAGTCGGTCTGACAAAATCTGTAGGAGTTCATTAAAGTACATGGGTGAATCGCCAAAAATGGTGACTAAATTCAAAATGGCGGACTTCCTGTTGAGTTGACATAATGGTGCGTTGGAACTTTTTTGTACATCTTGTACCGAACCTGCTTTGATATATCCTTCACAAAATGCCAGAACCACATCTCCTCACCCGTTATCTCCGTGACCTGAGAAGGACCTATCAAGCATCTCATGACCCCCCCTCCCCCCTCTTCCTGACACCCCTCCTCATGACACCCCCTCATCCTGACACCCCAGTCAAGCATCCTGTGACCAGTGAACTTCAATCAAAAGAAAAAACTGATTAAATTGAAAATTATTTAACAATCTAAAAAAAGAAAGTGTCACAGATAATGTCACAACATGTTGTAAATAAGGTCAATAAAAGATAATTTGATGTACAAATCTTTGGTCTTTTATCAGAGGCTCATGTAGAGCTTGCCTATCACAAATGTCTACAGAGATGAGGCAGTAGCAGCGGCTGGCCTAAAGAAGTAAAATGTGCCCTCAGCCTCAAAGTCTCTGCTAACATAAGGACGCTCCTTGATTCTGAAACAGCTCAGTGGCTCTTAAAGGTTTCAAACATTTACAAAACCAAGCAACAGGCCGTGGTGCTTCAACACTGACTACCAAATTATTAAAGAGGAGGAGGTGTGTGTGGGGGGGGGTTGTCATATTGCAACAGGCCTCCCAGGTGACATGACATTGGGAGAGGACAGGTGACATTACAAGCTCCATGGCTAATGATCAGTGATCAATAATGTATGATCAATACGATAAGCAAAAGCCCAGGTAAATTACTGGCAAAGAGCATTTGAATAAAAGTACAAATTGAAACAAAAATTATGGATCTCGTGTAGACACCTTTAGAAACATGCCGCTCTACTAAAGCTGCTGATGTCTCCGCCTTAATGTATCATCTGAAAGAAATGCCTCTAATGATACTCAAAGATTCTAATCTGCTTGATCAAACCACATCAGGAGCTGCCCTGGGACAATTTTGGCTCCATTAACAATAACTAGTTTATTTCTTACATTTCTACATAGGGGCCATATACATTAAAAGGTGATACAAGCAGCTAGTAGGAAGTAGTAGGTGACTGACATTCTGCAAAAAATACACTGAGTCAATCAAGTATGGAAGGACACTTTTACTGTAGATCGGTAAATATTATTAGAAGCGACATGTATAACAGTTTGATGAAAGATTCAAAGTAAATACCTGCAACACATGTCAATACCAGCTGGCACAATCTGGATGGGAGACACTTTTTATTACCTGGTGGAAAAGCGTCTATTTTCACTCCGTTTAATTACAGCACCTGCTAAAAAACATTACGTGACATTTGTTTTTTCGAGGTTATGAATATCATTAACCAGATGCTCCACCGTGACAGTCAGAGAAAGTTATTTTGGTGTTCCAATAAAATAATCGATTAAAAACTGAATTTTTCTGTCCCCTAATCCCAAAATCCTGTCTCTCCCCTTGTTGCACCCACACAACAAAAAAATGAATGACAGATGATATTGCTAAAGACAGGATACCGGGTGGTTATGCTTGAGGAAGCAGCTACTACTGATCATATACTGTATTGTTAGCAACTACTGAAAACTCAAACAACACAATATTTTGCGGAAACAATTGTTCCAACGTTGCTGTGTATCACCACCCTCGCCCACCTTGTTGGCCAAAACATAGCGTGAGGCGACAAAAATGCTCGTTCGGCGGTCATCTGCCCTCTCCGCCCTGCTGATGTTAGTTGTCTTTTCCAGTTTGTTGTCAGTATTGTGAAGAAGGTCTGCGGCCCAACGCTGCCCAAGTGCGAAGGAAACTTAAAGGCACAGTGAGGCAACAACAGCCCACTCGTTTAGCGTCGGCGACAGCATCCAACAAAAACACTAGAATTTGTAGCTGCTCCCTTAAGACTCCGAATTTATTGAAGGAATTTATTTAGTCAACTAAATAAACCATCAACAGTGATTGGACATCAACACATAGAGTAGCAGATACTTCTTTTACAGCAATACTAAAGCCTGGGAAAAAGAAAAAGGCTAAATAATGTCCATCAATTTGTCAGCGGTGTGTCAGATCTGTATCTCAAATTTTTTGTGACTTTTGTTTGATAAGCACTATGTAAGCTTTTACATCTGATTCATTGGCCTGTTCAGAGAGAGTGCAAAGGGGGCAGTCAACACCAAGAAATGAGAGATCTACGAACATTTCTGTGAACACACAATAAGAGTGTAATGAGGGTAGAAAAATGCTATTATCCCAATAAATGGTATATCTATGTATTTATAAAAAAAAAAACTAAATTATTATACATATGTATTTAAAAAAAAATACCATTTATAAAATCAGGAGGTTTGTGCATAAATATTTATTATTTAAACAAAGCCACAGTGCAACATGGCACATGTATTAGCACAAGAGGTTGGTCTAAGACAGAGGTGCCCAAATTCTTTCATATGAAGAGCCAAGAATTATAGAGATGGAATCTAGTATATTTTAAACAAAAATGTAAATTCTAAATTTAAAATAGAATTTAGAATAATTAAACACTATACTTTAATCTGCCAAATAGTCATTTTATTTTGTGGTAGAAATCATTGTCAAAAACATAAAGCATCCATGTGCTTCTCTTTGGGAGAGTCAGCACAAGCCTGTCGAATGCCATGACGTGCCAAGACAAAGAAAGCTCAGGCCAAACCTGTGGGCCCCAAATTGGGCAGCTCAGGTCTAAGACTTTGTAAATGATGTAATGTAAGGGATAATTAAATGCTAAACTACCTAATCAAACCATTATTTCAAGTAGTCTGAAGTTAAAACATTCTCTTTTCCATTATGATCTAATTAGTCAGGAGAATTAGGCTATCAACAGTACAAAGACTGAGGGTTTCAGCAGTCCCAAGTCAGCACAGGCCTTTCTGTGTTAGTTATCACACTCTTCCTCCCACATTCCACAGACATGCAAATCAGGTGAATTAGAGACTCTAATTTGGCTATAGTTATGTGAGTGAAAAACCTTGTCATTTATCTTAATGAATGATGATGGAGCTTCAAATTGCCTTGACAAATCAAGCCACAAGTCACACATTAGAAAATTGGTGTTAGCTGATAGTTGGTGGCGGATAGTTAATTGGCCATTTACTCTGAGAAAAGGTAACTACCTGAAGAATGATAAAAACAATTTTTTTTTTTTTAAATGTCTTCAAAACAACAATGTGGACTGTAAATGCTGCTATATACGCTGGACATCATAAACACGTCGGCCTTCTAGGGACTCGGATAAACAATGCAATCTATTAGCAGAAAACTGGTGCACTTATTGTTTTACGTGGCAGGAGTTCTGTCCTATTCAAAGCAGCCTAAAGAATTCTGAATATGTAGCAAATCCTGACAGGGTGGAACGCTGAATTATTGGAGAACTTTAAGGCAAACTATAGAGCGCTATGGAGCAAAGTGATACTGGACAGAGCCAGACAAGCAGAAATATATTTTCCTTTACTTTTAGGTAAAGGAGAAGCTGTTTACATTTTAGAAACAGCCTAACAAACTTTAGGTAAAGAGGAGCTTTATTGATTGGGCTCATTGCCCTTGTAAAACATGATGTCATACGTGGTTTCTGACGTCAGTAGTAGGCTGAGTTTGACGTATTCTGGAAGAAGGAGGAATCTTAGCGATGTCTTAACCACTGGTGATACTCGACTTGCACAAATACAGCTGCAAATGTGATGAATCACCTATTTGAATAAGCAAGGAAATGGCTATTTATGGGTGACATTTGCAGTGTGAGAAAAGAAAAGCTTCTGCTTCATTGCACAATAGCTAATTATATATATATATATAAAAAAAGTAAACCAGTCTGCCTCTTGACCGTTAATGTGCTCTGCTGGTGTTTGAAGGCATTGATTGGTGCCACAGCTGTACGTTATGTGCTTTCTGCCTTATGAAAAACTAAACCCTCTGAAATTCATCTTGCAACCTAAACCACGTCAGCTAATTGACACTCAAACAAAGCTGAGAGAGCTGCAGTCTGCTGCACTGATTGATGGACGAACATGAAAAGTAGCCTGCCTTTTCCCATTGTGTGACTATTCAATCAAACCCAGACCAGTGGGGCTGGCTGGCATCAATATGCATGGAGATAGCCTGTCACCACGTTTCTCCACTTCTGTGTGAAGCGACACAGTCTGTCTGTTTTTCTTTGTTTCTCAAGGTGCTATCCATCTGTCCACCTGTGAACATTGCAAGAGAGTGGCCTGCTGCACCTCATTTTCATCAGTCTGTCTCAGAGTTAGGAAAGAAATGTGAAAAGAATATGGTGCAATATTTCAATCTGCTGCTTATTGTTTTTGACTTTGCCTTTGCACCATCTGATTTCCATTTGTTCTTATTAACCAGCAGGCTGTTTATTTCAAACAAAACTAAACAGGACATTGTATGTGTGACATTTTTAAAGGTTGCCACTGAACAGATGGTACCAGGTAGAAAACAGTGATCACCTAAAACATGATTTTCACAAACTCTTTCCTGTCATTCTTTATATATGGTAACAGTTAACTGAAAAGGGTGTGCATAAGACTGACATGTCACCAGCATAGCCATGAAGTGACACCTGTCACTTGACACATGAAGGAGTCCTTATTAATGTTTATGACTGCTGCCATTGTCATTCAGTCACAAATGCAATTTCAATAGAAATTTGACATTGTTTGAGATGTCTCGACATTAACCAGTACAACCCAATCTGTTGTAAACAATTAACCCTTACTCTTCCCCAAACTTGTACCATTGTAGTTAAGGTCAAGAAAATTATTAATGACATTATTAGAATTAGATATGGTTGGGGAATTTCCAATGTCAACTTTGCATTAAAAGTGACATGACTGACCAGATGAAGTTAAATGACAACAGTCTTAAACATTCATCAGGACGACTTCATGTTCCGAACAGGTGTCATGTCAGCCTTATGAGTGAAGCGGTTAAATACTGTATGTTTTCTTACAGATAAAGTCATGGAAAAGAGATTTTGGTATAAATCCACTTGGGATTTTTGAGACTTTGCTTAGCTTAGACAATAAAACAAACAAAACAACAAGAAATGCAGTAAAAACAAAAAAGCAAAAGGAGTTATTTTTGTAAATATTTGTATCATCATATGATCTTGGACATACTAAATAAATGTTGGTCTTGAATTTTGATTGCAGAATTTTTTATATAACCAATGGCATTTTAAACCATATTAAATCAGAGGCAAGACTCCATCAGTCTCCTGTTTATCCTTTCAACAGGATATTTGAACAGATGTTCTTTGCAAAGTAAACAGGTCCTGTCATTGTGTCTTATTTGTGTACAGCACCTGTCAGCATTCATAAGACAGTAATTAGGTCAAGATAACTTTTTGGGGTGGATATACTTTAAGGACAAAGGGACTAGTTTAACTGATGGGAATGTTGGCTCAATATATTTGAAGCTGTGGGGATCTGAATCGTATAGTTTTTCCAATATTTGATACCTTATGTTTCTTTTTTGATTCAAAATGATTTGTTTTCATGAGGGGATTTTGTATTGTTACCTCTGTATAATTATTCAGTGTGGGTTTAGTAGTAATTGGCTGATCTGAGGTTACTCATTTAAAATTACATGGGGAGGATGCTGTAAGTAATTATGAAAAAAATCTATTAGTACAGTCATGTGAAAAAAATAGGTACATCCCATGGAAATTGTTGGCTTTTATTTGAACAAGTAAACATTTGATTCACGTTGAAATTGGGATATACTCGAGCAAATGACACATAATTCATTTTCACAATTTACATAAATTATAAAGACAGATTAGTCACATGGAAAAACTGAGTACCCCTTCCATTTATCATCTTCAAAGCTGTGAAATTAGAATCCAGCTTCCAGATTAGGTGCCAATGATTAGAATCTCTTTAGGGAGTGGCAGGTGGAACCTGTCTTATTTACACCTCTGACATATCGGCTCTGGTCTTCTCCTTGCTATCGAAGCATGTGGCATCATGCCAGTTGTGAAGCATTAGGGTAGAAATGTTGAGATTTGAAGTTGCCCTTCTGCCCTCAGGAACTATGCAGCTTGCAGTCAGTTTTGAGTTCTGCATTTTATCGTTGAGTGATTGAAGATATTGTGAAGCCATCTCTTCAAAAATTGACCTTTCTACAAGCAAGAGATCCTTAGAACACCTGTGAATCCACCCAAGAATGGCTTAAAGAGAAGAAATGTTATCGCATGGCCTTGTCAAAGCTAGCAAATATTTGAATCCCATTTCAAATCAGCAACTAAAGGAATTTTGCATGAAAGAGTGGTTACAAATTTCACCAAACCAGTGTCAGAGACAGGTTGACAATTATGCAAAATGCCATCAAGATGTTATCGCTGCTAAAGGAGGCAATACCAGCTTCTGAAGGCCAGGGAGAGACCGAGCAGAGCTGAAGAACGCTCAGGTGGAATGAAAGATCCATCTGTGAGAGACAAAGGTGTGATACAGAAGGAAGGTGGAGAAGAAGTAACATGATTACAGCATAAACAGGTCTGGGATGGTATGAAAACCACCACGGGCTGCAAAAACCTGCAGCTGCTGTTGCCTGTCCCATCTCACCCCCTCACCTTCCCCGTCAGCGACAGATGCACACAGGCTACGATCACGGACAACGTAACCCCGGTCTTCCCACCATGTCTGCCAATCACTGGTGTGTCCAGGGATGCTCTGAGCCTGTTTGGGAAGGGACCCTGATCTGTGATAGACATTGTCTCTCATCCCTGTCCCAAAGAAGGCACACTATGCACTCAAACCACTGCAGTTTGCTTACCAGGAGAAGGTGGAAGTATATAAAGCCATCCCCAATCTGCTACACAGGACTTACTCTCACCTATAGAAATGGCGTGCTGCTGTGAGGATCGTGTTTTTTGTTTTGTTTTAGCTATTTCAGTACCTGCCACACCAACCAGCCCCTCACACTGAGACACAAGTAAACAGAGCTGGTGGTGGCGTCACACCTGGTAAACTGGATCATGGACAACCTCATGGGGAGACCACCGTATTTCAGACTTAGGAACTGCTCCTCCGAGACTCTACTCAGTAACACTGACATACCACAGGGGACTGTGCTCTCCCCTCTCTCATTCATCCTTTATACTTCTGATTCCAAGTCCCAGATTACTTTGCGATGGTGGAGTGTATAAGGGCTGGACAGGAAGATTAGTACATGAGACCGGTGGAGGACTTTGTGACACTGTGCAGGTTGAACCATCTGCAGCTGAACACCTTCAGAACCAAAGAGAGGACCAGGCCCTAATGGTCTCAATTGAGGGGGTTGATGTGACGTGGGTCATGACCAAGCAGCAACCAACAGTGACATCACCCATTGGTTTGTGAACGGTCATTATGAAGCCTCGAGTTTGGGTATTTGGCCGGCGCCATCTTACTAGTTCGGAGTGGTTTGGTGTTATACCATATTTGAACGAGCTGAGGAGGAGGAGGAGGAGCAGGAGCAAGCGGTGGATCTGACTTGATCAAATTGAAAACCCAATGACACTACCTCCCGCCCACTGATAGCCATAACCCGGCGTCACCACAGGCGAAAAGGTTTATTGACTGCGAATGTCATGAGAGAAGTTGAATATAGGTCTATGGAGATATTGCTCTGTGATATTGCAGCTTAAGGCGCTTCCACATCGGCCTCATTTTTCAGACCTGGAAGCCACATCCAGTTTTATATACAGTCTGGTCCGGACCTAGAAGTACCTGCACGGGGCAGCAGTTGGATGATAGACTGGACTGGTGACTGATACTCCCTCACAGGAAGAGGCAGAATCGGCTATATTTCCTGAAGAGGCTGGGGTCCTACAGGGCCCTGCAGACGTTTTGCAATCAGTTGCTGCCAGCGTTCTCCTCTATGCTAACTCTGGGGGAAAGCATAGTTAACTGGGTTGCTATGCAGCTGGACAGGCTGGTGAGGAGAGCTGGCTCTGTGCTTGGCACGGAGCTGGATTCACTTGCGTCAATGGCAGAGAGAGGGACCTTAAATAAACTGTTGTCCATCATGGACAATGCCTGCCACCCTCTGCAGAGCACATTCACGCAGCAGAGGACTATGTTTAGTGGCAGACTGCTGCTCAACAGACAGACTCAGGAAGTCTTTTGTCCCCCAGGCCATACGGCTATTAAACTCCTCCAAGTGATGGTGGGGTGAAATCGAATGCTCGCCTGCATTCTGTCATTAGGCTGCTGGATTGTTAGTTACAGGCTGTGTTAGTCCTATGCACAATTTGTATTCATTTTGTTATTTATTTATGCATCTTCAATTTGTATTTTATGTTATTCACAGTAGTTACATGCACTGTTAATCACCTTACATTTGCACTACCTCCATTAGTCCATACTCTGTCATAGTGACAACTGTGTGTTGTAGTTATGAGGACCAGGCTGTCACTTTACTGTTGTGTTTATATTCTTCATTCTTGTGTGTATTGTTGTATTATATGAGTTGTATATTCTTCCGGATTCCTAAATTTCCCCTGAGGTCAGTAAAGTATGTTTCTCCATCTACCTGTATACTTTTTCCACAGACGAATATTACATCTATTGATGCTTTTGTTGAGTGAAAGATTGAAAAAGCTTCTTTTTTTTCCTTCTTTTATTTTTTATTGTGGTGTTGTATATGTATGTGTATAGGTATATCCTTATGAATTACACTCCTTTGTTTTGATACTGCTATATATAGCAATAAGTCCAACTATCCCTGCATCATCAATGCTTGCTGGTATAATTTTCTTTCTGCTTTAAAACAAATGACACATTGCTTCCTGTCCACATCTTGCTGGATGTTATGCAGTACAACTTAAAGTAGCACCATTTGTCCCAGTGGTTGTTTGGCTCTTTGCCTAATATGCTGGAAGTGCTTTGAGCAATGGGTTATCCTTCTTGGACCAGAGCAACACATTAACCTCTGCCCTTGGTTGCTTATTCATTGTCTTACACCAAGATAGTTCCGTTTCTTTGTGGTAGAACGTTTTTTGGAGGCATTTCTCCACACTTTACATTTCCATTCTGAAATTGATTGAGTGCTGTGCTGCTAATTCGCAGCTTTTAAGGGGAACTAACTTGGTTATTTTTCTGTTTGTTGGCCCAAACAGTGCACACAGCTGGAACCAAGTGACTTTTTACAACGAACCTTTGTCTGAATTGCGTTATTTCTAGTATTACATTGTCTTTTTTTTTCTTGCATGAAATGGATCTCAAATGTAATATTAGAAAAAAGTACAGTACAAATGTAGTTTTAGCAATATTGCTTTCTTTAATATTTGAAACTGTAACATTTAATATAAAGAGAACTGTTCCATTTAAAACATAATAATGTATTGATTTAAAGTTATTTGACCCTTAAAATAATAATTTTTAGTGATCACAGGAGACCTCATAGAACTGGAGTGCTCTTGAAAGTAGAGTGTAATAAAGAATGCCAGTAAGTGGCAAATGCATTGTTCAAAACTTTGTGTCTTTTAATCCAATATTACACAATAGGATTGAAACAATGCATTTTGTTTTTTAAAGTGCCAGGACAACATGTCATATTAATATGTCACTGTAAAAGATCAATGAAATAATGAACAATATAACCAGTAAATGCGAGGGATCAATATTGAGCTGACGGTTAATGCAGATATAGTGAAGTTTTGTGAAATTTATCGTAGTTCATTTCACATTAATGTTCCATTTATTTTTCAAGTGTTTCAAGTGCTTACTTGCTTTAATTGATAGTATATATTACAGTATGTACAGATATACAGTGCAAACCCGTTTTTCATATTATTCTGCTCTTAGTTTTAATTCTACAACTAATGGACAAAAATATTGGGACCTTTACCCTACTATTTTATAGCACACCCTCTCTCATAATGAGACTTGTCAACTGTTTGGCCCAGCCTTCTTGAGCAAACTGCTCTAGTTCTCTCAGGTTTGATAGATGCCCTGTTGGCAACTGGGAGTATCAGCTCTTTCCAGAGATGTTCAGTTGTATTAAGATCAGGATTCAAAGCAGGGCCCTTCAAGATGGTCCAGTTATTTCATCTCATCCAGCCTCGGGTGTTTTTAGATGTATGTTGTGGGTCATTGTCCTATTGGCAGAGTCATGACCTGCGACTGAGACAGAGTTCTGACATTGGCCGGTATGTTTTGCTCCAGACTGCCTTGATAATCTTCTGCTTTCATTGATGCCCTGCACCGATTCAAGGCACACTTTATTACAGGCAGTACAGCAGTCCCATAACCTAAGTGAACCTCGTCCATGTTTCACAGTGGGGATGAAATTCTTATCTTTTAATTTTTTTTTTTTTTATGTGAACATTGAGATTAATAACTTGATAAAAGAGGCTCCGGTTTTGGTCCACAAAATTATCCCAGAAGAATTTGGACTTGTCAACATGCATTTTAGTAAACTCCAGTCAGACATTTTTATGTTATATTTTTAAAAGTGGGTTCTTCCTACGTCTTCTTTTATTAAATCCATTTTCATTTAGAAAGCAATGTATGGTGCACCCGGACACTGTTGTACTTTGATTATTTATTTTTTTTTTCCAACCATAAACTACTAACTACAAACTACAGGATTAATTTTCCTCTTGTAGTCACATTCATTGAGGTTGGCTTCAAACCTTAACCTTCCTTATAATATTAAGAGCTATGGTCACAGGAACATCCATCGCTTGGAAATAGTCCTGTGGCCTTTTCCTTGGCCATGCTTTGCAATCATTTTCTATCTTATCTCCTCTGAACTTATCCATGTGGCACAAACAAAGAGCTTAAAGAGTACTTTTCTCCATTTACGTAGGCTGAAAATCAGATTATAAGATTGAAGACACAATTGAAGACAATTGTATCTTTAAAATATCACTTCAAAATGTTACTTTTTACGACCACTTCTAAGTGTTATCAATAATTTTATCTGGATTTTTATAGAAGAGGAAGGATAACTAGCTCTTTTCACAGCTTCTTTGTTCTATTGTATGGCAAACCAAAGGTATGCAGGTAGGCAACCTATTTGTTCAAACCATTTTTTTCTGAAAAGTGTTTTATTTTCAACACTTCAGGAAGAACGTCACATGGTTTAAATGTGGTTTAATACCAACAGTTTTGTGTTGCTTGAGGTGTGGTAACACTTTTTTAAGGTTATGGCTAGAATGTGGTCGGGCCTCGTTATGTAGGGCCCTTTAAGCACAAGACACAACATTATGAATATTAAACCAAATACAAAATTCTTACCAAAGCGCTTTTGTTGCCTAAACCTAATCTGTCTAATAACTTTTTTTCTTCACATTTTTCTCAAAACATTTGCTTCATACAGTTATTTCCAATATTTTCTGTGTTTTTAGGATCGTTTTCATCTCGGGTCTACAGGACGGGTAGATTGACACAAATGAGAATGTGTTTGTGTGACTGAGGGAAAGAGCGAGACATAAAGAGAGGGAGGTGGTAAGTCCCTTGCCTATACAGCAATCTCTGACCATCTTGAGCTTCTCTGACAGTGATCAAGTGTGGCTTACCGAGACAGCTTAGGTGATCGAGGTGTCCACAGTGGCAATTCATCATGCTATCAGGGAGCGCAAAGATGACAAGTTGTTTTACTGCTTGAATCAATTTTCTACAATTTTAACCACAACATGCCTCCTAGTTGAAGTAGAGCACTAGTCTCCTTTATCAGTTCTTTCTTTCTTTAAAGCATCATGTCTATCTTAGGCGGAAGAAATAGCTAAGAAACCAATTATAAAAAATATGTCTCTGAGTCATGTGTTCATAAACTGTCAGATGTCCCTCCAAGCTGCCAACCACTCAACCCCGCACACACAAGCACAATCGTGTTTGAAACAAAATGAAAGCAGCTAATAAAGAAAGGAGAACCAGGAAAACTAATAGGCCAACCTATGCAAGAGTGGAAGAGGACAGTTACATAGCTAAAAGAACGGATACCAGAGCAAGTGAGATTGCATGCAAGAAGTGCATCTACTGTTTGCATGTCCCACAGGACTGTTCATGTAGTCTGCCCCGGTTAAAGACACTTTTGTAAAAGACAACAGAATCATTTATTGAACTAACATTAAAATTTAATACTAAATGGCATTCCCATGCTGTTTCCTATTGTTTTTTTTTTAAAGTGACTTGATAGGCTTTTATTGTTCCCATGTTGATTTTATTATCTGGGGGCATCGTGTTCTGTTTCATTTTGTGCATAGGGTTTCCTTTTTTTCTCTCCCCACTCCCTTATGCTGCCTCTTTTTTCTTCCACCTGCTCCTGCCCTCCATCTGTTTCTCCAAGCATTTGACTTGCTCTTGTTTTCCCTCTCTCTGTAGCTTGACTAGCTGTAACATCCTCAGGAGATTTTTGACACGATATTAAGTTATAGTTACAAGGCAATACTGTGATGTGGTTCCTGGGGGAAATCTCTCATATCTTGAGCATGCCATTTTTACTGGAGGAGGCCGGTGTCTGCCGAGCTGTTCCAAATAACAATATATTTAATTTTAAAAATGGATACATAGTACCACCTCGGAGCCACCAGGGAGTTTCATTCTGGGATGAGAGAATCTACCTTTTTACACTGTTAGCCCAGGAGGATGTTAATTCATTGACAGAATGAACTATGATTCCTCCAGTGACAGGTGTAGGCATAACCAGGTGCTGCCTCGCGATACTGTCATGAAATTTATGTCTCTCGTCTCACCGTGAGAGCCTTGTCTACACCAGATGCTGCAACCTTGTGAGGAGAAAGCTAAGAGGTTTTAATTAGGAGTAAGAGTGTTGTTAATTACACATTCGTTCACTCTCACATAACTGTCTTACTAACAGCTTCTTTCTACCTTCTGACCCCTCCCCCTCTCCTTTCTTGTCAGCGCAATACCGATTTAAGTACCCGAGAATTTACTCCATTGCCTACCAGGAAACGGAAGGCAAATTTGTTAATTTGATGAATCACACTCTTAACTCCCTCCACCCGACCCCTCCACCCCAGTCTCCCAGATCGTTCAGCCTGCTTTCATCTTTGATTTAGGACCCCCATGGGGAGTCATGTTTGAAAAGGCAGACCCCTGACAGCTTTTTCAGATGGCCAGGATTTAAGTGAGACAGGAGTATGTGCGGCAGATTACTCTCTTAAACAACTTGGGGAACAATGAGCAGAGAAATTTCTTATAACAAGCACCTAGGTTCATTACTCTAACTAATTTAATTTTTCCCTTTTGTACAAACGAGATGATGAGGTCATAACTCAGTGCAGAAACCTGAGACAGAGGCTGTTGCTTGCCGACAATGTGATAAAGACATGTAATGTGCTTAAGTTCCCCAGATTTATCCTTCAGAGAAAGGCGACTGTAATCTTCCCATATAATATAGTAAGGCTTTAATATTATTCAATCGTATGTATAATATAGCTTTGCTATATTGTTAATGTCCATTCACAATGTGTCTGCAAGGCATAACAGACAACTGGTGCCATAGAACAGAAAATATAAGCCGATGATAGGCCTCAATTGTAAAGAAAAAATGTTAAGAGGTTGATTGTGAGTGATGCCTCACAACCAGCAAGTTGCTGTCTGAGTAATTAGCATGTTCGCCTTATATCTGTGTGGGCTGTCTTCATGTTCTCTGGTTGTCCTCCCACAGTCATGAAGGTTACATGAAATGGATATGAATAGGTAACTGGCTTAAATAGAAATATTTCATTAGTGGTTAGTAATGCCACCTCTTCGGTAGCCCCTCTGACCTGTAGAATTCCCCAAAGCTCCATCTTTGGCCCCTTGCTATTTTGTTTATACATGGGGCAACCGGGTCAAATATTTGGCACCATTGTTTTGTAGATAACATGTAAATTTACGTCCCATTAAAACAAAAAAAGAAGGCTATCATCGTCTGTTATTTTCTTGTCTGTCACAAAAAAAAGTCTCCCAAAGCCCATGTCAGTTTTACACAGACTATGGCCCTGGCACCAAATGTTAAACCTTCAGAAGTAACATAATAGGTATAAAATCTAACATTGACCTTTTCTTTGAAACACAAATCACCAAACTCATTCCTACATGATTTTTTTTTTTATCAATTTATGAGCATCCTGGAAATCTTGAAGGTATTCTCTTTCTTAGCTTGCACTGGGGAAGGTCATACATTTATATAATCTTGGTAAGATTCGATTTAAAAACATATGCAGGGTTCAGCCAAAAACCAGATGAGTTTGCTACAAGCTGGTTGGCTGTTGAAAGAAGTGATGTGCCCTATGATCTTAAACTGACCGCTAGCGACTTGACAAGCGGAGTCACAGGCAACACTATCATCTGCATATCATACAATTGGCAAGATGTAGGTTCAGTTGATACTGGATTGTTTTGTGTAAATTATCTTTTCATTGTAACCTCAGATGACACCAGGTTGACATATACAGCTGTAAAAAAAAAAAAAAAAAAAAAAAAAAAAAAGGTTGCCAACTCCTGCTTCATAGTATGATGCAGGAAATAATTATTAAGGCTTGAAGCAGGATTGATGATAAAAAGTGGGATATAGTGAGGCTGGATGGGATTGGAGATAAGATAAGTTATGAGACAGGGAGTGCACAGGAAAAAAGAAGTAAGGGCTGTACAGGGAAGCAGTTCCACCCTTGAGCAGCCAGTATTTCCAAGATTTTGTGCTCCTGTTGCCTCATTTTTCAATCTCCAGTAAGGCCTTCAATTAGCCATCTTGAGTCTGACACTTAAGGGGCCTACACAATAGGTAACGTGTGCCCCGATGAGCAGGAGATTAGAATTAAACAAGGTGTTGCATTTACAGAGTCAGCATACTTAAGATCAACCTGCCCCATACCTAATCAGTAAGCACAGGGGTGCTGGTGAGCCAAACCAATTCCCCTAATTCTTCTTCTATTCACACTTAGGCGCATGTTTATCCTTGAACAATCAGTATTAATCAGTCCTACGCCTCTAGGATTCTGTTGCAGATTAATGTTTTATAGACTCGACTCTTGTTTGAAGCGTCTGCGTCTTCAACCTACCCTTTGACACTCCCCTGAAGACCATGGGAGTGTCAAACAACACTGTGGAGGTAGCTAAGTAGATGAGATTTGTGTTGAAAGCACTGGAGGCCAAAGCTCTTATCTCATGGTTTTGCAAGTGTGCATTTGTCCCCTAAAAACAAACCAGGTCAAAGTTAGTGATTTCCACAGTTGGAATGGTAATTCTCAAACTGACGGGATTTTCCACTGAGCCGGAGATGTACTTGCATTTGAACTATGTGTTCGCATTGACAACCATTTGCATCGTGAACGTTATTGCTCACATACTTGCCTATGTAGTCTGTGTGTTACTTGAGGGCTCCACTGAATGGCACACCAGAGAAACAAGATTTGCCTGATGTTAACAATAAAATCGGCGACAATCAAGGGGGTCACTAAGGCTGATTCTGAGATCACAGGGGGACGAAACACGCCATCAGCACTTTTTCCACTCTGTTTTTCCCATCATTTTCCGCCATGCTGGAACATCTCATTTCGTGTATATTGCATCTTGTGTTCATTTCTGAGGACATGCATAACCAACGCTCCAAACAGATGCAGGATAGGCGAGGCAGCAATGTACAGGCATAGTTTAAAGCAAATATATCTCCGGCTTTAGACTGAGTCTACACTTTGTCGTCTCTGTTGCCGGCAGCACTGAACAATCATTTATCTTTTCAAACTGCAAGAGGACTTCATTGACATTTTTTGTAGGCAATTGACTATTTATTTTCTATCATACAGTATATGAAACCATAACATGGCCACTGACTCCCTGTGGAGGGTATTTTTCTTTGGGGTCATGGGGGTTACAACACCTACATTCTTACAGAAACATGATTCCACCTGCCCCATTTTTTCCTAAAGTAATCATTTATTGAAATCATAAAATGTCCTCATAATATGATTCTTTTGGTCTGTTTTCATTTTGATTGGAAGACCATCCATACTATGTTATACTGATAATAATGCATCAGTATTTTTAAACTTGCCTGCATAGGTGTACTTGTATGGTTTAATTACTTATGATATTTATAAAATAAGAAAGGTACAAAGACAAGTTAGGGATGATTAAAAGGAGAAAGCCTTCAGATAAAAGTTAATTATATTCATTAATTTAAAAGATGAAAATAATTTGGTAAGCTTGAGATGCTGAGATGGAAGGGAGTTCCAAAGCTAAAGCCCTTGAACAGATCATACTTCATTTTTCAGGGGGTCAACATATCTAAAAAATGTCCCTGGGAAAGTCTCCTCAAAGGTCATCAGGATTTTAAAATCAATTATAAATCTTACAGGCATGCATTGACACGAAGCAAGAACCAGCTGTCTTTTGGAGATCAAATATAACCTGCAGTGACATTTTGTTCAAGTTGAAGTTGGGCAATTGACTTCTGCTTAAGACCTAAACAAACAGCACTGCAGTGGAGCAGCTGACAGGAGATAAAAGCATAGAGTACTTTTTCAAGGTGCATTGTGGCAGCTATAGCTCTCAACAGGTACAAACAAAGACTGTATCACTTCATTCCCCTGTTCATTAGAACAAAGGTGGGAATCACATATAAGACTCAAATTAGGAGGAGATGCTTTTATACTGAGTGAAAGCTATGGGATTGGAGGACTTGAACAGGAGGGGGGTTGAATAAATGTGCAGTAGTACTAGTAACAATTTCTGTTTGATCATAAGTTCCTCTCGTCTGACAGACCAGACACTGGATGTATTAACTGAGTCGTCAGTTTTTAGACAAATATAGAGCTATGAATTGTATGTGTAACAGTGAGTAGTGTCATACTGAATTATGCTGCCAGGTATTGGCATATATGAAATGGTCCGAAAACCAGCCCCCAGTGAACATCATCATTGACTGTCACAGATAAAGAGGATACTCCTGCTGAATGTTTCTCCATGATATCTTCATCATATCGTACTCATGTCTATTAGGTCCTTCAGTGACTGTTAGAGAGCTAGGTGTTAGTCAAGGTAACCAGGTGTGAATTCCATATGTCAACCACCACCTATTGTGCATTTTAAATTGATGTTCATACATGGATCCTGCCAAGGTCAAAGTGGGCCTCAGGCAGATCCAATTAAGCATCTCCGGTGTTACCAGGGCTTTCTTAGAGTTAATGGCCATTTCCTGTTTTTCTTCTTCAGTTCACTGAAAGCTCATTTTACCATTTTAGCTCAAGCTTTTCTTTGTTTTTTTGGACTTGCAAAACTGACTGCAAGCACGATTTCAAAATCCCATCCTGGTTTACCCTGACCTTGCCCTTTCTTTTGTAATGGACATGAACATCAAGGAGCCATTGTGCCACTGCATATAATAAGTCAACCCATTGCCTCCTTTTTACAATATGCAATTATTATAATTGCACGTGTGGAGGGGCTGAAGGGAGCTTAGTACCTTTTCTTGGCTGGATGAACCACCATTTCCTGGCATCATTCAGACTGCTACATGGCCAAGTGCAAAGCAACTCCATACTTTTTATCAGGCTGGAAAATATGTCTGTTGGTTGGAGACATTTTTTAAGTGTAGATTGTCACAAACCAGGTTCATCACTCAAGTTACAATTAGCTTCAAGTAGCACCAGCCTGTGCAACCCATTGCAAAGACCTACCTCAAGTGGGATTCTTTCAGGGCTGTATGTCTCATTTTCTTTTATCTTTGTTTTTCTTGGGAGGAGAGAACCAATAGTTCTGTGAACTGCATGTGTCCGTCCTTCGAGTGGTGGAGCACCTGGATAACAGTTAGGTGTAGAATTTGACATTTACAGATGTTCAACAAGTCCTTCAGCTTGAATGACTAAATGGGTTGTTCATACTTTCAAACACTCTTTTCATTTGTTTTTCAAAATACCGGCAGAACAAATTGGTAGCATTTCAAGTCGATAGTTAACAACCAGGTATGTCGGTTTCATGAATATCTGTTTTCAGTTGCATCAAAGTAGAATCAAAAATCTATTGAATTCATGGACATTTGTACATCTGTCCCTACTCTTTGAATACAAATGATAGGAGAATCTCCTGAATTAGCCACCTACCAGCAGAAGAAAATGTATCATATTTGTCCCCTGTTTTCTTAGGTTTCAGCCACAAATACAACTTTGTTGGGTTTACGGTGAGATCAGGATTTGGAATAAAATAGAAGACTTTGACTGTTTTGGTTACAATGATAATCATACAGTTAAGGGTATGGAACAGTATTTTTTTTAATTACATGTTTTTGTTGACACTATTGTTTTGTTTGTTGTTTATAAACAAAACCTGATTTACTCCTTTATATTGATTCATGCAAAAAAAAAAAAAAAAATTAAATGCAATAATTGAGGTATAGCCATTAAACATGGATCCATCTTTGTATCTGAGAATCAGAAAATAAGTTTGGCCACTTTAAACGTTTTCACTATAATTACATTTTGTATCACAATGCATTACATTGTACAAATGACTCTCTACAAACACTTTAACTTAGTTTGGTATTATTGATGTTCAGATGCCCAAATGGAATGGGATTTTCTTTTGTGAGCAAGAGGACATAAAAACTTCACACAACCTCTACAGATAACACAAAAACAAATACACATGGTTGAGGTTGCTTAGCAACTATGGGAGATTAAATTCATTCAGCCAGTGGAGCACTAACAACCTGAACAGCCTGTAGAAGCTGATGAAAGTCCTGCAGAGCAGCCTGACCACATTCAAATCCAACAAGTAACTGCTTGATATATTTGTTTCCTTACATGAAGGTAAAATTTGCCAAATGCATTTGAGAACATTTAGCTGGAGTGCAATGGCAGCGCCAGCTCGATAAACATGAATGTTTGTCGAGTGAGTGAGTGAGGGGGCTACTGTCTGAGAGGCTGAGACATCAAAGTTACACCATTGGTCGTTTGAATGCCACGTTACCTACTAAAGTTAAACCATTTGTGGTCAGAATACTTCTTTATCTGTTTCAGATGAAGAAGCTTTTCACATCTCTTAAACACAGTTAAATTTGGGTCACAGTGGATGTAGTGAAAGCAGTGAAGCCCAGATGCACCTGTTCCCCACAACTTCTTCCTGCTCGTCCCGAGGGATTCAAAGCTGCTTTGCAATCTTATTATTTCAGTCCCTACTAAGAGTTGATGACCACAGGTGATTGTAGGGATGTTGACCAATTGTTAAAGAGACAGCTTTGCCTTACGGCTCAGCTCCATCTTGATCACAACAGTCAGGGACAAAAAACACATTACTCCTCCTGCTTCTCCCAGCTTAATGAAATGAAAAGCTCTTCTTTTAAATTAGAAGCCCTTGTTTCAAATCAAGAGGCCATAGAGTTTCATACACCGCCCAGCCATACACTAGGTTTTGACCTTGTCCTGTTGCATGTATTCAGTAGGAGAACCACACTACAGATTGTGGGGATAATTGTTGCAAGCAAATCAGAGCACAGGTGCTTTCATTGAAAGCGTGTGTGAGTAATTTCCTCAATAAAACTGCCCATGTCCATGTTTGGTCTCCTTCTAATTTTTGATTGAAAACGTTCCAAGATATTACACCAACAATTGGCAAAACAAGGCCTCAAATTTGAAGTGTGAGTCAGAGACAGACACATTCATTTAGTAATGCCAGCAAGTTACACACCCACCCAAGCTGCAGCTCTGGCAATAGAATATATGGTTGGTTAGTAATTCAGTAACAAATGTTTTAAAGCTTCAAAATATATGTTATCAACTGTTGTGTTGTTGGTATTTAGAAGTTCCAACGAGCCTGCTGAGGACCATATTTTAAAATTTAATTGTTCAATGCTTGTTGTAATTAGGGCTATGCATATCATTTTTCATTGTCACTTGGTTGCTTCATATGTATATGATGAAGTACTAAACTAAATTAAAGGCTCTCCTAATATTGTTTGTAACACTGAAGTCAACAAGTTGTAAATCTGTTAAATCGACTTAGTTAGTGTAAAATATGTTATTCACAGATTAATGTTAATACAAGAAGGAACTGACCCCACATTTTAACAGCCTTTTATGTAAATAGATTTATTCATAAAAATAAACCCCAAGGTTGTGACCAGATAAGCCAGTAAATTACAGCTGTAGGATATTTAAGGTCAAAACATAGAGCTACAATTTGCAAGATCTTACTTTGTTCTCATTATAGGACTGGGTTTTCATGGTGACATATTCACTAATTGTTTTATGATTAAAGTGTACTGTGAAGTACATAAGCATAAAGTTGACAGCTCTGTTACAAAAAAAACTGTGCTGCAAATATGAGGGTGTATCTGGTTGTGTGCGAATGGTGTCCAGCACAGAACGAGGAGAAGCTTTAACCTTTGGAAGTATTCCAAGTTTCGTCGCTGAATCAACATTAGCACTTGAGTTTAACACGTTTTTGTGAGCAGTGGTCCAGGTGCTTCTGTGATTTTTGTGTCGACGAGCGGAGGGCAAAGATTTTGTGTCCGTCTCCGAAAATCATCAACAGAGATGCTTGAAATGCTTGACATAATCTACAGCATTGAAGCAATGAGCCTGGAGAGGTGTTAGGTGTGACATTTGTGTTTCTGCAGGGCGGAACGGCCCTGTCCAAGACCAAAAACTGAAAATTAGGTTTGAAGTATAAGGCGTTTTTTTTTTTTTTTTTTTACATTTGCGGGGCTGTGAATTGGTAGCAGGTGCATGGAAAAATCACAGATGCGCTGAACCAGTGCTCACAAAAATGTGTTTTACTCAGGTGCTGCTATTGACCAGGCAAATAAACTTGGAATATTTCCCAATGAAGGTTATAGCTTCCCCCTGAAATGATCTGTGACTCATTCAAAAAGTTGCAATAAAATCTGATTTTTATTTTCGTTGTTTTTACACTAGCGATTATTTTAACTCCACACAAACTTAAAGTTTAAAGTTTAAAGTAGAGTTTGGTGAGCTTACTTACAATTCACTGCATATGTATCTATTTATTTCGTTTTAAGATGTTGCTCTGTCCAAATAACTGAACAATTGCAAGAAAAAAACAATGGTATTTTTTGGATGATACAGTATGCTTAAAGCTAGTTTCTTTTGTTTCAGTGTTAAAGTATATACAGTTTTGTTTTACACCTAATTGTCACACACTGGTAATCTTAGATAAATCCATACATCAGTTTTCAAAAACTGCCACATAATTGAAAACATATGGGACACAGCAGCCACAGAATAAAGAAATCGGGTTATACTCGCTCTACAATTGACAATATCCTTTGTAATTCTTTCTTTTTGCCCCTAATCCTCTTCATTTTTCATCCTTCTCATCTTTCTAACTCATACTTTTTCCCACATCCCCTAGCTCTTCATTCTTTCTTTCTTCTCTACTTCTTTACTTCTCACTTTTGCTTCACCACCTGCCCAATACCAGCCCTCTGCAGGACACAGTCATCAATTTGATCTGAGGGATGCCATGTGCAGCTATGTAATTCCTCCATTTTATTTTTGGGGTTTCTTTTTCCAGTGTAAAGAGATGACTCTATGACTGTGGCTGTGAGTTTGAAGCCAATTAATGAAAGCGTTTGATATCTCTGAGGATGTGCCACAAGCATAAAAACATACACAAAATGCTGATCTGTGTACAGCATCATAATTGCTTTATTGTTAAAATCCATCTTTTCAACAATCAAAATATCCACTGCATTTTTAACTGCACATGAGCTCATTTACAAAACTGGGTTATTATGAAGTAAATTAATGAGCAGCATTTGATTTGGAAGCCACAATACATCTGATAGCACATATTATATTCTAGAACACATGATTGTTTCACTCATTTCTGTACACAGCAGCTCTGAAACCACTACCAATGCCTTTCACTACTGCTATCCCAGCAACAAAAGTGAAACAGTTGTTCAAGTATAATGGAAGTCAATTTATTTGAAAAATGAGGCTGTGGTTCACAGAAAGCTGCAGCAATTGTCTGTGGGCATGTTTTTATTGGAGCAAAAACATGTAAATTTAGCAATTAAACCCCATTGTGATGTGATTGTTTCTGAGGGGATAGTTATGCAATGAGTTGCATTGGAATATCCCAATGGAGTCCTGACAGTGGAGGTGGTGGAAAAACACTGGACCGTTAATGCTCTCAGTGAAAGGACAAATGGTCACTGGTTCTGATTAAAGTAAGAGATGTAAAAGAACTCTTTTCCATCAGCCGCTGTGAAATGTTACTATTAGTTAGCACACTCCAAGTGTTTAGCCACTTGTGTTAGTGTTTAGCCACTAGCCAAAAGCCAATTCCTTTTGGGAATGCACTCTGAGATCACGACTGGACAGCCTCCTTTTGACTCTAGGTAGGTAGGTAGGTAGGTAGGTAGGTATTTACTTTATTAATCCCCGAGGGGAAATTAAAAACCCCTTTTTTACTTTTACTTTTGTTGGTTGGAGTCTTCTGTTCTTTGTTAAGCCAATTCTGTGTCTAGAGTTGTTTTTCTATCTCTCAGTGAACAAATCTTGATGTGTTGTTTTTCTGATGGTGTGGTCACATTTGGTTTGGATGAGATTCAGTTTCTGTAAACTGTTCTGGGGTGTCATGCATTCCCATCTTAGAAACCATTTGACACTGAAAAAGCCCCTCTTTGCTTTGAATAACGTGTCCACTGACACTCGCCATGTCTCCCACTATCACAATACTCCTTTGTAGGGCTTTAAGTTCATTTACTTGAACAAGCCTCTGATGAGTAGATCAAATTCACCAGGATTTTATTCTAAACTGTTACAATGGTAGGATACAAGTCAAGTAAAAATCTGACCTTTTATACAAAGGAGTTAACATGGTCAATGCCAAAAATGGGTAAATCTTCATTCCAGGTTTACATGAAAATGTGACATGTGGTCCCAGCAGGATATTTCAGTCCAATGGCAAGATGACAGAGCCATTTCTTGGTCCATCTTGGTTAAATTTATTAACTTGGAAAATCCTATGTTTTCCCAGCAAGACGGGATTGCCTAATTTTTTCATTTAATTTTCACATACTAAATTTACTATAGTATATTGTCATCTTTCTCACAGATCTCTGTTTTATCTAACTTCAGACATTCTATCATAGTCACAACTGGTGGGCCAAACAGTCAAAAGCTGTCAGACCAGTTGGACTGAGGCAGGTACCCCTCTGATTGGCTGACTACCAATGGCCTAAATACTTATCTGTGACTCTGCCTGACTCATTTCTACGGATAATACCTTTACCTGTTCAGTTGTTATTTTGCCTAATTATGCAGACTTTATGCACTTCTTTAGACCTTGTGCCTTAATGATTACATTTCCCAAATTGTTTGTCTTTAAATGTTATTGAACCTGTTGTTACACATCATCAGGCATGTGCAACATATAGTGTTCAACTGATGTTCTAATGCTAATTTTACAGAAATAATATGTAATAATTAATGTAATGATATTTCTACAGCCCCAACTCAACCACTGGTCCTCTAGCTGTTTGAATTTAAGCATGAATTGATTATTGAGTTAGATTACTTTACATTAGATTACTTTAACAAAAAAGGATTCTTCCTCCAAAGACAAAACCATCACAAAATTATTTATGAACCCACTAGAGTCACCTTCACTTTTCCTCCTCAGTTCACTTCCCACTTTCTTTGTATTTGACTGAATACTTGTTACACATCCAAATACATTTTCATAATTCGTCGGACCACCTCGGAGAACATTCAGTAATTTACAGCTGGTGGCAGGTAAAATTACACAAATGATCACCAACATTAATTCAATTTAGTCACCAGAAGAAAATGTATTCAGACTCCAGAGAGTTCAAGCAGAAAGTACTGAAAGGCTATGCCATACAACAGTGATTCTGAAATGGACTTGCCTATAGTAACTCGCGTTAACAAGGTTTGTGTCTCATTCAATTGGTTTCCATACAGGCATTTTTCTGTAAGAAGGTATTATCACAGACCTAGAATGATACTGACACAGTATCCATGTGCTCTATGTGCTTTTAAGTCCAGTACATAACCAGTATGAGCTGAATATGGACCTCTGCACAGGCCTGTTTTTTTTAAACAGCAGATCACTAATATTCTGAATAACATTGAACATAGACTCAACTTCATATATTTTCTGTTTGCAGTGCCAGACAGTACCTGCTGCATCGCAGAACTCAATTTACATTAACACAGGTAATTTGCTCTCCATATTTATTTGCCATCCACTTTATTTATGATTTGTTGTACCAATTAAATTTACTTTTCTTCCAGTATAAAATGTAACAATATTTGCTCAGCTGTGCTTTGGAATTAACATCCAAGCTCATGCACCAGATTGTGTGCCAGGATCTTTCTAACGGGCCATGCCCGCAGTGGTGTTTTTGAAAGCACAGGCATGGAGCAGCATCATCTGCTGGGAAAAGCCAGATCAAATAACAGATTCAGATTTGCCAAAGTCATTAATTTCACATGCTGGCAATGAAAGTCCTTGTGGCTACTGAATGAGAAATGTTTTCAATGAAAGATTTAAATTCCTATTCAGTCATCATAGATGCCATTTGGGAACCATACCTGTGTTCATAACCATAACAGAGAGTCATAGGTTTTGGTTTTAGAGAAAGAATGGATCAAAGAGATATACCATTCAAAACATGTACTATACTATCTGCTATCATAAAATGGCTTATACCTTAATTTTGATACCTTGCCTACATCTACACTCACACTTTTTTTTAAACTTTTTTTTTAAATGCATCACCTTTGAGACGTTTATGCAGGAGTAAATCTCAACAGCATCAGGGAACCACAGCTATTCTCATACATAGTTCTTCTTAGATGGCTCGCCCAGATAGACAAAGACACTCTGTTTCAACTTAGCTAAATTTAGCTTTTTATTTTAGAATGATTCGTTTCACTATTTTCTAACAAATACTTGTCAACATGCATGCCTGAGTTGGATGAGCTGCAGGAACTAAAGGCTTCTCTGTGCCTAGCCGTTAGCTAGCATCCACTGATAGGGAAGAGGTGTTAGGGAACATTGGTCAATTGTAGCGTCTAGAGATAACTTCTAGATAACTTATCTTTGAGGCGTTTAGGGGACATCTGTTAATTGTAGCTTCAGAAGATAAACTGAGCTACACTCACCTCTAAACTGCATGAAAACTAAAGATTTGCATCTTAATGTGTAATGTTATTATATTTTCCTTAAAATGTATTTAATATTATTGATCGAAAAAAAAAGTATAATTTAGGAACTAGTATTGAAGTGTCGGTACTGGTACAGAACATGTGTAACAGTCATCTGAAATATTTTAAGAAATATTTTAAGCTCCAGTATGGACTAACTGGAAGGACTATGGGGAATATCGGGAATTCATAAAGGAACATCAAGAAAGATTAAAGAGGTTGACATTTTAATAGCTCTACAGATTGGAGTTATATGTGTACTTGTGTAAAGTACTGAATGGTCCACTTTTCCTGTGCTGACATTTTTATTGAGACAAGTTGGTGCCAAAATGTGCAAAAGAAAAGAACAATAAGGTCTACTGTTACTCTATTAGTTATTGTGTAAGCCCTCTTAAACTTTCACATGAAATCGCTCATAAATTTCATTTTCCAAAGGGTTGTCATACGTCAGTTTTTGACCTCCACAGAAAACGTTACATGGAATTTATCTTGCAGTTGGAAGTCAATTCTTTACCTTGGAAACATTTCCACGTCAAACGTCCCAAATATTTGACGAAGAAAATATTTTCAGTGACATCTCAAGATGGACATCAGTTGGTATCATGTGGTTTCAAGGTTTTGCTGTATGCATTTTAAGTGCAAAATAAAGTTATAAAACTCTACCTGTGAAGTTAAAAATGAAATGAAATCCAATCTAGTGAGGTGCAACTGATGCTGAGTTTTGGTCTGCCTGGACCTGGTAAATCTGTCAGTGGGGCCAGCGTAGCAACCTTGTGACTAATCTCTAAACCAGCAGGATCAAATTTGGGTGGGAAAAGTAAAAAAGCAACACTTACCTTTCTCTTGCCAACCCCACTATGGTGCCCTTGAGCAGGGCCCTTAACTCATACTTGCTCCTGTGAAACTGATCTGTGGCCAGCAGCTCACACTGGTTATACTGAACAGCTTAACAGCGTGAATGTGATCAGGTTGTTCATACAAAAGAGAAGGTGCTCCTCAGTGGAGCTACCCTGAAAAAAAAACAAAGAAAAATGAGTACACTACAAAGTTAGCACTGGATGAGACCTGTTGACAGACCATATAGGCAGAGATGTGTTGAGCACTTGGAAAGATGGTGGGTACATGCACCACCAAGGGCCAAGTCTGAAGGTGGCATTTCACATGGGTGGTATGACCAGCAATTACTTGTCGGTGAGTCACTGCTTTGGTGGCAGTAGTTTTGATTTCTCGCTTTTGCTTACCTGTATATATTTAGGCATCTGCTGTTGTGCAGGCTGTTAGTAGTGCAATAAGTTTCAGACAGCACGCAGGCTGTAAACCACTGTTCATTTTATATTTATTATACCGTAAGGATCCTTCTTTTAATATAATGGTGTGTTTGAGCTTTTTATACCTCTACACCTCAGCTGCTTTCCCTCCACCTGGTTCTGGATCGTTGCACGGCAGTCAGAAAGCAGAACATCAACATAATCCTGGAAACAGTGAATATCTCCTGGAAAATCGCTGTGTAAAGTAAATCAAAGAATTAACATTTCTGGGAGAGGGATGAGGAAGTGACACAGTAAAGATTAGTAAAGCAACACGTTCCGTTAAACTTCAATTCAAGAGATAAGCGGCACTAAAAGAGGAAACCCTGTCAGCATTACATAAAGTTATGTGACTCCTTTCTCCTCTACTTTTACGCAAATTTATGTTCCACTCCAGTCAAAGAATCGAAGGATTAATTAGCAGCAAAAATGTTGATAGCCCTCCATGTTTTCTTCTCTGTCAAAGAACACCATCTGCACTGCCTTCCTGATTAATGAGCAGGTGGAGTAGGAAGCATTTTCATCTTGGTGTGCACTGAGGCAAACAAAAAGTTAATCTACTGCTCCCAATATACCAAAACAATATTATAATTGTCTATAAAGTTAATATAAATGCAATTTAACTTTTCTGAACATATTTGCACATTTTATAAACACAATACAATATTTATTGTAATAAAAATGTACAATTCAAATATATATAATATCAAAAAGTGACTTGTGGCTAAAGAAACGAGAGCTAGTATTTCCCTGATAATAACACCTGTGGAATAAATTCCACTGAATTAGATTGATTTCTTAACGATATGTGTTTCCCAAGTATCTTGTGGATTTCCTGAAAATGTGAATAACAGGAACATTTTGTTTTTAGATTATTGTCATTGTGCTCTATTATGCCAGAGGCTGATATGTATGTCACAATACTTTCCACCTCCCCCCTCCAACCCAAAAATAAATAAATAAAATCTGTGACGTGTTCTAGGACGCCATGTCACTGAACTACAATGCAGATATTTTTTATTTTTGAATTTTTGAAAGAAGTGTGCTCATGCTGGGTATTACGTTTCTCTTTAAGGCAGGCTGCCAGCTGTGGGATGAGCAGCCCAGTGAGAGCATTCAAGCACATTGTCACCATGTTCAGTGCTGCAGCTCCATATATATATTTAAGACTGGCACTGGAGAATACGGTTCCCATCTGAGGTTTAGATTACTAATACAACTGGGACAAATATCATGGTTTTTGGTTAGATAATGAAAATGTTATTTTTATCTTAGTTATCAACAGTGGATAATGTTTGCTTTGAACAGAACCATGTGCGGCTAGTTCTAAAAGGGTTGGTGGATAAGGATCTGCGCCTGTGGATGCACACGAATACCAACAGCGAGTGCAATCACCCCCCCCCCCCCCCCCCCCCCCCCCCCCCGGTGTATCTACATCAGGGACTTATGAGACATCTCTGCAACATGGAATACAGATAACGCACAAGGAAAACCATGGCATCACAAGTGGGATTAATAAGGAAGCAGAGAAGATGTGGGCTGCATCGTCAACAATCGTCTGTCACAGCAAGTGTCTACACAGGAACAAACCCAATAACAGCAGCTACTACTCTACTTTTGGTTCCACTAAATCTATTTTTCCTCTCATCGCATATCAGAATCTGTTTTTACCCAGCTGGAAATCAAATATATGATCCTTAAATTATCTAAACAGAGCTGCATTCCATTAATATTACATGCAAATAAAGCTTTGTTAATTGATATGGCACAGGTGTGTGTTAGCCAGAGAGGCTTCATGCAATAAGTTAGGGGCTTGGTTTTTAATTACCTTAGGGATTTGCTCATTAACATTCTGCAGGTAAAACTGTCTTGTTGATACTAGGAAGTGTGTGTATATTTCTGTGTATGACTATATGTCTATGTGTACCTGTAGATGCAGCAAAGTGGTTTGATGAGGGTGAAGGTAAAGAATCAATAGCGTTTTAATGGGAAACAGGATGTACTCAGGTAAAATTCAGGCCAAATACTGCATGAAATTCGATGGAGGATGTAAGGAAAAGCACTCGATCTTGGCCCCTGTGTACACTTTTATTCTTGAAGGTCAGAAAGCTTGTTATAGCGGACAAACATTAGACGTCCAATGGTGCTGCTTTCTCATTAATCTCTTCTTCTCATCCAAGGCAAAACCTTGTAAAAGGGTCTAGATGTGCTGGCATATATCAACATCGCACGTCTCCTCAGATATAAGACTTCACAAGGTGAGAAGTTTAAAGCCCGCAACTGCTCATGCTTTATTTAATAACCTAAAGCTTCAGAAATTAGGTCTTCTTCCTGCCACTGGCTGAAAAACAGCTGTGGATCCACAGCCCCTGAATTCCCCTTCCCCCACTGGTCACACATTTTTCATGAATATCATCTTTTGCTCAAGATTTGTATTGACACAGCTACATTATTAAATTGTACACATTCGACCAAGGGCAAGTTTTCAGTTCATATTATGGGACACATTGCAATTCAAATCTATAGTCACTAGCTACCACCTTGAAGCCAACCTTATGTCTTGTACAACTTATTAATATACAAGTAATTAGCCGTGTATGAAAGTAATAAGTTAATACATGAATAAATAAATGAATAAAAAGTTTCAGGTACAGATTACTTGGTTCACGTTTAATGGCAACATTTTCCTCTAATCCAGGTGATTCTAAATGACAAAGCACAGGATACTGGAGACAAGGATATCACCTCACTCTGGTTAGTAGTGTTACCAAACCAAGTATTATACACTCCACCATCAACTGTTCTTGGATATATACATGAAATTATAAAGAAATAAACACTTCCCTCCTGCTTTTCCCCAGCAGAAATGTCACTGTCCCATTTACACTAAAACACCAAAACAACACTGAACTTCTACATAGAAGCTGTTTTACAAGTTCTTCAAAGGTTTTTCCCAATCATATTTGACTTCACTGTTACCGCTCTGCATTTATTTCTCGTAATCACAAATATGCCATTCACGTAATGTGAATAGAATTCAGAACTGGGCAACAATGAGTTTTAATTTGTGTAAACCAAGAATTCCTCAGAGAAAGTTGCAATAGTTGTGCATTCAAAAAGAATATTTAAAAAAATGTTGATCTCAGAGCTTTTATTTTCCTAGAGAGCTGAATTAACATGCAGTTCCTCACACATATCGTTTCATAGTCACATTTTAATTGCTCTCCATTAATTACACATTCTGAGTGAGCAACGCATTTGCATAGATTTCACATGCAAGTGTGACCTACTGCTATGTTGTTTGGGTGAAAAGGTTTCCACTGATATGATATGAATAAAGTATTGAGTTGCAAACTGCTCTACCAGACTATACTGCTGTTATCTAATTTCAGCTTTCTGTATTTTAGGAAGGTGGCTGTGTTTATAAGTTTGATGTGTATTTGTACTTCAAATGAAATCTGTATCATTTTTGACAAACACAAGATCTTAAAAAGTCTTAATTTTGTATTTATGAAAGGTAGCAAATATGGAAATTATGGCGAATTCAGAATTCAAATTTACATATTTGAATATGTTGTCTTTGACAAGAGTTCAGTTTTTTGGTGTTTTTTTTTTTAAATTTTTGCAACTTTCTGTTTGTTTGGCCCCACGATAAAAAAAAAACATGTGATTTCTTTTTTTTTTTCAAATGTATTTTCAAATGTATTTCAGTATAAGCTATTTTTTTGAAAGCACACACAATATGTTAACACACATGACATTTTGACACTCATGCATAACAATATTAATTACTTAGTAAGGTAGCATTGTAACTCATCGACAATTTTGTAAAGTACCGTTGTGATATAGTTTTAAATTTTGAAAAATTAATAATAACCTAATAAATACCATGTTATGGTGTAATTCATCATACACTTTTTTTTTGCAGTCTCCATTTAAAATGGTCATTGTTGTGGTTTTCTTTGTGCAACTTAAGATCCGGGGAAGACAACTTTGCTAGCCCACAGACAGCTGCAGTCAGCGCCACCTTTTGCATCTAACGATTATCACATTTTACACATGCACACATCCACCTTGTTAGAGGACTGTCAACTTTATTTTGATCTCAGCTTTCGCAAGTGCAAGATGTTGGTTTAAAAACAACTTCTCCCTGTCATCTCATGTTCACCCTTTTATTGTTTGGAAAAAGAAAGCTGAACGCTGATCATGCTCCCCACTACACATTCTAATTAAATCATGGTTTAAAAGGTGCAAATGTGATGTCAAAGAAAGCTTTTGAGATGGAATATTGCTGCATTTCATTTTTAAAGTGCCTCTGCTTTTGGCCAAGTGTCGACTTTCAGTTCTTTCTCAGAAAGCTCCTTGAGTACAGACACCATGATTGGCTCGATCTGAAATGTATCTCGTGTTTTCTCTTCGTGTTTTATATCCCTGGGGGAATGGAGGCCATTCTGCTGTCCATTGCATATTCCCCTGCAAATACCTCTGGGGATCCTTTTCTCAGTGGCAGTGCCATCACTCCTATCATCAGTCCCCTGAGTGCCACTGAGTATCCTGGCAAGCAGGGAGACACTGGAAATGCAATGGCATATCATTACTTGCTGCAAAGGATGCTTAATGAGAATACATGAGACTGATATGTTCAGTTTAGAAACAAAAAATAAAATACAGAAGAGAAGTTGCTTCAGTGTAGCAAAAGTTCAAAAAGAATGAAACAAAATATTAAAGCTACTTTCAAATGACTGAAAGTCCAGCCAGTAAACAATTGAATTTGATTGTTGAGCACTGTAAATGATCTGGTGAAACATAACACACAGGTAGTACTGTCTTCCAGGGGCACTTTATTCTTTCCAGTATTTAGTTCCTGCAGAATCTTACAGACGATGTCATCATGAGACCGTGTTTCTCAGCTAATTTCTGCTGAGTTTTCAGTGATGAGTGCCGAAACGTGCTCAGTAATTTATCAGCCTGCGTTTGCAGGTTTTTCTATAGAATCTTCATTTTTATATTTCAATCAACATTAACATTTTAAATATATAACATTTAAGTTTATGTTTACCTCCTGCATAAATACAACTCATCAGCATATAGTGTTGAATTATGTGTTAAATTTTGCTTTATCTGTGAATAGCATTTCTTGGGATTGAACGAACTGTGTAAAAACGGTGTTTTACTTACCGATAATAATCTCCCCAAATTACAAATTCATTTCCATCCTTAATTCACCGATATCAAATATATCTGTTAACCTTATTACTCTTTCTTTTAAACATGTTATTTAAATTTGTTCTTAAAATCAGCATTAATGTCTCAAACTATTGTTTCCCCCTTCTGTCACTGAGTGTAATTATAAAAACACGTGCTTTCTTCATGGGCTCCGCCGTAGCTGACTGTCATTACAGTGGCGGCTATACAATTGTGGATAAATTGGTGTGAGCATCATAACCTTCATGAAATACCATGTTTCACAAACAGATTTGTGTCCCTTTTGTCTGATATCATTTGTAAAGTTTAAAAGAGCAGCACAATTGAATTATTTTATCAATATTCAGGTTAGCATAGAGCTAAACTGCTAATTAGCTGGCTCAGCCAGCAATAATCTCTGGTGCGCATGATCTGCCCATAGAGCATCTATGCATTCAGCCGGGCTGTGTGGAAATGACTGACTCGACGAAATGAAAAACTCTGTGTAATGTGAAATACAGAGATTTATCTGGGGTTGTCAATCAGCATGGTGTGAACTCATTTAGTAAGGGCTTGTGTATAATGGACATTCATTTTTATGTAAAAGTCCTGCTCAGCTGCTTCGATGCATAATGCTTCAATTAAAATTTTATGATAAGTGAATAAAGTGAGATATGCTTCATTTTTGCTGTTTACTGTATGCTCATAATTGTATTACAACTGACTGTTTTGATGTTATTTGTCAGAAGAAAAAAATCTCGTTGGTCAACAGAAAGAGTGTGAATGAGCCACAGTTCGCCAAGAATTTATCTCGCGTCCCTAATCAATCGTCATATTCATGTTTTAATACTGTTCTTATGTTGATGTTAAAATCTGTCATGGTTAAAACTACATGGGAACCACATTGTTATAGGACTCAGGATCAATGGAATTTTCACACGCCTGCACACTACTAGTTACACTGATAAAATGCCATTTTGTGGCAGCAGTTTCCTTCGGTGATCAATACATCCTTTCCAGTAGTGGAGGAGGTACAATTGAGGTTGAGGGTTATTAAGTAAGAGCAGTGAAGTGGCAACCTCTAATCCAGTCAGTTGTCAGGCCAATAGATTTAAAAAATAAATACACGTGTTCAAGCAAGAAATACTGAATGACTTCTTTTCTAACTTTAGTAGCTGTTTAACTGGACATTACTACCGGACTCATCTTGTCACACTAATAACAGGCTCTCTTTTTGAGCTGATGTTTTGGTTCAGTGATTAGATTTTTACAGTATCTGATTCACTCCAGGTGATACAGCTTGTTTGACATGTAAAAGGCAAGATGGCGCCGCGCTAGCGGCAGCCTGTTGCAGCAGCTCCCCTCCCCTTGTTATTAGTATTATTAGTCTTTTTTAAGCCTTTCTCCTCTCTTCGGAGTTGTTTTTTTTTTCTTTCTCTCGTGTGTTAAGTTAACGGTCCGTAATGGACCGTAATTTTTCCATGTTTCTGGCTGGGGGCACTGTTATTGTTTACTCTCGTGATCAGCTGATTGCGCTGAGTAGCCCTCTACTGCTGCTGCCCGGAGCGAGGCCTGAGATCCCTGTTGAACTTCGGAGAAGACGGCGGGGTTGCAGAGCCGGAGCTAAGCTGAAGGCGGAAAGGAGGAAATATAAACCATCGGTACCGGAGATCTTAATGGGGAACGTGAGGTCGTTGGCCAACAAGACGGACGAGCTCGGCGCGCTGGTAAAGACCCAGAGAGAGTACCGGGAGTGCAGCATCATGTGTTTCACCGAGACGTGGCTGCACTCACATTTCCCGGACCACAGCGCGGCCGTACCCGGCTTCAGGACTGTTCGGGCGGACAGAGACGTTGTGCAGAGCGGCAAGAAGAAAGGTGGAGGGATTGCAGTCTATGTGAACGAGAGGTGGTGCAATCCCGACCACGTGTGTGTGAAGGAACGTTTTTGTAGCCCGGACATTGAACTGCTAGCCGTGGGGATGCGCCCGTATTATTTGCCGAGGGAGTTCACGTCTGCCATTGTTATCGCTGTGTACGTTCCTCCATCAGCTGACGCAGATGCAGCAGTGGACACCATCCACTCCACGGTGGCTAAACTGCAGACTAAGCATCCCGGTGTATTTTTGGCAGTTACTGGAGACTTTAACCACACCAGTCTGGATAAAGTACTGCCAACTTTGCACCAGTATGTTAACTGCCCCACAAGGAACAATAAAACTCTGGACTTACTGTATGCTAATGCCATGGATGCATACAGTACTACTGCCCTTCCCCCCCTTGGTAGATCAGACCACAACCTGGTCCTGCTGACTCCAAAGTATGTCCCCCTGGTGCAGAGGCAGTCTGTGACCACCAGGACTGTGAGGAGGTGGACACAGGAGGCGGACACAGGAGGCTAAAGATGCCCTGCAGGACTGCTTTGAGTCCACGGACTGGAATGTGCTGTTTGGACCACATGGGGAGGACAGAATACATCAAATTCTGTGAACACACCACTGTACCATCCCGGACTGTAAAATGCTTCCCCAACAATAAGCCCTGGATCACCAGTGACCTGAAAGGTGCTTCTTAATAAGAAGAAAGCAGCTTTCAGGTCTGGGGATAGGGAGGCGCTCAGGAGAGTGCAGCGCCACCTGAAGGAGAAGATGAGGGAGTGCAAGGACTCCTACAGGAGGAAGCTGGAGGCCAAACTCCAGCAGAACAACGTGAGGGAGGTGTGGACCGGTATGAAGGAGATTACTGGGTTCAAGGGGAGAGAGAGACAACCAGGGGGCTCCCTGGTGAGGTCAAATGAACTAAACTGTTTCTTCAACAGGTTTAGTTCACCACCCTCATCTGTCTCCTCCACACCTCACACCTCCCAAACACCTCTGCTGCCTCCCCCCCTCCCCCCTCTGCGCCCCCTGGTGAACTGCATAGAGCCCTCAATCTCAAAGGGCTCTTCCTCCATCGACACCTCGACCCCCCCCTCCCACACACACACCCCTCACCCCCCTCTCTGTGACAACTGGCCAGGTTAGGAGACAGCTGGAGAGAATCCACCAGCGCAAGGCTGCAGGACCTGACGGCATCAGCCCCGTGGTCCTGAAGACCTGCGCCGTCCAGCTGGCTGAGGTCCTACAACACCTCTTCAACCTGAGCCTGAAGCAGGAGGAGGTCCCGGTGCTGTGGAAGACGTCCTGTCTGGTTCCTGTCCCCAAGAAGAAGACTCCATCTGGCCTCAACGACTACCGACCGGTTGCCCTCACATCTCATGTGATGAAGGTGCTGGAGAGGCTGGTCTTGGCCCACCTCAGGCCGCTGGTGAAATCTTCTCTGGACCCTCTGCAATTTGCGTACCAGCCACATGTGGGAGTGGACGACGCCATCATCTACCTGCTGCAACGAGCTCAGTCTCACCTGGATGGAACCGGTGACTCTGTGAGAATCACTTTCTTTGATTTCTCCAGTGCATTCAACACCATCCAACCACTGCTGCTGAGTGAGAAGCTGCAGGTGGTGGGGGTGGACGCGCCCACCGTCTCCTGGCTCAATGACTACCTGACAGGCAGACCACAGTTTGTCCGTCTGGGCAGTGTGCTGTCTGATGCGGTGGTCAGTGGTACTGGAGCTCCACAAGGAACTGTTCTGTCTCCCTTCCTGTTCACCTTATACACAACTGACTTCCAGTACAACTCAGAGTCCTGCCATCTGAAGAAGTTCTCTGATGACTCTGCAGTGGTCGGGTGTATAAGGGATGGACGGGAGGATGAGTACAGGGCAGTAGTGGAGGACTTTGTGGAGTGGGCAGGCAGAAATCACCTGCTCCTGAACGTGGCCAAGACCAGAGAGATGGTGGTCGACTTCAGGAGGAAGACGACGGCTCCACAACCGCTCAGAGTTCTGGGAGAGGAGATGGACATGGTTGAGGAGTACAAGTACCTGGGTGTGTCCATCGACAACAGACTGAACTGGAAGACCAACATCAATGCTGTCTACAAGAAGGTGATGAGTCGACTCTTTTTCTTGAGGAAACTTCGATCCTTCAATGTGTGCAGCGAGATGTTGGAGATGTTCTACCAGTCTGTTGTGGCCAGTGCTTTGTACTTCGCTGGGGTCTGCTGGGGGAGCAGCATTGGAGCCAGTGACACCAACAGACTTAACAAACTGGTTAAGAAGGCCGGCTCCATCATCGGCTACAAACTGGACAGCCTGGAAAAGGTGGTGGAGAGGAGGACGCTGAACAAACTATTATCCATATTGGATAATCCTGTCCACCCTCTCCACCACCTGCTGCAGGGACAGCGGAGCACTTTCTCTAAAAGATTCCTCCAGCTCCGCTGTCACAAGGACAGATACAGGAGATCATTACTGCCCACTGCAATAAGACTGTACAATAACTCACCTCTGACAAAATCCATCACAGTACAATAACACTGTTGACTGTGTTTCTTGGTTTGTTGTATATAATATATATAGATATATAATGTACTGTATATACTGTGCATTTATATTTTTTACTGCTATTTACTGCTATTTTATTTTATTGCTTTTCTATTATTATATTATTCTATTCTATTCTATTATTTTATTCTATTGTTTCTATTATTGTCTTATTGCTTCTGTATGTATGCTGCTGTAGCGAAAAAATTTCCCCTCGGGAATTAATAAAGTAAATACCTACCTACCTACCTACCTACCTAAATGCAAAAGTCTGGACACACCAGGGAAATGTACACATTTTGTGAAAGAAATAAGTGAAACTGTGTTAACCTTGCTTTAAACAGATTTAACAAGTGAAGAAAGAACTAAACAGCAGCTGTATCATTACTTTTCCCATTTTGAATGTATAATGTTATGTTTTATGGTCTGCTGCAGGGCTGTTTTTATTTCATTTCAATGAGAAAATAAACAAAGGTTTTATATCAGAGACAGTTGGACATTTAGGCGGGACTGTCTGTTGCACAGCTACAAATACCTGGCAAATTGGACATATTGTTTCCATTTTTATAGAAATGGCTTTGGATGTTTTAGCCTTAGTCAACACAGTTTTAAGCAGTTGCCATAGAGAGAAAAAACTATCAGATAAACATTTGTTATTGCTAACAAGCAAAATGTCAAGGTACTTCACAGTGCAGATAAAGGTAAGGAGTGTGTGTGTGTGTGTGTGTGTGTGTGTGTGTATGTATGTACAAAGGGAGGCATTATATAAGCAATTGCAATCAAGGTTACTTCTGTGTCTCCAAGAGCGTCACTTGCTGTTGTTAGTGATGTTCTTTCTGAGTCACTATTGTGCTAAATAATAAAAATGTGGAAAAAAAAGAATATGACACTGAGAAAAGGCTAAGACCATTACGGGCATCGTGCCTTGAACTGGATACATCTGTAGCCTAGATACCAACTTGTGTAATAACAGTTGTGGAGTGAATGCTGAGATGTTTAGAAAAGGCCAAAACATTTACAGTCATGTAATATTAGCTGCCTTGGACTGGCAGAAAGCTTGACATGCCAGTGTCACTAAAAGGTCTTGGAGCTTTTACACGCCTCATTAGTAATCATCCATCACATAAAAATAAGATGTTTTTCTAAGAAAAAAAAAAAAAGCCTGCTACATTTTCAAACTACAATATGTTGACATTGTTAATCAGCAGTTAGTTGGCACATAGGATACAATTAAAGGGCTGACAAGAAGCACTGAATTCTCTCCAAAGCCAAGAAAGCTGTCTGACAATGCACCCTGTGATTTCACTCAGCTCTCCAGATGTTACCTTCATCTCGTCAAGCCACACACAGCTGTTTATCCGTCTATGTTCTATTCAGTATCGGGGATATAAATAATTTTTTTTCATTAAAACGTGTCGACAGACATGGAAGAAAGTTATTGGGCAGTGCAGATCTGTGCTGGTCTTGTTTGACAAATATCTCAACATTTTTTAAAACACATACCTGTAAATGTCAGCAATAATTTCCATCCATGTACTGTTGTTAAAACAGACACGCCCTCCTTTTTTAATATCCATACTACCATACTATTTAGTATACAAGAAAAACATTTAGTATATCCCAATACTTAGTATGTTAAATGTAGTATGCCAAAAGTACCAGGATGTCCTACTACATTTGGTCGCATTTTACAGTATTCTGGCCAGCGTGGTACTCGAGCTGTTCTGACCCACAATCCTCTGTGCAGCGGGAGATGTCACACCGACTGTGGCACTGCTGCTCCGCCCACAAAAGAAAGAAGAAGAGGCATTAAAAGGAAGCCTACTCGTTCCACATCACATCCTTTATCTTTTTACCTCACATGCTGTGACAGTTCGCCACAGATGTGACGAAGAAAGTCAAAGTTCAAGGCGCATTTTCATGATGAAGTATGATGTCCTGATTGTATACAAACTGCATCTAACAGTACAGACTTTTCAAGGGTATCTGCTGTATGTACTAAAAGTAAAAATAAATAAATAAATAAAACAAATGATCCGGAATGCAGGGACAATCTCAGAGCAACTCATCCCTTAAGCATGACAAATATTGATTAACAATACTTTTATGTAATTATTATATAAGTAACAACATCTTGTTAGTCCACTTCACAACTGAAAATTAATAGTCCAAATGGTCCAAAAAATATCTTACTTGCTGATACTATTGTTGCCTTTCTGTAACATGTACGCACAACGCTCGGCTCCTCCCTTCAAATCGAAGAACTGCATACAAAGTTAGCTGTAGGCCTGAATGAACTTGAAACCCTGGCTCAGCATCCTACTTGGCTCTAGCCTGGGGAAACAACCATATGACCGCTGGCTGTCTAGTCGCTGTGCTGAGGTGAGCCACGAACAACGATGTCACACCACTCCCTGAGCCGTGCCCTTGCCCCGAGCAAAGATAGGTGAAGAACAACATCTGCAGTCACATATCCTTCATCTAAGATGTTGGAGTGTGGCCCACTACTACAGTGGGCGGGTGACTGTCCAGTTTTGTGACACCCTGTCAATGAAGATGCACAAATGCACTTTGTCAATAAGCGTTCCAGACATGCTGTTATGTGCTGCTGTCTCCTGCAATAAAAGACAAAAAACTAAACACTGTAGAGTAGGAACCTTTAAGTTATACAGTACTACTTGTCAGTTTTGCATTAAATCAAACCTAATTTAATTTCTTATACGATAATTATTTCAGAGTAGCCGTAATCATTTTTTCATTCAGTCATAACCAATATTTTCCATTGTTAGTGGTGGAGGCTGCGATTCCTGTGCTGATATTCAGATTGACTCCACATACACTTGAGATTTCTTTGGTGATGTTCCGTGTCATCCACGGTAACCGATTTCAATTTGAAGTCACTGATGTCACTTTGTGGCCTGCTGTTGAGAGGAAAACTGCTCACACTCACTGCAGCAATTAGTATCTGATTCCTTGATTGCAGCAATATGAGTTTGTTTGGTTCCAGGTACCAGTTGCTCTTTTGTTTTCATTTTTGACAAAGTTGCTGCTGAGGGAGAGTTTGCTGCTGCAAGACTGACGGCAGTATTAAACAGACAGTAAACAAGAATGATGCCAGATGAAAATGTAAAGATTACAACTTTAATCCTGATAATTTTATAAACACTTTGGGGTAATTTTCTGATTATATATATTTCTCTAAATACATCATATGTTCAAATAGTCCGTTTGTTTTGTTGTAAGTATGATACACACATGGCAAATATTATTCACAGTCCATAAGTAACACATAACATAAAGTTAAATTTGTTAACTAAAACCACTTCATGGTCAGTGTTACACAACTCTGAATACAAAAATGAAATCATAAAATCCCTTTTGACTCCATATAGTGATTGAACAGTAATTCTTGATGCCTGTTTGGGGTATAATTATGCTAAACAATTTCAATTCACATGTGGTTGTCTTCAGATAGACAGCCAGCAGTGTTTATAGTCATTCACTCAATTTCCAATTGCTCTCTGCATTGGCAGTAGAGGAGGGAGAGAATATAAAAGTCCTCTTTGGAGGACTCCAAAGGTTTTTTTTGTTTATTCATCAGAACTTCATTTGTTTCACTGTCGCACATCGACTTCTAAGACGAGGCAGCAACTGCAGCAGGGATAAGACTAATATGGAGCAAACAGATAATGCTGTGATTTAACACGCTGCTTTGCATTTGCAACCTCACAACATTTTATGTCGTCACATTTTGTCAAAGTTTAGGTAAGTGGATGTCATAACAAGACATTAATTTAGTGTTGCACACTGTTTTCAACTAACAGTATCTATAATCTGCTCAAATCGTCACTCGATGTAGTGAAACGATAACACAAATTTGCACAAGAAAACTTAAAATTGATAATATTAAATTAGCAAAACATTTAAAAAAAATAATACATATTTTTTTGACTTAGTTCAACTCACTCTAACTGGCTTTATCATCTGCTACTATTATCTTTCGAGCTTTTATCATCACATCGCCATGTATCTAATTATATCTCATTTAAAGTTTTAGTTGGCAGTTGTATAAAAGTATCACAGGAATGAAATCACGAAATTATATTTTGAGAAAAAATAAATGTCAAATGTATCTTTAATTTGTATTTTTATAATCTAGAAAACTCGGTAGAAGTAGTTAGTTGGAAAAAAAAGTTATTAAGGCTAGATAATGACTGCAAACTGCAAAAGTTCAAATGTAATTAAGTGGTATGAATGTGTATGGCTTGACTTGTTTATTTGTTAAGTGAACCAAGATATACAGCCGTTATTTGTGTGAAAACGTAATTGTTCTCATAACTATTGTTCCATGTTAGGTAGTTTGAGGTATGGTTAAAGTAGAGTTTAGATAAGAAAGCAAGAGGTACAATAGTTGGTTAAGATGAGAAAAAGATGGTCATGGCTCAGTGAAAACAATGTGTTTAAACAACAAACCTCTGTCCTCGTTTTAGTGTCTGTATATCACATTGCTTTCAATGTTGTGATTAAATTTGGGTAAAAATTCCATTATTTAGAATAGCTATGTATGAACACATTTTATGTATAGCTAAAATGTTTTGTTCCCTTGTCACAAGAAAAAAAACGATCTTGGATTTCTTTCAAATCTTAAAACAGAGCCTGAAAGTAAAGTACAAATGTGAGGATGCCTCAGGCGAACAGTGGGACTCCGCTTTATCACATACATAGTTTTATGTGTGTGTCGCAATCCTTCATAACAAGTAACAGTGATTTTGAAGACAATGTGTGTTTGACTGTTTGGTGTTTTTTTTTTTTGGTCTAAAAAGTAAACTATCCAAGCTTTTCCTTGAGGTTGTCACTCAGCTTTGCCTTGCCTGCCGTATTTCATATCACCAGTCAGTTGAACTTTGAGTCAACAGTGGAGAGTAAACAGTGTCTCTGCTGCTGCTTGTAGATCTTTCCAAATGTCATACCGCAGCTACTATTTCAATAATTTTCAATTTAGAAGTGCTATTATTTATAGTTGGTTGTTAATGATATGATAGATTACCTGGAGGATTAATCGGCTATGAACAGATGTCTTCATGTGACCCCTCTGGCCACCAGGTGTTACCCAACATTTGGCAGAGCTCATCGTTGAGGGCCAGATTAGCAGTGTTGTCCAAAATGCATTGGCAGCGTAGGATGCACATGAAAACACACCAATCGCACAGGTGGATGTGCCACACAACAAACACCCCTTTTCCCTGAAATTGGTGCCTTGATTTCATAGTTCAGATAAAGTTGCAGCAATATAGTATAGTGTAACTTCTGTTGTCAGGTGATAGTTTGTCTTTTGTTTTTATATTTTATTAATATGCATTAAGGCAGAATCAAGGGCAGCACTACTAGTCTTTTCTAATACTTTAAATGTCCCATTTAACACCATTACAAATGCAGGTTAGCCAGTACAAATATAGACATTTCCAGGATAACATTAGTTGGCTTTTGCTCTCGCACTAGCACTAAAAGGTCTTCACAACTCATTGAATTAATGCACAAGTTCAGTACTGAAAATCCAAAGAGGAGTCGTGTCCTACTTCTTCCTCATCGACTGCAGTGTTTTGTGTAAAATTGAAAGGAGGCATTCAGACGGTCAATGTCAAAGACAAATGAGACTGACATCTGCAGTTCAGCAGACTTGCCCCGACCCATACATTTGCACTCTTGATTTCTATAAGAACATATTTGGTTTTAGATACCAAATACCAAGTAAATATAGTTTGACATCACTTCTGTCAAGCTTTTCTCTGGATCTCTACTAAGTTTTTGTATGTTTTTGTATCTCTCCTCTGATTGTCTGACTTTTTTTCTGAACGACTTATGCCCAGGGAAGCCCCAAGTTTTTTTTTCTGATCATGTAAATTGCGAGCTCTGCGATGGAATGAGTGTTTTCCTTCACGTAAAAGTTTGGACAGTGGCCTGTGCTGAGTGTAGACACATGACATATGTGCGTGGGCTTGCGAAATCAAAAACGTATGTGCTGTTCACATTTCTCTGTGGAAGGAGTGTTTTGACACTTTTACAGTATTATTTATAGCATCTGGACCTGCTTATAATCCAAAAAAAAGAAGAAAATCTGAATTTACACCATGCAAGACCTTTCAAAATAGAGGAAGTGTTTTCGTGGAATATCTTTGCCTGTGTTTTGTTGAGTTTTTGAAGATAACTAAATATAATTTCTCTGAAAAGACAGGATCATATTCTCATATTTCTCCAGGTTTGTCCAATTACCCAACTATAACGTTATTATATTAATAACCATACATTAAAAACCAGATGATAGTGAGAATTTACACAATATTTTAAGGATTGATTCCCAGACAGCTGTCTGTGACCATTTCAAGCATGCTGGTGTAATACACATGTACCTGATCGCAGTATCTTCCATCTAATCTACTCTCTGTTTCAGGGACCACTGTGATCAATGGTTTGTTTATTTGCCTGTGTAATAAGCAAATTATGCTAAGCGGGTGAAGTCACCTCTAGCATTAACCTGCTTACATTTTAATCAATGACTTAAGTGATTTTTATCAGGATGCCACAGGCAATGAGGTGATGGAGTCAGTTACAGACTAGAATCTCGCCTTTTAAATGTCGAAGAGACCTGCTTCTGTTATTTAGTGCTTCTATCAGAGAAAGCTATTTTTCTCAAAGTCACTCATCCAGGCAGCATTCATCATTTTTGCAATTAATGGTCTCATTTATTACCACCACTGCAACCATGGTAAAATTATAGTTTTGGTTTAAAAGTCTGTTTTGAAACAGTCAATTGTACTTACAGTGAACAGATAACTATTTTTTTTTTCTTTTGTCAGTGTAGTGTGTTAATTATAAGTGATTTTAACCATAAGGTTGTAAGGTAGACGTGAAGACGATGAATGTAATAATTGGTGATGGGTCAAGATTTTAGAATTTTTGAAGTAAAAAAAAAAATAGGATACTTTATGCGACTGCTTATGTGAATTTCCCTTGTTTTTATACTGGTGCCTGGTAAGGTTGCAATAATGCACCTAAAAGCTGTTTGACAAACACTGTCAAGCAAAAAACAAAGTAGATGAAGTCTCCGTTACTAACAAGCTCTGGTAAAACATGACTGGGGCCTTCTTTATGTGTGCGTGCAGTGGTGTGTTTTCTGTATGTATTTTGTTGGGATGGGATTTTGAAATAGCTGCAGTTGGCAGTTTAACACTGGGTAGTTTGACATGGACAGTTATTAGGGATTATTTCATGTTTTGAGTGTTGGAAATGTTGATTTTGTCTAAACTGTTGGCAATTGCTAACACTCATTATCGTTGAGCATTTAAGAACTTGCTTTACCCTATTTATATTATTGTACTCCTTTTGCTGTAACGATAATTATCCTGTTGTTCACGTAAAATAATGCCGTGTATAAAATGTCATTCCTAAATCATTTTTAACCCCTAGAAACATTTGCTGTGACACAATCTAAGTTGTGACATAACAGAGGCATTAGTAGTTTGAACTCCTTAAATTATTCTGCAAAAGTGAACAGGAGAAAAGTAATCATGCAACTAAAATACCAAATTCCAGTTTGTCAGCCCTGGAGCAATTTTCAAAACAGCATAGTGGATCCAACTTAATGGAGGCATTTCACTGAATTGTCCAGAAATATCCACAGTAGTCCAAAAAATTATTACAAAAGTCTGTTCAAGAGAAGACATATTTTATGATTATACAAACAATTGGCATTTTAAGAACCTGACAGTGACGAGTGTTGTTTTGTCAGCCAAATCCGCTGTCAATCACGGCCAGAATGTAGTCTTTAAAGTTAATGCAATAAAGGATGTCCTAAGTCTTTTTAGACTTGCCAACATTTTCTCCAAAAAAATCAAGCTTGTACTGTATGTACAGAATCTTTCTTAAAATATTTTTTCTTTAGACAGTTTGAACAACTGGAGGTCTACTATATGTGTGCAGGTCATCTGTCTATCCTGTGCTATACTTCTATATGTCATCGTTGGCCTAATTTGCTATGTATGTCATGAATCTATGACCTTCTTTTAAAAAAGAGATATACAAATCTGTGCCACTGTAAAGGTTTTATAGGCTGCAGCAAAAGAAGAAAAACATTGTTTCAGGGCAGTGATGCCAGCAGCCTTGATCATGATTCGAAGTCCTCAACCTGGGATGGTTTCCAGAAGAGAGGGGAGAAATCTCCCCGGCAGTCACCGCAGATTACATCATGGGGGGATTAAGAAAAACTGTGGACCTTGTGCTCGTGCCTCAGCAGCTGAGTTTGTGACAGTGACCATCAATGCTCCACTAAATGTACCAGAAACGCAAGCCCACACTTCCTTAGTGCTACATCCAACATGCAAACAGACTATTCTCTTGCATTGGTAGCAGCGTGGATTATCCCTGCCAGCGCAGAGCACATATTGCTGCCAGTTACTTTCAAGAGAAACAACTACACAGAGCAAAATTGCCTGTTGCTCCTTTCAAGTCATCACATGCCACAAGCCATATATAATGAGCTCTTCATTTCACATTGAGCAAAAAAAAAAAAAAAAGGCAAAAGGTGGATCAAAACAGGAGCTTTGGCAAAGTACTTCAAAAATGAAGGAAGGAGAGTGAAAAGAAAAGTGCAGTGGCCTGTAATGTGAAAATAAATAATACTAACATTCGACAACATGCTCCTGCATGACATTCTCACATTGAGAAGAAACACACTTATGAAGGTCTGTGGAGTTCAGCAGGGAAATTTCCACAAGTGGTTTTCACCTCCTGAATACATCAAGTTTACAGTGACTTTCTGTTGGACATTCAATGTATGGGAAACCAGCACATCCAAAACAATCACTGAGCTCAAAAACTAAAGAAAGAAAAGCTCACTTCCCCTGTTCCCGTGTTATGATCTCAGGCAGAGTCAGAAGGCAAAATATCAATAGTAACTGTAGTAAGTGCACCTTTGGAAATTTAGAAAAAGTAGGTGAAATTAGTGTATATATTAATTAAATAATCTGTAATCCTTCCTACATTTGGCTTTAATTTGTTCAACCTCACAAATTATTAGGGAAATAATATTTAACCTACTTAATAAATGAATGAGCGCATTACAGTTTGTCTAGAAAAAATGTGTGAAACTAATTATGGGGCCAAATAATAATCACGAGAAGCATTATCTGTCTCAGTGTTGCCCGTAGTTATAATTTCATATAAATGTGCTAAATATGCTAACTGTGGACAACTTGTTAGTATTTGGTGTTTATTCGTCCACTATTTTGCATTTAATATATGCATACACAGTAGTATATGTTACAGCATATTGCCTAAAGCAGATCTGTATTTGAAATCGTTTGGTGCATGTGCCAAGATGTTTATTTGCATTGTTAAAGATTCACAGAGACCTTTACGCAGGGGACACACAGGTCAAGCAGAGTAGAGGCTATGTAAGATCATCTTTATGTATAGCACAATATCTTTTTAAATAGACGCAAATGTCAGGCCAATATCATGATACATTTTTTTAATGAAAGCACTTATACACACAAACACCTACACCACAGAATTAGATGTGTTACCTTCTGCACACGAGTTCCTGTATTTCTTGGGGGCCGTAGTTTAATGAAAATACATGCCTGCGAGGCTTTTTACATGACAAAAGGATTGTTAACGTTAAACTCGAATCCCTGAATACAGAACGAGCTCTCAACTTCATTAAATCAATGAAAATCCCAATTTCCTTTCACAGTGTTAAAAAACAACTACAACTCAATACTTCATCAATATCCCACTATCAATTACCCCTGTCAATACTGTATGCAGATCGAGTTTCAGCATTGTATTTTATGAAGAATCTCGTTCTATGCACTATTACCCATCTTTCCTGCTTAATCTGAGCGAGTCAGGCCCCTTTCAGTTCAGCGTCAGCTAAGCCTCTTTCACTTGATTCTTTGCATTGTATTTAACTGTGTGGGCATTAAAATTGAGCTTTAAATGATTAGTTGTCTAGTCAGTTGTGTGTATGTATGTGTACGTGTTTTGGAGTGAATATGGATTTAGGCATGTTCATTTAAATGTTCTTTCTGTCAAGTTATTTGTTCATTTAAGTTTTCAGCAGGTTTTGTGTGCGTGTGTGTGTGTGTGTGTGTGTGTGTGTGTGTGTGTGTGTGTGGGGGGGGGGTTGTATCTGGGGGTGTGCAAAGGCTTGAGTGGAGTTCCAGAAAGGCTGCGGTGGGATGGGCTATGATAGGGTACAAATCTAACTATGGCCCAATCCTGCTGCTATAGGGCTTAATGTCACTCCTGCATTTGGAGACCGAAGAAAATCCCAGGAATGATTATGAAAAACGAGATTGGTTTTCACTGTGTTTAGCACATTTTCATTCCCCAGGCACAAGCAGAGGATTCTTAGAGAGAGTGGTCTGTCTGTCACTTTAGCAGCATGCTGTTACATTGTCAGGGAAATGACTTTTGGATATGTGCTGTTCACACTGAGCCTCATGTAGGACTGGTTGATACAATCTGACAGTGATACATGGTTTTAACTTAAGGTACAGCCCAGATCTGAAACACCCCGAACTGTCCACTCAAGTTTGGGATAGTATAATCTTGATTCGTCTTCTGACAACAGTCTGCAAACTATATCTCATCAGAAATTATGCAAATAAAATTGTTGTGATGCTCTATGTGCACAGACATGCAAACACAACCAAAGTGAATTTCCACCATGGCAAAGCCTGCTAAAGGTTCCAAAATGTGTCACCTTCCAATAACTTTATTATTTTAAGTAATAGCTATATCGACTACTTTAAATCACACAACCCAAAGCACAATAGTGAGTAACAACCATCACAAAAGTGATTACACATGTAATTTCCAGATGGGACTGACTGCATAATCAAGGATATAAAACAACCTGTGAACACCACAGCTTTGTCAGTTTTGGCCCGTGGTGTGTCGGCTACAACAGGGCCCGACGTGGTAAGGAATAAGTAACAGATTGTGAGAAAGATGGGAGAGGATACAGGAGCATCAGTAGTCTACTGAACATAAGCAGAAACACAGCTGCAGCAGTAGGAGGTATAAAAAGAGCCATAATACCAATAACAGAAGCCGTCCTCAAAAGATTACACCACCTTGCTCTAATAAAGAAAACGTGTAAGTGCTTGTGACTTGGTACAAGGATTATCTGTAGAAACAGTTTTTTTTTTTTTAAATTGGTCTTGGACAGTGTGGAGGACGTTGTATGAAGTCAACCTTTATGCATGGTGTCCAAGAAGAAAATAGTTGTTGCTCTCAACACGGCACAAAACTGCAAGATTAATGTTTGTAGAAGAACATGGAGAAGGCTGATGAATATTGGTGAACATTTTTGGTCAGATGAAACCAAAAGACCAACATTTTTTTGGATCAGATGGGGTCCAGCATCTTTGGCATTGACCTGTCGGGATGACCACAGTGTCAGCACAGTGCTGCAAGTTTGGACACGAAAACATGACTCCCAGTCTTTAAAAGCTTTGGCAGGAAAGGAATTTTCTGACGTGATATTGATCCCAAAGAAACTGCAACCGTCCACACAAGAGTTATTAAAGCAGATAAAAGTAAAAACTGTGACCTGGCCAAGTATGTCCCCTGACTGGAATCCAACAGAGCATCTTTTAAAGGGTTTCAAAAGGGAAGGCAGAACAACAAAGCCCATACAGCAAAAAGCAGCTGAAAGGAAGAATGGCAGGATTTCTCTACAGACTTGTTCAAGACTGGTATCATCCATGCCCAGGAGGATCACGTCTGTCATGAGAAATGAAGGCAGACGTCTCACTAATGAAGGATGTATTCACTTTTGTTCCATTGTGGTTGTACTTGTGGGCCCGTATTTCCAACGTTAGTCTCCTGTTTGTTTAAATTAACATCAAATCCCTTGCACCTAAACTTAAAAATAATGCCATTATTTTGGGATTCTACAATTTGAATCATTTAAAGATGCTGTAAAGTTGAAATGAAAATGAGTTTTAAGTTAATCACACCACGGAAGTATGGGTTGTTAATTACCCATGCGAATTTGAATGAAAAAAAAAAAATACCGACAGGTATGTTAAATTAGGCTTTGAAATGGTGAGAAAATCATCAGTCTCCTCTGCGCTGAGACTGGGGGTGGGGGGGGGGTGGAAGGTGTTCAGTGTTCTGTATGACAGTCCTGTGGCTGCAGTTCTTGTCCCCACTAAGCGGTCCGTCTGACAGCCAACCTCTCAGGTGACTTTATGCATGATGTCAGTGGTTCTGTCTCTGCTGGTTCGATGAGCCTGCTTCGGGAAAACAGAATAGAATCATGATTTATTTGTCCAATGAGTGAAACGTACAGATGCAATCAAATCCAGCTTGTCCTCCTGAGCTGTAACACAGGACTAAAACTGGACACCAGAGACAGAAGACAGTGAGCTCTCCAAATACTTCTCACACACCTGCATTACAATAGTGGAGATAATAAGGGAGGAGGAGTTGCCTTAGTTCTGGAACGACTGCAACATGCACAACGCTGCATCACATCATGTCAATTCAAACTTTGAACCTGCTCAGGTCGAGCCGAATGTCTTTCTCTTTCACTGATGTCCCTCCTCCACCTCCACCTGCTCTCTGCAGCCTCCTGCACATGTAGTCGGGCTCGTTTATCCGGACCGGTACAGGTACATGTAACCGAGAGGGTCGCTGATTGTAACGTTACACCGGAGTACAAAAACAACAACCCTCATGAATCGGGAGGACAAGATCTCCTCTGGTCCATGTTCACCATCACCCCGACATGTAAAATACAGAGTTACATATACTATAGTTCCTTATCGTAGTGAGATGAACATGCATACAAAATCCGCAGTTATCGGAGCATTTTCCTCTGAACTCTGTGATGAGCTACGAGCTCAATAGAAGCTACTTAGCACATTAGCTACCATTTCACAAAAATACCGTTATTCTACACAGAGTAAAATCACGTTAGGGATTTACACAGCGGACTAAATATAGCAGAGTTACCTAACTAACTAGTTATCTCGTATAATTATAACAAGCACACAGAACTTACGCTGAGTGGTGAACTGGTGGCGACGGCGGACGGTGGACGGTGTGACCGGGAGATGGACGGCTGGGAGGACGACGCTCGGTGAACTCCGGCCGTCTCCGGTGGAAGTTGGTGAAACAATCTGCCATGAAATGATCACTGCAGAGGCGGCTGTTAGTGTTAATCCTAAAGTCTCCTTTAGCGAGGCTCTTCACGAAACCAATCCACCTCTTTTTCCTTTCTTCATCAGTAGGACATTTAAATAGCGATGCAGCGCTGCTTTGGAGGTTCTTGCATCCAGTAAAGATGCACTTGCGGGTGGAGGGAGACGTCCTGTAGCAGCCAGCTGATGTACAATAACAATCTGGCTACGGCAGGAGTAGAACTGAAGTCCGGTCGGATGACCTCTTATGCAAATGAGCTCCAGGCTTTTACAGCGTTTCACCGTGTGAGAGGAGGAGCCATGCAGAAGGTTATATCAACCGTCTGTGCGGTAGCCCTGTGACATAGATAGGCTAGCTTTTAGCCCCGCCTAAAAAAACCTGAGCTGAAGACGGATGAGAAACTGTTTAACGGTCTAACTCCACATGTCAGTGCGACAACGTTTTCAAACTTTGCACATGCTTGCAGCGACTCATTTCACACATATATAAGGTATTGTGAAGCAAATCTTGGAATTTGCTTTACAGCATCTTTAACATTTTGGTGATATTGCACAGTGGTGTACTTAGTTTTCTCATATGCTGTATTTTATCGTGCAGGCACCCGCTCACAGACACAACAAACACCATAAAAAAAAGTCAGCTTTACAAATGAGAAACAACAGTGTTGGATCTGGGGTGCTCGTTTGAAGCGAGACCTTAAAGCAAAATTGCTGTCTCTATTCTGGAGGGATATTAATGTCACATTAAAGTAAATAATTATTCATACAATAAGAAAACAATGAATCCTGCTACTGCCTGTAATTAAGGACAGCCCGACTGCATTGCACTTGCCAAGTCAAAACTAAACTTAGCTGAGAGATGTATAGTATATATGACATTTAGCCAAGTAAATATATTCATTACTTTTTTCTTCCTTCAAGTTTGAGGGTAAAAAAATACGATGACTTTCTAATACACCAACCAAGTCAAATGTAGGTCTAAATGGAAAGTAAATAAGCAGTTTACAGTGTAGGAATTATTTCTGTCCCGTTCCTGTTAGATGTCTACGAGGGTGGATCAATAAGTTCCAACACCGTTCTTGTTGTGCCCGAACAATATGCAGCACGTACCAGCACGTAATGAGTCAGCGCTGCAGATGTCCTCGCTTGATCAAAACTAGCCCCTGAGTGACAGCGAGCAGTGGTCTGGGTGCGTCTGGGATGTTTCACGCACATGAAAACTGAAGGAGAGCGCGCACATCAAAGTTTGTGACAAATAATTGGGCAGCAGAAAGAAGTGGCTTGGAGCTAAATCCGGCAAGTAGGATGGTGGAGAGCGTGATTGTTGTGGCTGAGAGGGGGCGTGCAGCGGTCACGTTGGAGAACCCAGGTGCCATTGCACATCACAGTTCAGGTCATTAGCGCTGAATGAAAATAACACTGGACCTCGGTGTTGACGGTCTGACCCCGAGGGAAGAATTCATGGTGCACAACCTCACAAATGTCAAAGAAAATCCACTCGGTTGCGCGCCTGACCTGATGTGCCTTTCTTTTTTGTTTTGGATAGCGACGTTTTGCGCCTCGGAGATGCGAAACGTCACTCGCGACAGAGCTTGACACAAAATTTGATGCGCGCCCTTCTGGTCATGTCCACGGAGATCAAGCGAAGACATTTTGAACACGTCCTCATTAGAGTTATCTCTCTATCTCCGTGCTCAACGCACGTCGCAGCACGTTGTTCTCGTGCAGCAGGAGCAGTCTCAGAACTCGTCAATATCTGTAAACATACATTTCTAACATTAGTCTGGAAACGGTTAAAAAAAAAATCACAACTATTACAGAGGCATATCATATCCTGTGATAGTTAGAACAGTGTGACATTTATTTTCTTTCTTTATCGTGGTGTTTTACTGATGCATACATTATTGATCAAAGATTGTACCCTCAAATAATAAGTAATAGCTAAATAGTAATTGTAACATCTAACATATTTGATGTATGTGGATGGTTATCTTGATCAGCACATTAAGGATGCAAATGAAAACAGAAATGTACTTGTTTTAATTCATTTCTCTCTAAAAGAAGAAAAAGGAAATATTTTCATTGTCGTAAAAATGAATTGAGAACCGTTATAAAGCAGAAACCCAGCAAAAAAAGCTCTCATATAAATATAGTTGGACGTGTTCCCGCCCAACACGCACAGACACACACTCAGAGACACACACGGACACGCACTCAGAGACACACACGGACACGCACTCAGAGACACACATGGACACGCACTCAGAGACATACACGGACACACACTCAGAGACACACACTCAGAGACACACACGGACACGCACTCAGAGACACACACGGACACGCACTCAGAGACACACACTCAGAGACACACACGGACACGCACTCAGAGACACACACTCAGAGACACGCACAGACACGCACTCAGAGACACACACGGACACGCACTCAGAGACACGCACAGACACGCACAGAGACACGCACGGACACGCACTCAGAGACACGCACGGACACGCACTCAGAGACACGCACTTAGAGACACGCACGGACACGCACTCAGAGACAGACACGGACACGCACTCAGAGACACACACAGACACGCACTCAGAGACACGCACGGACACGCACTCAGAGACACGTACAGGCCAAACAGTCACACTGCGTCAGTGTACCTTTTTTTGCTCAATGAAATTCAATTATGAAAAGAAAATGTTGAATTATCACAATTTACTGAATGGACATAAAATGAGATGCAAATAAGTGTGGTACTATGCATTTGAGGCACTTTGTCACGCCATAATGGTATAATGTTGATAAGGGAAGCGAGGCCAAAATATATTCATTCCGAGTGACAGAAATAGGGAAAGACTGAGAAATATGAAAAGGCTTAAGTGTAATACAGGGAAGAAAAGGTACATAATATGTCCAGACATAATATAAATAGATGTGGAGGTTGACTAAAATAGTAGTAATAAAATATTAATACAATGATACATTCCATTTGAGATTTGCTTGTAATGTGTTGATATGTATGTGTAATGGCTGTTTAATTCAAACATATTGAGCACCCTCTTTATTTTCAGCTAACCATTAAATTATTAAGCTTTTATTCCAGACATCTACTGAGAGAAAATAATCTTCCTTTGGATAATGTGACAGCCCAGTAGTAGGCTTAAATGTACCATTACCACCAGGTCTATGGCTTTTGGAAATGACTGCCTGCCAGGCTGTCTGCCTTCCATTTCAACATGGCATAATTTGAACTGTGACAGTTCATACTGCTCTGTTTCACCCTGATCACTGCGCTGCCAAGATGTCAGAATCTCGTTAGCCAGTCAAAAGCCACCAAATCTTAGCCCTGATGCCTACAGCTTTGCCTCTACGAGACAAAATGTTCTATGGTGTGTGTCTGTCTGCAGCATCTGTCAGTGCCAGTGGTGGTGCCAAAGACTTATCTCCTGTTAGCGACAGTCATTTGCATATGTCCTTGCAGTTGTTTGGCATGAGCTCATAATGACAAGTGGGGGCGAGAAGACTTGTTTAAAAAAGAGCTGAGAAACAGTTATGACAGATCTTGTCCATCTGCATGTGATTTGGTCTGATTTTGTAGTTCTGTTAATGCTGTTAAATATGGACACAGGCCAAGTAGCACTTATGTTGCCTAGAAATAGCTGCCTGTGTTCATGTGTGCAATTCTACTGGAACTGACTGTAGTAGTGCCATTAAGAGTGGATGGTTGTTCTGTCTTGAAGGGGTAACAAATACGTTTTTTGTTGTTGTTGTTGTTGTTGTTGTTGTTGCCAGGCAGTTATTTGAGACCACATTTGGTCCATGATCTCTGGCTTTGTGGGGATGTCTTGTGCTAACAGTTCACTACTCTGGAATAGGCAAGGATCCCATTTATAAATTTATAAAGCAAACTAATTACAGAAATTTCTGCAAAACAAACACACAGACTGAAGTTGTGAAAATAAATTCAACACATCACTGGTTCATTTATAACAAGGCAACATGATCTGCCTTTCTATTGGCCTGTATTTGTAGAGACTAGTGAATCCTACTTAGTGGGCCGCAGGACCATTTTGAATGGGTTGCGGATGTGGGTGTGAAAAAAAAAGTCAAACTTTGACTTATTCATTCTGCAAAACCTCTGCTGCAATAGTTTTATTTTGAAGGACATGCGCTTCCCATGTGGCAGTAGGCATGCTGGAGCTGTTTACTGCTAGTGTTGACATCAATGATCAAAACGAAGGTTGTCACATCAATAGTTATTTCTCATTCAATCATCTACAGTATATACCGATGCAGCAATAAATAAGTGCCTTTTTATAGGAGCATTTTTAACAATATTCACACTTGTTTATTTAATGTTTTTCACATTGTGTTTTTTTTCTACACTAGTTTTTGGAAATAATTTATTGAATAAGTTCAAAATTTTGGGTCACAGCTTCATGATTTAGGAAAAATGTTGGTGGTGTACTCGACCAGTTGAGAATCACTGTTTCAGATTAACGTAGAGTTGTCAATTGTTGGGTTTGGTGTTGGCAGTGTTTGCAGTATTGGTTGTATTCAATACATTTTTCTTCTTTCTTTATGCTTCTGTTTTCCCTCAAGGCAAGGTGAGGGTAATGAACACTCTGAGACTGAATGGACTAACTTCTACAATTCCTGTGCCAGAGTTTCCTTACCTTCTACTCCATACTCGAACATCCGATCATGGCCTCGAAGTAAGTGAAGTCACAAAGGTGTTGCACATTACAACCAATATTATCTTAACTCTTAACAACATATAAGAACACAGTAACATATAAGAACACAGTAACAAAACATAACAGCAGAAAACGAGGTGAGCTCTAAATTGCATCGAATGCACAGTTTAAATGATAATTGTAAACCACATTTGGAGACGGTCGGAAATGCATTATTTATTATCTGCGTTATTTTAATCAAGGGATTCACGACTTTTAAGTGATTAACTTTGTGCAGCCTCAGCTTTAGGGGATATTGAAGCAATATTCAGATACAGCCTTTTGGCTTTTATGCATTGCTTTATGAGCCCAGGTTTTTGATTGTGCCATTAGGACCATGTGAGTCTAAAACATAACAGTATTACCCTAAAAGAAGAGGAACAAAACCACAATAATCAACACGTTACATGTTAAGGGAGCTCACAGGTAAGATGCATATTAAGCAGCAGTTTTAATAGCAGTGTTAGCACAGTGACGGAGATGGGCGGCCCGATGCACTCATGAGATGCAAGTTGTGTCGGGCACCTCAAATTACACAATTACTCAAACAACACCCCCTCGTATCGAAGGCCGTATCTGTGTTTGCAACTTCTGGTCATGAAAAGAGAAAAAAACAACACAATGAGAGTGAATTTCTCCAAGTGTCATTTCAGCAAACAGTGACATTAAGTTGATGTGCTATCTTTCAGTGCCCTTCTTTCTCTGGGCAGAGCATCACTCGGCCTCTCTGTGTCTCGCTTGCTTGCAAACCACTTGCATGGCTGTGTTCTGTTCTGTGACGTTTTGCCTGACGAAAGTGAGAATGAAATACAACTATTTATTACGTTTGATGAACACCACAGGCCAGCGGTGTTCATAAACTTCAGCTCAGGGAAGATAATTGCGTTGCGCGTGAACATGCGTTCATGCGCGTGTGCACAAAATGAAACTCGCGCCTCCCAGCAGCAACCTCTGTGGGGACCAGTCCAGACAATATATGAATATGATGGCAGTCCTCGTAGATGCACATCATTTTAAAACAAGACGATGATTATCTGGTCTCACAGTTATGGTTAAGTTACAACTCTGGACTAATGAAAGATGAAATGCAATGGATTGACTTTTGATTAAATGTTGAATTCAAAAGGTTGATGAGCTGAGCACACTGGGTAATGTGAATGTGCATTTCTCAATTAATGATATCCATAAAGTTTTCAGCCAAGCTATAGTATAAATAGTATTTTCTGTTTGAAAAGGTAAAAAATCTGTGGGAACAAATTGTAAACGACCATTTGCATAAATGGTTTCATGTCTCACAGGTCAGTTAGGGCCCCTCAGCAGAATTCCGCTTGAGTCCCTTGGTAGGTTAAGACACAAACTTATCTTGAAGCTCCTGACTCGTGTCTATAATGAACTAACTTATGTTGTTGAGTAAATCAACACAATAGAGATGGAATACAACAGGACAATGTGTTGTGTGATCTTGGCTCACTCCACAGCTAATATCACATGTGCATTTCAACCACGGGGAATTATTTAGTAAGGGACACCCGATTCTTTCAGCCAGCTGCATGGTAATTTGGGGGGGGGGATGTGCAGACAAATCCCTTAGACGAATTACATCAAGCAAACAAATTTGTATTCATCTAATCTAGTGTTAACACATTTTATTATTGGTGTGAAAACTACAAAAGAAGTAAGGCACAGAACGGTATCTTTTAAATTTTTCAAAGTGAAGGACTCACAAAACCAGTTTTTTTTTTCCTATATTAAGTTAATTGTCGGGGGGTTAAACATTTTTTTTTCAATTTGGCCACTTCGCTCAGGTGATAAAAACATATTAAGTTTGATAAATGATGTGCAGAAGTTACTGTACCCAACAGTTCTCATCTCGGAAACAGATACGAAATGAACCCCTGGTGAAAATTATGTTTTTGCTTCACTCACCTAGACTGTATAGGTTAAGGTGGATGGACAAGTATAATTGCCAAAGTTTTGATGCATTACATATCATACTAGACAGACAGCTTAGTGTGAAGTATGCATCTGTCTTTTTGTTGTTGAATCAAATCAGGTAACTATGGGCTCATGGGCTTATCTTGTTACCGACAAGCCTCAAGGTTAGTACTATCCCCAGCTTTATTTAATGTAGAGATCCTTTGCTGCTTCAACGGCCCTTTACTCATTTCACATTGCAAGCCCAAAGTGATGCTTTCCAACTGACAAGGCCACATTCCAAATGTAGACCACGGCCATCTGCACTCGATGGGAATAGACAATCAATCACTTCCTGTGGAGAGTTGAAAGGTATTCGTTGCCCTCCGCCGCATAGACTGGTGCTGCCTAGAAGGAAAGACTGTTACTTCTGACAAGTCTCAGACTCACATGTTTGCACACACACTTTTTAAACTCCTACATCAACAGCTGATGTACAGACACAAACACACTGGCCACAGTTTGAGCAGGCCTGAGCTGATGACCCTTTATGCACTAACCTATTTTGGTCCAAACATACACAATGTGATTATTTTTTTACTTTTGAAGCAAGAAAGTCCCACTGAAAATATTCTGCAGCAGTGTGAGCATGTTGGTTCATATTGACTGAAGATTCAGGGAATGTTAAACACAACTATTCTGATTTAAAAGAAATGTTTTGTTGAGAGATACAAGCCTTCCACAGGGAGGAGTGAACTCAGGAGGTAATCTGCTCCTTAATTAAAGACTCCACAGTATAGTCTTCAGTTTTGAGAAAAGGAAGTGTTACTCTTGTATTTATGAGGTGCATTTTCAATGTGCCCATCTTCAAAGTGTACAGCAAGCATAGTCTGGAATGAACATGGGCCAAGTGATCAAACAACCCAGGTCCACTGCATGAACACCTGCATACACTCCAACTCTTCTGTACTTCACTTGCTTCATCGTTCTCTTCCCCAGACTGAGGAGCTGCTAGTTGGGGCACACTGAAGCAGAAATGTTACCTGTAAACCATGCTGATAATCTTACCATATACAATCACATCGACTCTGTCATTGTCTTCCGTGGAGGGATTAAAGGGTAACAAGGAGGACCAGTGATTGGACTTGAGTGGTCACAGGTTTGATCTCTGGATCTGTAGGATAAATCAGTCCTTGCTTCTCCCTCTTTACCATTGTGAAGGTGCCTGCCAGCAAGGCACATAGGTCCAAAGTACCCTATGAGGATGCCTGGTGCCGACTGTAGTTATAAAATGCAGCTTCCAGATGTGTGTGTGGAACAAGTATATTTCCTTCAATGAAAAAAAACTGTTTTTTTTGCTATGCCAGCAACTGTAAGATGGTAAGATGGTAGAGTGTTGAGAGAGAGAGAGAATACCTTTACTCCTCAAGGCCTATGAGACACAAAAAGAGAGAAGGAGCGAGAGACACATCCTTTATGAGTAACTTTGGTTTCTTTTACTTTTTGTGTGTATATTTGTAGCAGTCTAAGCTACAGTAAGTCTGTGTATGAGGAACAGTTACTCTTAAGGCCCCAATGGAGGTGGATTGACTTGCCAGGTAGTCAGTTTGCCAGCATTTGGCAATCAGTTATCCATCCATCCATTCATCCATCCATCCATCCATCCATCTATTTCCTTATTTGGGGTCGTAGTTTGCAGCATTACAAGCAAATTTGCCCAGGCTTACCTTTCCGTGGCTACATTTTCCATCTCACCCTGGGGGATCCCAAGGTATTCCCAGGCCAGATGAGATATATATGATATATATATATAATCCCTTCAGTGTGTTCTGGGTCCCCTCCCAGTTGGGCGTGCCCGGAAAACCCTCCGGAGGAAGGCACCCAGGAGGCATCAGATTCCCGAGCAACCTCAGCTGACTCCTTTCGACATGAAGGAGCGGCGTCTTTACTACAAGCTCCCTCCGGATGTCGGAGCTCCTTTACCTTTTCTCTAAGGCTGAGCCCTGGCACCCTGCAGAGGAAGCTCATTTCAGTCACTTGGAACCGTGATCTCATTGTTTCGATCACTACCCAGAGCTCACAACCATAGGTGAGGGTCAGAATGTTTTCTGGTAAATTGAAAGCTTTGCCTTTCAACTCAGCTCCCTCTTCACCAAAATGGTCCTGCTACTGCTAATGCCACACCGATCTGCCTATCGAGCCCAGAAGTGACTGAATTTGAAACGAGTTGGGGACGAGCAAAGGGATGAATCTGACTGAGAACTTCAGGACACCACATTAGCCCATCGAAGCATATCAATCAAACTAGGGCCACCACAAACATACCTCTCTTTTCGGCCTAATATCTAATTGACTAAGTAATTGTTTTTGAAGGACCACAAGAACACTGAGCAGAACGAGTAAATTGAGCTAATGACAATATAATAACTTGTGGGAAAAAAAATAATGACAGAAGTTGATGCTTTTTTAATGGGTACTGCCAGTTGTTTTTGTTGTTGTTGTTTTTTTGGAGCCAGCCCTGAGTGGCTTACAGTGGTATTGCACTTTAAGGCACCGCCGCACAGGCTTCCCTTTAATAGACCTGGAGGCTACTTCCATTTTTATCTATAGTTCATGATTTAAAATGAATCTGTTTCTGGCCTAATGTTTGTTTGTTTGTCTGTGCGTGCGTGCGTGCGTGCGTGTGTGAGCGCGTGCTATAATGTAAATAATCTTTTAGAGAAAAATATTAATTGTGAGCCTAAGTTCAACCCGTCTTTACCTCTTCTATGCCTTCAAGAACGTTCAGATTTATGGCACATACTCAATAAGCAGCAAAACAGTCAAATCAGAATACAATGGGAAAACAAAGGGAAGAGAAAGTTAGAGGAAGTGTTTGGAGTTCAAAGAAAGATGGTATTATTATTTCTGCTTGGATATCCTGGTGTGAATTTGCCAGAGACATTTGTCTGAAGTAATAGCTTTGTCAGTTATGTCATTGACTCACCGTAGGAGACAGTCAAGGAGGGATTACATTTTTGGGCACTCTATCATTACAATTCGAGAACTGCTGACTTGGATATTAGCTCCCAATAGGGAACAACGTTTCTAACCCCTCCCACTGAGCTCACTGTGAATATTTCGCAAAAAAAAAGGGATGATATATAAATGAAACCAAACAATTATTTGGTGTTCATATGAAAAAAAAATCATGTTGGAATGTCAAAGTTTCAAACAAGAGAGAATTGTTTTGTTCCCCTCTCCCTTCTAGATGCTTTGAGTGATTCATCCCCTGTTGAGCCATGGTGCTCCGGACTGAGTCTCATTTTGATAGGCACTCTCTGCATCTTCTGTTATCCAAGCCAGTCGGCCCCATTGTGACTATAAATGAAAGTAAATTTCGTGTTTGTTTGTTTGACAGAGTTTATCAAAGGTGTGATTCGTAGAAACACAACAGAGGTCAAATGGTATTTGAAGCCATTTTCAAACACTCAGCAGTAATTGCAGTACCCTTGCCACAATGGGCAGAACACAGGATTGCTGCATGTTTCAGTGTTGCTTCTTCTGCCCTATTTTTAAGCTCTATTTTGATATTTTAGACCCCATTTGATTCTGTTTATATATGATCCCAGTGGGCTTTATTAAAACAGCAACAACAAGAAAATCCATATATCCGCCTCATACTGACCACACTCAGCTGTACTCTCAATTGAAACTGGGTGATCCATGTTGCTAAGTCCATAACTTTGAAGATGTTAAATGCTGGATCGTTAAAAGCTTCCTGAAGCCTTAACTCATGTTCCACCTAAATTGTCCAATCTGAAAACTCAATCAAACATTTGCGGTGCACTTACAGATTCTGTATTTAAATTGTAAAAACATATACAGCACCTTATTCCATATTACAACAGTTTTATAATTGAATTTATTAATGTTGTTTAGGTATTGTTAGATCATATTACATGCTTCAATTCCTTATTGTCCTGTTAGTGTTTTATAATTTTCTTTGCATGCATATTCCAAGTGCATCAGCACGGCTTATCACTCAGAAGAGAGAACATAATTTATTTCCTGTACTGACCTCCCATCAGTGGCCAACAAACGCAGAATTAATTTTATGATTCCCAGTTTACACTGCAACACTCTTTGGCACCTATTTTACAATGTGGCTCCTCACAGTTACTTGACAATCAGTCCTCTCCATTGTTCCAAATACATATAGTTCAGTCAGGACCACAAAGAAAACTTCTATTGCATCTGCAGTATGTTATATTTGGTGGTATGGCTCTGTTCTGGGACCTCCCTTCCCTCTAATGAGCCTGTAATGTTCCAGCTAAGACAGGGAGGGCAGCAGAAAGACCCCGGTCAGAGCAGAGGAGGCATCAGTGACAACAGAAATGACACTGATTATATCAGACACAGCATAAAGGGAGGAGCTAAGGTGGCAGTGGTGCTCCCAAAAGTAGCAGCAAGGACAGGCAGGCTGAAGCTGCTTAGATGAGGCACCTTGTTTGAGATTTGCCAATTGAATGCTGTAATCAGCCGAGTCGTCAGCTGATGTGGCTGTCAAGAAAGCTGAGCTTGACTTCGTGACCTGCCTGAACTAAGGCTATGCTCAATATGATCCAGTATTTTATATTGTTGCTGCCAATCCTAAAATAACTCAGCATTTTGAGAAATATGCTTATTTGCTCGTGTGCTGAAATTTAAAATAGAAGCTGGTGTTCTAGTTCACAGCTAAGATAGTTCAGAAAATAACCCACCTTAAAAGTGTGAATTATTGTTTTTACAGTTATGTTTTTGCACGAATTAGACAAATAAAATCAAGCAGTAATTAGTGTTCTTTGGAGTTGTTAATAGGTGTTTTGTTTTTTTATTTCGTTACCCAGGCTGCTAGTCTCAATTCCTTTGTTGAAGCACTTGGGAGGACATATATCTTTCAAATGTTAAACAATGAAACCTTGTCGTCCAGTGGGCCAAAGGATATGAGAAACAGTATGAGACTAAAGAGGTGCAGTCAAATGTGATTTTGGAGTGTTTTTCATCATCACTTTCCTTTTTAGCACCTTTCTATGTGTGATTCGTCTGTTCGTTTGTCTGGATTTTGTGTTGATTATGTTTGTGTGCTTTTGTTCATCAGCGGTGGCTATCAATATTAATGCTTATTACCTAGTTCTTTTATTTATTCCAGACAAGCCACTGCTGCGGCATATGTTAATGTTAATGCATCACTAACAGCTCCCTGCTGTTCAGTATTGGTAACAGTAAAAGCAAAAGCTTTGTTAAATAGGATATTGCTCAAAATACTGTGTGTGATATCAATCACAAAAATAAAATGCAAAATATGTGTTTATCTGAAGTAATTTTGATTTTTTTTTTGGACTGAATCAAATGTATTTTCTGATATTCGTAACTGAGCTGCTAAACCTGTTAATTACATTAAAACTTGGTGAAATACAAGTGAAGAATAAAAATGGTAGTGCATCCTTGGCTAAAAGTACTTTTTTGTTTGGTTTGTTTGGTTTTGCTAGACACCTGAGTCAAGATTGCTGATTGTTGTTTCCTGATTGTTAGAAGTAGAAGAAGCTTGTGGCTCTTTTCCTCCGCTTTGCTTTTGGAAGTGAGTGACACAGTTATAGATTTTTCTTGTAGGTTGTAGAAAGAGTGTCAGTAACATTAGAGCATATTTGTGTTTCCATGAAAAGAGAAGTATTTTCTAAAGAATTTCGTTCTTTCTCTGCTTCCTACAAAGAGTATTTCCTATAATACTTTCCCTGCTCTTTGCCAGTTTCATGGAGAGAGGAGTGTGAGTTCACAGCTTTTGTGACAGGGGATATTGGACTGATTGTCAGTGCATGGCTGAATAAATCAAAAATGTTACAAAGCACCATTGATAACTTGGTTTTCAACAACAATTTTTCATGTCAACAGGCAGACAGGAAGTGAAGAGAAAAGCAGGAGAGGACCTATAACCGCTCAGACTATATTCAATGGAATTTTGTTCCGAATAACCTCTTACACTTTCATCTTTGATTATAATTACAGCTGCATATTTTTACAAAAGGTAATTTTGCTTTGATTTCCAAATAGATGAGCTTACAGCGCTGTTTTGATTGTTGTTTATGTTGATAAGCTGCTGAAGATAGAGATGCTGGCATTTGGTGATGTAGTTTTACATTTATTCACAAAATAATATTGCATAGTCACAAAGTAGGAGGATAAACTTTGGGCAACACTTGCAGACATGTACATACATGTTCATGGCATTGTAGTATTTATAAATCTACCAAGTTGGACTAAGCAGAAACATGAACTCCCACAAACTGATTGGAATAACATTGTCCATGTCTTTCATTTTCTTACATGTTTGTTGCATTTTTTGAGACTATAATTTTGTTATTTAAGTAAACCAAGAGATGTATTTTCAGAATTTGCTTCTTTCCACTTTGTAACTCCATAAGACGCGATGTGCAGTCGGAAGTATCTGGCATAAGAGACTGTTCTTTGGCACCCATGTTACTGCATAATATTGGTGCCAAAACAAAGTCTCCCCCTCCCCCCCCCGGATTCCTGCTGTCTCTATTGTAGTGCTGATGATAATAATAACCTTTATTTGTGAAGCACCTTTTTAAACAAAATTACAAAGTGCCTTGTAAAGGAAAACTAAAATTAAATCACAGTCTGCCATCAAATTACAAAAATAGATCCATCAAATTACAAATTGATGAATGAATATGAAAACACAGATACAAATCAAATGAATTATAACAGCAAAAATAATCAAAACACATAAAAAGAAGAAACAATGACATAAAAAAATGTAGTTAAGAAGCAAAAGAAAAGCAACAAAATACTGTAAACCAAAAAATAATAAAACTCTTTTTAAAAAATACATTTAAAATGTGATTTAACAAATGCTGCTGAGTCTGCAGGCAGGGAGTTTCTCAGACGTGGGGTCCTGGCAGAAAAAGCCCACTTTCCTTTGGTCTGGGGTCAGGTCTTAGAAACCACCACAAGAGCCCTGTCAGAGAATCTGAAGCTGCACTCTGTCTCATGGCCATGTAGTGCTTTAAAAGTGATCAGTAAAATCTTAAATGTATGTGTAATGCTGATGGGTTGCCAGTGAGCAGAGGCTAGAATAGGAGTTATGTGATCTTGTCTCTTTGAATCAGTTAAAGCTGAGACATAGTGTTTGAAACCAGCTTCAGACTTGGCATTGATTTTTGGCTTACCCCTGAACACAGCAATTCACAACAATGAATACATGATAGTAAAGGTGGGTGTGATCTTTATAAGATCAACACAAGAAAGGGAAGATCTTGAGATCTGAGATCCTCAACAGGTGGAGGAAGCATGACTTTTGTGACTTGGTTGTCAAAAACTATGTCTAGTTTTAGAGCAGTTGTTTGACATTTCCTCACACGGGACCAAGATTGCTGCAGGGAAGGAATGGACCAAGCATGATAATGTCTGATTTATTTTGATGTAACTGGGAAATCCTTGGACATCCATCACTTAATATCAGAAAGACAAGATGACAGCTGTTTAGGTCTGTTTTGGAAGATTCATTCATTAACAACAATGATGAATATTGTATTGACTAATAATATGACCTATAGTGGAAGCATATAAATAGAAACCAGAGGGCCGTGGGTAGAGCACTTTGGAAAAGCACAGGTCAGCGAAGCCACAGATTCATTTACTAGACTTCAACTCCACCAGCAATGGAGCATCCAAAGACCTGTCTCCAGGGAGTGAGGTTTGATGCACTAATGTGCATGTTTAGCTGTATGTATCTGTACTCATAGTGGGGATAATCATTGTGTAGAGTAATATTTATAACCAGCCAGTATTGCTTATGCGTGTACTACTGACAGCTAGTTACGCTAACATCCAACATGCATTAGAGTGTTTGAGAGGAACAGACTATATCTCATTTAACAACACCTCCCTGCATTCACACTGATGATTCATTCACAGCAGCACAGAAGGATGAAGCACTGCACTGTAGTTTGCCATCGATGATAAATGCTACTCATAACCTGAACTGGAATTATGTCAATTGAGGACAAAATAGGTCGGGCAGACAGTGACTGCTGTGACTATTCATCACTGAGACATCGCTCCTGGGATGTAGCATGGTAGTAGCCCATGCTTAGGTCAGCCATCTGTTGAGCTATAAATGGACTCTTTTACTGGCACAGATATAGAATTGTATCTTGTTTTTATTTCAAAAGAGCTTGTGGAGGGTATTTGTTAAAACGACTGCAGTTTATATTCAATACTCACTGTAATGACCTGTTCCTTACATAAATTTGATCATTTGAGCACATTATCATGAAAATACTGTGTATATATATATATATATATATATATATATATATATATATATATACACACAGTATTTTTTGGTATATTGAGCTAGAAATAGATTTTGTTTTGTTTTGTTTCTAATTGTAATCAGTTAAAGTAAGACATTTTAAAGACTGAATTGTGTTAGTAGTTGTACTGACACCACATTACAGTGTTTACTCTACCTGTTGAAGGGCTTGGTTGATCCACCCACCAGCCTGCATGCCATGTCCTCTGTGGCAGTGTTTGCGCTGTAACCATCAATACGTGTTCAAGAAGCATGCAGCGGGCGTGAAACAAAGCTTTCATGTACACTCATAATTAATGTTACCTTCAATAAATAACCAAGAAGGAACCTATTCCTTAATTTTATATGCAGTGTATACACGTCTCTTTAGTAGTTTGCTTCTTAATTCGGTGTACTGGACCACAGGTGCATCATAACATTGCAAGTCAGCCACAAGTTAGAAGTTTTTTCCTCAAGTATAAGCCACTATTTTATTCATGAGAATTTTCTCAAGAGCTATCTGTAATGAATGCTGAAGCCATGGCCTTTTTGCTATGAGGTTTTGACATGAAAGAAGGCTACCTCTAAACCAATGTAAGATTGATATAAAAAGACATCTGGAGTGCCTTCAAAGAAAACCCTGCATCCTATTTATTACATCTGTGCACACAGATTTATTTCCAACCTTGACTTCAAAGTTTACAGATTAACATTTGAGGGCACCTGGTAAATTCAGACTTCTTCCTCTGAATTGTTACTGAATTTGCAAAGTAATTTCAAATTCATAATACATACAGTTTGCTATTTTTCATGGTAAGTTACTAACATTAAATAATGGATGTTGCAAATAAAATGCACACATTATTTTGCGTCTGTTTTAAACAAAGTGGCTTACAAATTACAATACAAACAACAACAACATTATTTTGATAAATAATTAATATGTGATAGTTAGTTCAATTTTCACCTATTTAAATAATCTCATGCCACGCGTTTCACAAATGGTGTAAAAGTAATGCTCATCAAAATTTATTCAAGTGTTTATTTACCACGTCATCCAGCCAGAACAAGAAATAATGAAGCAGAAATATGAAACACTAACTCGTAAAAAGTGCTTAACTGCTTACAAGGATAAGTGTTATGTTCAATGACAATGACAAAGAAACGCAAAAACACTTATCAGCGCTCATCCTCTACCCCTTCTGTTAATGTTTGATACAGAAAATGAATCAGAAGCAGGATTTCAATATGGTCGTCTTTCATTCCGCCTGCCCTGAGTTTTGGGCAAGGGCAGGTATTTCAGGAGAGTCATACTTCTTTCTGTCTTCTCCACTAATGAGACAAATGAGCAGACTCTGCTGCTGCTTGACCATGCATGCTTAAGTAGGTGGCAACAGAAGGAACAGGAAGCAGAGCCTTTGAAAATGACAACGTGTCTTCGTTCCATAGTATTCCTCCTAGGAATTATTTTTTTTCAGCTGTTCTTTGTGGTACCAAGGACATTTGTGTCGAGAGCTCTACGAGATCAAGGGCTTAGATGGTGAATAAAATATTGTGTCTATAACCCCACTTTAGTTAGACTCATTATGACTTCTCCTTACCTATAGCCATTGAATTATTACAATGTATTTCCGATCAGATGTAGGATGGTTAAGATTCTCTTTAATTGTGTCTTTTCCTCTTCTAGAATCGCCACGTATTGTACTTGTATTTAAATCTGATTTCTATTGCCTGGAATTGCAGTTCTATTGTATAATTATGATCAAAGCCAAATTTGAAGTGCTAAATATTGTGTCCTTTATAATTTTTATTGAGTGTGTGTGTTTTATTCGTTTTTTTTTTTTTTGGTACATCTCAATGTGAAATATTTCCCATTTAATTCCCTCAAAAAATTCCCACGATGCAAAAACAGTTTTTTCTATAGCATGTCTGACATTTTACTTTACTACTCACTGTAGAGTAAAATCTAAACAAGTTCAATAGATAAGTGATTTTGGACACAAAGCCTTGATTATCATAAGAGCCATGTGTTTTATTTTATGTTTCATTGATGTGTTACTTTGTCTCTAAAGAAGTGGTGATGGCCATCTCCTCTATCACTACACCACTTACAGAATGTTTGTCTCTTAACAGATACAGATGCAGAGTTCCCAAACCTATAGTATCCAGAACCATTAGTTAGTCTAATATTTCACTTTTTACCAGTTTACTTGTGCGGGTTGAAGTTAGTGAGCATCATTACTGCAATGGCACTTCAATTGTAACAAAAGATTTCACTTTTATGCACCTTTCCTGAATAGAGTCCAGTAGATCCTGCAAGCTCGCTACATATTTAAATATTATAGTCAAAGGAATAATTTCTGAATAATTTTTTTTATGTTAAGTTTGACAAGTGAAAAACTTTACCATCACAATAATTGTTCACAAGCTCAGTTTATTCAGCTGTGCTGTTATCAGTAGCTCCAATAATAAGATTGTAATTTGTGAACTGGTGAAAATAAACAATCAAATGAAGTCTGAAACTCTTGCTGGCCACTTTCACAATTACTGAACCTACTTTTATAAACATTTTATGGAGAGAAAAGAAAGGAAAGTGATTAATATGATTATTATTTCAATGTTAGTCTGCAGTCTCACTGTCACAGGGTTCTTTTGCTGGCCTTTAACAATGTGCCCAGTTGTTTGTCCAGCAGGATCAGCAAGCAGGAACAATATGTGTAATATTGATCACTGTTATCTATCATTACACTTGATGAACTGTTAAAAGTTTACCCGTGTTTTTGAAAATTTATCCAGAAAAAAAGTATTTTCAAACACGTCTTTTTTTATTCCTTCAGAATATCAGTGGGTTACATGAAACAGCCTGAAGGTAATTTTACACACCGCTGATATAAAACATGTTTCAGCTGTAAGTAAGGTAAATTGCATTATGATGGGGATATTCTAATCTCATGTGTCCACAGGTTAAAATGCCTTGTAGAAAGACAGGGATGACCCCAACAAAATCAATCAAGAATGCAGCACAGTGGTGGAGGTTGAGACGTTGTATATTTTGTATATACAGTAGTCCCTTAAGGATAAGGTTACAAAGATTGAAAAAAGCTAATTCTCTTCTTGGAAATGAGAAGCTTTAATTTCATTATTGATATCAGTATTTCTTTACAAGCAATCTTTTCATCCAAGTATCAATCTAGTATGTAATTAGGAAGAATTTTGTTTTTCTTTTACTGAAGTGATAAGGGCAAACAAATTGTCTTCTGGATTCAAAATTACCCCAAAATTAGGATGCCTTAATGTTTGTCATTAGTAAATATGAAAAACACATTGAATAGTGTGATAATTGAGTTCGGAGATAAATCTTTGGCAAGCTCATGATTCCATCCAGTTTCAGTTTCTGGTGTCACAGTTTGATCCCGAATCAATTTTTTAATGTAAATAGATTGGATTTTTTTTTGATTGTTCAGAGTTATATGGGTTCTGCTCTATATTACAGAATATATATAGTTTATATATATTTATTTCAAAAGTTACACAAGCTGAAATACTTTGTTTTCAGGAGTAGGTCTTTCACTTACAGTATACCTGCACTTAGGTATGACGGCTTTGTGGGATGTCTCCTCAACCCAAGCTGTCTTCAATTCTAACTGTTTGTACTTTGTAACGCTTCTACCATCTTGTGATTCTTGAATTATTAAATGCCGGCATCTGTGAAATGTAGGGTATTTCAATCACAGAACGCTAGAACTGACAGATTAAATATGACTTCTGGTCTTCTGGCAAATTTTCTCTTTGCTTTAATGCCCTTTGATAATGAATGAGATGAAAGTATGTGGACCGTCCAAACTCCTTTGTAAGTGCAGACCCAATTTTCTACTTTAAATATCTGATTTATTCCTCTGGACTACAAACATTTGGTGAAGTGAGGTGATTGAACACAGTGTAGCTTTCTCTGCAACTTGGTTATAAAGCTTCCTTGCAAAAAAAAAAAAAAAGATGTGTCGGGGAGGTGAGCATATTTTTAGGGCAAACTTTGTGTGAGTTTGTGTCATGCGTACATACTGGTTTGTGTTTGTTGTTGTACACTCCAAACACTCATTCAGTCTAAATTGCACACCTGGACTAAATTTGGATCGCAAGTCCAGAAAGACGGAGATTGCTAAAGTGGGAAACCGAAAACACTGATAACAGCTGGATTACCAGAGGAATCGACATTGACGCCTGCCAGCCTTGGTCCTGAACGGAGATGAACATGTGCTTCCACCATAGTCCGTCTGGTCTCCTTCAACAGGAGAGACTCCACTATCCAATCAGGTGTTTATACCTTCTGCCCAGCTCTCCAAACCCCAAGTCATTTAGAATTACAGTCTAATTAGTCAGTATTCTGAAAATTAGCTTTATCGGTATCACTGCCCTTCTGCCCTTTTGTACTATTCATAAAGCTAATCTGTCCTGGCATGTGAATTGATAAAAAAAAAAAAAAAAAAAAAGGTAATGAAACAGGTTCTGCTGCTTTTGTAAAGCTTCCACTAAATTCTAAATGCGTAACAATAAATGGGCCACTTGAGGTCAATGTGATTTCACCATTTCCTGTCCTTTGCCTTATTGCCCACACATGGCCTGTTATAGGTTGGGCAATCAGTTTAATGGCAGAACTGTAGCTTTAAACTACTCTCATCAACATTATACTTTCTCTGCATCTCTATTTGAAATCATATCCAAAAACACAGAAACCACTTGCAATTTGGGCCTTTTTTTATTTGCACAACAGCCAATTATGGTCAATCACTCCCGCATGGTTTGTGAACTAAATACAGTGCTAAAGCATGCCGAATCCTGACATGTAGCAGACAAAATGAACAACAGCAAAGTAGATTTTATTTCCCACAGCAGGAGTTCTAAATGTCACAGGAACCACACTTAGAGTGCACTTATTATAACCATACTATTATCTGCAGATCACATTGTTTACCAAGAGAGAAAGCACATCTCCTTCAACACCCGTGTTGTCTGATGCTGAATGACTCAGTATTATAAGCATAATGGCAAATTCCTCAACATGCCTCCTGCCTGCCACTCAAACGTAAGCCAATAATACTGGTGGGTAGTAGGTAAGTGTAGTATGTGTAATCCCTACATTCATAAAATGGCACAGCAAAGTCGTTGTCGTTCACATCATCGGAACCCCCAAAGGTTGTTGCAGTTGTGAGGGGAAACTATTCACAGATTTACAGTGTCAGGGACCTGTTGAGGCGATGATGCACCCATGCCCGAGAGAAAAGGAAACAATTAAGAGCTGCAGTTCTCTGAAGCAGTGGTTATATTTAAAAGACAAAAGAACACAAATAAAAAACAGCTAATTATAAAACCATGAAAAGTGTAAGCAAGGCCATAACTGTGTTTTTTGGGGTTTTTTTAAAGCACTTTTTCAGCCTGTTGTTTTGTTGTCTAGGAAATGCTAAAAATAAACATGCTATTATCCCCCAGACCAGGTGAAATCTTCAAATATTTTGTCTTATTAAAAATCTAAAACATCTAAATATATTCAGTTTGCTCTCATGTTGGACAAAGAAATTATTGAATCCTCATAACTCAAATATAATAAACAAAAAATAATGTACATTTATAAGAAAACTTATTTGTGGTCCTAAAATATGTTTTTTTCTTCCTGGATTTCTAGTTTAAAGCAAAGACACACACACACACACACACACACACACACACACACACACACACACACACACACACACACACACACACACACACACACACACACACACACACACACACACACACACACACACACACACACACACACGTCATGCTATGTAACTTATTTGCAGCATCCGTGAGGACTCATAATTCAGCAGCAATGCACATGGGCTTCAGGACTGCTCATCATTAATAAATAGATATAAATATATTGATCACAGTAATCCCTACGAGTGTATGTCTCCTGGCATAATCACATGCAGAAGTACAGTCATACACACAGACACTCTCTCCCTCTCTACATCACACACACACACACCTACTTTCAACTTTTATGGTGTCCAGTTTGTTGCATGTGTTTGGGTGACCGTCCTCTGGAGTAGACCATCTGCTCCTTCCTATTTATTGCTTCTATCCCCAGTTGTGCTCCGTCCTTCTGGTGGTCTTCCACCCCCACGCCAAAGCAGACACCAATTAGAGAGTTATGCATAAGACTTTTCACTTCTTTCTGGCGCTCATTATGTCATATTCATTTAGAGTTTGCATTTCGATTTTCCGCTCCCTTGAAGACTGTAAAATTGTCCAAACACCCACAAATTACTAAAAAATGTAGTGAGGTACAATGAACCCAAAACTGCAACCAACTGTGGTGGGGCAAAGAAAGTAACTTGGTCTTGGTAGTCTGTTTCCTTTTTTTTATTATTATTTTTTTTTTAACTGCATCTGTCCAGAGTTTTTTGTCATGATGGCTTCCTATCTATCCAAATTGGCTGATATTTGTTAGCTACTCACGAAACTTAAATAACCTTTAACAATGATTAATAAAAAACAAGCTGAGTACTCTTATACACCTTTCTTTACTTTTGGTGGTAATTTCATACCTATCAAGAGCAGTTAGTTTAACAGCTCAGTCGGCAAAGGACAGGACTCTTCATTTTGGCACACAGTGTACTGGAATAAGCCTAAAAAAAAATGGTGTCCCTTTTTGTGTTTTGAATTGAGAATTGATGCTGATTTAGTTATGACTATATATCTCGTGTCCTTAAGACAGATTTTTGAGCTTATTATAGGTGGCTTTGACTATCGCCGTCTTGGTAAAACTCCACCTAACTCCCAACTAATCTAAAAATGGGCAAAGACGTGTTGCGTACAGAAAGTGTACTGTAGTTGAGGTGATTGACACGCTTTTGGAGAAAGGCTCAAGTGGCCATTTGAGGAACTGCAGTTTTTGGCACTTACTGTACTTGTTGGTTAATTTTTTCAGACAGTTGCCAGAGCATCAAAATGTATTTTTTAAGACAGCAATTCTCATTTAAACCTACATCTACTTTATTGCTGGATATGCAATAACCTTTGTTAACCATCAGCCATTGATTCTTACAGGGCTGAGGTCACTCAAGCACTTGCTCAACTGTCTTCTTTTGTTGTACTCCAAGCACCCTGCCCTTCCTGCCTTATCTCCTGTGAATTAGGTCCACTTTCATATATGCTGCATCAGCAGTATGATTTAAAAATGTTGCGGCACATTGTAATGCCACACAATTTCCATCAAATTATCTCTTAAGCGATCATGTTAGATATTTCTACAAAACATTGACTGTCAGTGTTATTCAGTTGGCTGTGCTTTTGTTATCTCAGGAAAGAATGAAAAGTATGCAAAATGGGGAAAAGTTGAAGAAATATATTGTAGATTTAACCCACACACACACACACACACACACACACACACACACACACACACACACACACACACACACACACACACACACACACACACACACACACACACACACACACACACACACACACATCATCATCATCATCATTTTTTGCAGATAGTGATGCCTATAACAGTACAGGAATATCCCCCCAATGGAGTCGGGTGGTGGTAGAGTAAGTATGAAGAATGATACTGAAGATCTGTGTTGATGTGTTGTAGAGCAGGACTACGGATGTCCTTATTGAAAGGACCCATGGACACGGGTCCTGATGAAATCTCTATGTCAATAGGGTGGAGGCGTCTTGCATTGCACAATTGTCTTAGAGACGGACTTTGTTGCAAAATCTGATTGGATTAACAGAGGGTTAGGGTTTGGGTTAGGGTTAGAGGAGCGCCCTCAGTCAGCTTTCATGGAGAGTTTGGTGCAGGGAAAGAAAGAGATACATTCTTTTAACTTCTTTATAATTGGCTAGCATGGCCATCGACCTCTGCAGCATCTGCACCCAACTGTTGATGCCTCACTGTGAATGTGCTTGTAAAAAGCACAGAGTTGAGGAAAAAGACTGTACATGAAAATGTGTAGCAAGTTGTTCCATGTTAAGAGATAATAAAATTGTTTTAATGCCTTTTGATCCCTCACAAAGCCTATTGAAACAAAATATGTATTAAAACATACAGTATATGGAGCATTTTTATGATTACAAGGTGCGATCAAAAATTTCTGATACGAGAAAGCTTTAACTTTTGTGAAGTTGCCCAAGTTATGTCACTTAATTACCATCTGCACCTGTGTTTTCAATGTATTTTTGTGAACAGTGGTGCATTTGCAATTTTTCTATGGACCTAAAATTTGTGCACAGAGCGCGCATTCAATTTTATGTCAAACTGGGGATATGGGCAAAGGAGACCGTTGAAATCCCCACTTCTGTCGTAAGGTGCTTGTCTGGTATCACTTTTCAGACCTGGAAACTACGTCCACTTTTATATACAGTATATTATTAAGACTCAAAACCTGTGTGAAACAACATTAGAGGGCAAATAACTCATGTTTCAGCACAAAATGTCTTCTCCTGTAATGTAGTGAAATAAGACATTTGGAAGGGCCTAATTTGCGCAAGATTCTTTCAGGAATATTGACCATTTTATCACATCCATTCAAGACATTCAAGGTCACCAGAGAATAATGCTCATTGACTTTGGTAATACCCTGACATTTCATTTAGTGCCACCAGCAGGTTGACACTTCTCGTTTTAAATTAATTGGATTTTAATGTGTGATGTTTAAACTATTGGATGAATTGCCATGATATTTGGTAAAGACATTCATGGATCCAATGATGATGTTGCATCCCTTGGACTCTAGTGAGCCCCAGACTTTTCCTCCTGTGCCACCAAGGGCCACCACTTTAATTAGCCTAATATTACCTGAGCAATATATTAACTGATAAAAGAAGATATAGATGTCAAAAGCATGGCACATGACAAGATAACTGAAGTAATACATTTGATGCCCCGACAGTGTTACCAGAACAGACCTCCTGTGAACAGCTGTGTGTCTGTATCTCTGTATCTGTCTCATGTTGGCTGCAGTAAAATGCAGACGATCCATAGATAAAGGATCTTGACAAAATATTGTATTTTTGTGAATGTGTACATTCATGGGAGCTTATGTATGCACATCAGAGCCGCCATGACTCAACTTTACCATCTCCTGACAATGCAATTAAAGCTCTGGTGCTGCATGTAACCTTCTATTTACTGTCCAGGGAGACCAATAAATTGCACCCATATTTGTCACAATAAAGGAGCCATCAGACTCAAGGAAGTTGCTATGTGTGAATGAATCTTGATGCCGAGCAGCTGTCCAATTAAACTGGTAAGGTGGATATGCACCCAAGGCACTTGCATGCCATCATCTCTTGGTGAGGCTAACACACTGTGCGCTAAAATGACACTGAAACCAGTCACAGTCTCCGCGAGCAAGGTTACATTTGAACCAGCTGTCTGTGAAACTTTAGCTCTCTTTTTGCATGCATATGTTGCTGCATTTAATTATAATATCCACACAGCGCATTTCTGGAGTGAAATATCCTGGAGTTAAACAAAGAGTTTGATTTTGGGAGTATATTTTATAAGTTAGACTCCAGCTTGTGTTCAGTGTTACTCTCTGGTGGGGTAATATTTTGGGGTTCATTCCCTGAGTGTTGAGGAGCATGATTCAACAGGACTCCAGGTGTTGACTGCACAGCTTTGTTGCTGTTTTAGCATTTCCCAGCATGCCTTAGTTATTTCTTTGTAACTTTTGAGAATAAACCAAACAAATTAAATCAAAGTGATGGGCAGAAATTACATTTTGTTTTCTTAAAACATGCTGTTTATTAATATTTCAATGAAGACATAATGATAAATAAAATGGGGCTATCATTCAAAACCATAAGTGTACAAGGCAGGAATGTAACATACAGTGGGTACGGAAAGTATTCAGACCCTTTTACATTTTTCACTCTTTGTTTCATTGCAGCCATTTGCTAAAATCAAAAAAGTTCATTTTATTTCTCATTAATGTACACTCAGCACCCCATCTTGACAGAAAAAAACAGAAATGTAGAAATTTGTGCAAATTTATTAAAAAAGAAAAACTGAAATATCACATGGTCATAAGTATTCAGACCCTTTGCTGTGACACTCATATTTAACTCACATGCTGTCCATTTCTTCTGATCCTCCTTGAGATGGTTCTACTCCTTCATTGGAGTCCAGCTGTGTTTAATTAAACTGATTGGACTTGATTAGGAAAGGCACACACCTGTCTATATAAGACCTTACAGCTCACAGTGCATGTCAGAGCAAATGAGAATCATGAGGTCGAAGGAACTGTCCAAGGAGCTCAGAGACAGAATTGTGGCAAGGCACAGATCTGGCCAAGGTTACAAAATAATTTCTGCAGCACTCAAGGTTCCTAAGAGCACAGTGGCCTCCATAATCCTTAAATGGAAGAAGTTTGGGATGACCAGAACTCTTCCTAGACCTGGCCGTCCAGCCAAACTGAGCAATCGTGGGAGAAGAGCCTTGGTGAGAGAGGTAAAGAAGAACCCAAAGATCACTGTGGCTGAGCTCCAGAGATGCAGTAGGGAGATGGGAGAAAGTTCCACAAAGTCAACTATCACTGCAGCCCTCCACCAGTCGGGGCTTTATGGCAGAGTGGCCCGACGGAAGCCTCTCCTCAGTGCAAGACATATGAAAGCCCACATAGAGTTTGCCAAAACACACATGAAGGACTCCCAGACTATGAGAAATAAGATTCTCTGGTCTGATGAGACCAAGATTGAACTTTTTGGCGTTAATTCTAAGCGGTATGTGTGGAGAAAACCAGGCACTGCTCATCACCTGCCCAATACAATCCCAACAGTGAAACATGGTGGTGGCAGCATCATGCTATGGGGGTGTTTTTCAGCTGCAGGGACAGGACGACTGGTTGCAATTGAAGGAAAGATGAATGCGGCCAAGTACAGAGATATCCTGGAAGAAAACCTCTTCCAGAGTGCTCTGGACCTCAGACTGGGCCGAAGGTTCACCTTCCAACAAGACAATGACCCTAAGCACACAGCTAAAATAACAAAGGAGTGGCTTCGGAACAACTCTGTGACCATTCTTGACTGGCCCAGCCAGAGCCCTGACCTAAACCCAATTGAGCATCTCTGGAGAGACCTGAAAATGGCTGTCCACCAACGTTCACCATCCAACCTGACGGAACTGGAGAGGATCTGCAAGGAAGAATGGCAGAGGATCCCCAAATCCAGGTGTGAAAAGCTTGTTGCATCATTCCCAAGAAGACTCATGGCTGTACTAGCTCAAAAGGGTGCTTCTACTCAATACTGAGCAAAGGGTCTGAATACTTATGACCATGTGATATTTCAGTTTTTCTTTTTTAATAAATTTGCACAAATTTCTACATTTCTGTTTTTTTCTGTCAAGATGGGGTGCTGAGTGTACATTAATGAGAAATAAAATGAACTTTTTTGATTTTAGCAAACGGCTGCAATGAAACGAAGAGTGAAAAATTTAAAGGGGTCTGAATACTTTCCGTACCCACTGTATATAGCAATCACAGTTGCAATAATAATTGGGTTGGTTTGCAGGGTATTATGCAATTTTTTTATGCTACATTGCACTCTGCATGCAATCATACTGCAAATTATTGTTAAATATAAATTTGTGACAATATGTTGTTGTTTTGTTGTCAGTCTTATCTAAAACCTTTATAGTGTGATGAAATTGTAACTCCATGAATGACAATACACTCTTTTAAGTGTTGACTGTAAACGCTGAGAGTTCACATTCAAACAACTCAATGTTACAGTAAAATTTACTCCTCATGGGAGTTGAGTTTTAACTCCCATATAGTTCAAGGTTCAACTCTGACAAGCGTTAAAAATCAACTCCAACAAAAGAGTTACTTTCACTGCGCTTGAGAATGATTCCGATGGTCTCATGTACGAGTAAAACTAGTTGATTTGAATTCAGAGAAAGTTTATTCCAAAGATGTGAATTTGCTGTGCAATGAGCATGAACTAATATGTTATTGTTGGCATACTGGTGATATCTCTGGTTCTAACTAATGCCTCACAGAGGCCGTATCATCTTCAGTGAGAATTTAGTTTAATAATCAGAAGCATGTCCGCACTTTCTAAATTCTATTACATCTTTCTTTCTTTCTGTCTATCGACTATCACTCTCTCACCAGCCATTCCTTTTTGGATTTAGTTGAAAGACCAGCAAATTGGAGAGGTTACAGTCCGTTCAGTCAGAGGAGAGCCATTACAGATGAGAGAACGGACAAGAGACCATGTGAATGGAGACAGAGGAATGATATTTGGACAGTTGTATAATTGACTCCTTACCCAATACTCTTTGTACATCTGAGGCTCTCCGTCTCCTTCATCTCTGTGACTGATCAGTAGCGGTAACTCAGGCAACAAAAATAAACCTATTCTGCAATGAAAATGTATCTTGACAACTGACTCCCTTGTTCTTTCCTTCCCCTTCATTTCCTTCTTTGTCTTCTGCTGTTCTTTTTTTTTTGGTCTTATAACCTCCTGACAACCCAGAGTTTCACTGACAGTAATGTCTGTGTCATCATACATTGTACTTATGTACAGTGATTGTGACACCTTTCAGCTTACGATACCATTTGACTCTCGAACTGCTGGTTTGATTTTTAAAGTTATTTTATATAGTAATTGGTATTTTTATGGTATATCAGAGGCAGTCTTGGTGGCTTCCAAATCAAGTCATTCTGCCATATTTTCTATCAGCACAGAAAATTGAAAAATATTTGACTATGTGCTAAAATGTCTTGCCGACAGACAGAATGAGATTCGTTACCTTTTTTGTTATGATAAATACGGATTCTTGGTATAACTTGCGCTAGCCAAATAACCAATCACTCATTATAAAGCACATTCTTTTATACATTATTTTCCTATAATTGGATTACATTTGTTAAGTTACTCTATCATATAATTTCAGATATGAGTGGGTAGATTGTATCTTTGTTTTATCTTATTAAACTGGTGATTATCGTTTACCGTAACACACTGTAAAACTACAGGTCTGATAATGCTTTGAATGGTTCAGCATGGCAAATTGGTCTAATCTTGTTCTAATAATTTACAACTAAATTAGCTTAATAAAGAAGCTCATTGAATTTGCATTCTCATTTGAGGTGTAATGCTGTTTGTATCATTAGTGTTGAGAGTTTTTTTTTCGTGCAAAGACATTTGCCATGGCACATCTGAAAACCAAAGTGTTTGAGAGCAGAAATATTCTGGAGAACTGTGTATGATGATTCATATCACATATCTTAAGCAAACTTCAAACGTACCATCTCAAAATGCTTTTTATGGAAATGACAAGAACAGGTGTTACCATCTGTTCGTGCAGGCGAAGTAACAATTATTAATGTCTGGTGAATATCATGCATCTCCAAAAATGTCAGTGTAACAGCAACTGAGGAAGAAGCCCTGCTGTAAGACTGTTAACAATCAATTTTGAAATGATTCACTGGGTTTTGAAAAGGCTTGAACGTCAGATGTTTTGGTTGTCATGTAAAAATAAGCATGGTTTTCACTGGACAGAGATGTAATGTGAACTCAACTGAATGAATTAATCAAAAAGTGTGCTGCCAAACTCCAAGTATGTAAAGTTTCAAAGTTTTCACTGACTGCTGTACGCACATTCAATTGAGTGTGCTAAATCTCAGCATGCTGATACACTATTTTAAAGGACATATCTCTCTTCTTGTGGTAGCAGACAGCCCAATTTTCTATTTGCCACTTTAGTTATATAATCTGTTTTTACCATGTTGTTTTTTTTAAGGTTGTGATTATCTGTTTCACCAAACAGTAAAGACATCTCCTTTCCTGTCACTGCCCAATATTTCAATTTTTTTTTGGCACACAAATGCCGTCATGCATAATGATGTTTCATTCTTCCTAAGGTGCTGGAATGCCACAGCAGCGTCAATGAATCATGTTCCTTTCTGCCCCTGTAGGTTGCCTAGTTTGGCATGAAATACATTTAGTCCAACTATTCAACAGCAGGCCAATTCATAATTTAAACGGGATTCATGTAGTTCAGTCTGTGAATACCAGAGTGCACTGACAACACAGTAATCTGGGGCAATTTTGCCTCACTGTAAGGATACCCTATGCTAGAGATGGTTTGCATTTCTTAGAGTTGACATATTCGCCCATATGCTCACGACATGCCACCTGTCTGTCAGAGAGACACAGGAGCCCAGACTCATGTTGACATGTGGATGCGACAGTCTGTAATTTGGATGCGCACAATTTGCCCTTAAATGTGGATTGTATAGCAGACAGGGTTGAGCATGTTTTAAAGCCATGCTAAGTGGTGGTCATCTGTAATTATTTGGGCACATGTCTGCTGGTAGTGTGTATACATAATGCAGTTTATTCATTCTACCCTGAAACCAAACTCAAGGGAGAGTTTCTGAGGGCAGCGTGACCAAGATCTGAGGAATATTTCCACGCAACATGTTTCACGATGACAGTGAAGAGAAACTGCTGCAATCACAGATCTGTCAGACAGACTTCAGAATAAGAATTCCCAGTCTCCAACACAGAAAAAGGTGTTTCTCCAAGCGGATCTTTTTCAATGGTATCTCATCAAAAGGGAGTTAAATATGTATTTTCTGGCTTCATTATTGTATTTGTGCACTGAATAAGATAGGAGTCTTGACAACAAAAGAGGCAATGAAATGAATGTCAGAGAACTTTTCATTCAATTATCTAGTGGTGGTATGAAAGCTAGCGCTACAGTTTAGAGTGAAATGAAGTGTCACCAAGCTCAATGTTTGGGTGTCTCTCTAGTCTCTATTTCTTTACATTAGGCCATATGGGTGTCCGTGTGTAGCGCTTTGCAATTTGCGCCTTGTTACCGCTGTACCAGGTGGCCTCAGGAAGAGGATAGATTGGGGTGTTGACCTTTCTGTGATGTTATGTTGACAAGTATGATGGTATTTTGAAATAGATAGTGTGAAAAGGTTGTACAGCTGCACTGCTAAGGTGTATATAATAAGTTTATCTTTCCATGTAATGGGAGATCCACCCAAAATGTAAAGAAATTGGAAGGAATTCTAAAATAATCTCTGTGGTAACTTTAAAGATGATGAGAGATTTATGGCATTTCTTATTAGGTAAAATACATTTTCCGCTGTTAATATCCTAAAATGCTCTGCCCCCAGTTCCATCAACACTTATACGCTAATGTGCTTTATTTCCTCACATACTGTTTGAATTCCAATTAACTAAAATATTGCTCAATTATCCATTTTTTTCTCTCCAAAATTGAGAGCATTCTTTCATGTATTGTTAATAGGTTTTTTTTGTATGATTATTTAAAAGAAAGGTCTGAAATATCTGAAATGCATCTTTAATTCTTCAAGGGTTGTGTTGGTATCTGTGCTTGATTGACAGCAGGTGGGAGGCTGAGCTCCAGCAAGAGACAAGGTAAACAAACTTGTGGTATAGCTTACAAAGCCAGTGGCTGACAGTGCTTTGTAAGCAGTCATATCAAAGAATAATGACCGCACCGCAATCTAAACGGACAGAAAGGACACTCGCAGGTAGGTTTATGCTGTTTAATGTGCAGCTGACCGGTTAATTAGCTATCCAGCCTGCCAACAGACATTAGCTGAGCACTTTCCCCCCAGTGAATGTTGGTTCGGTCCTTGTTCGACAGGCTGAAGTGAAGGATCAGACGTGTGTTCATACAGTAGTTGACATATTAACAGGAAAGTTAATGTGTTTTGTTGTTCACAGTGTGTATCACACTGCTTTTTCTTTTTGCAGATATTGTTTCAAATGGATTTGGATCGATGTATGAAAACAAAGTTCCTATTTATGTAGTAGAAAAAAAGAGACAATGTATCGTGAAACCAAGAAAACACAAGACTGAACAGTTCTCCTTTCTTCTCTGATTTTTTTTTCTTCCCCAAAGGAGAGCACAGGTCTTCCTATATACAGAACAGAAATGTTAGCAGACAAAAAAATTACATTAAATTCCCATTTGACTTAAAGGTTCAAAAAGTTATTTTAAACATTCATGTTGTACACTGGATTATATATATTGTTTTCCTTTGCCTCTTATCCTAAAATAATCCATACCCTGCTCTGTATGATAAATGACAGTGCTCATGCCACTATAAATCTGCTGAAAAAATAGATAAATCAAAAGTTATTTTTGCCAGGAATTGAAGTGTGATCCATAAGGAGAACCTTTCATCAGTCAGAAGACTTTTTCAGATCAACCCTGTTTTATTTTCTGGTTATACTAATTCATCTGACTGGTTATTTTTTTTTTATACAACCTGAGTAGACAGTGTTGTTTTAATAATGATACAGGAAGTACTTAAACTAAATTACTGTTTATTCAGGACAAAATGAGGAAGGTTTCAAACACAGCTGCAAAAAACTGGTGTGTGCATTCAAGTGATGAAGACTAGGCCTTAAAGAGCTGCACACTGCACCGTTTTGTACTGTCAAAAGGTTTAAAAAAAAAAAAAATGGCATGTTGGGAAACTGATTTCTGTGCGACGCAATATAAGAAAGTGAATATTTTTTTTGCAAACCACAAAGAACCAGTTAAAAAAAGAGTCAGCGTTCACGACTACCATAATTTTCCTGCACTCTTCCTCTTGACGACATATTACAAAGAGACTTTTCACCGTCTTTGTGTATGATGTGTCTCTACTATTCATATGCTGACACTTTACAACTCAGACAGACAGTAGCACAGCACTATTTTCAAACTATTTTTCTACACAAATGGGTAGGATTATACAAAGGTATCATCACTCCTGAGTACATGTAGGTTAAGGTCTAGACTTGCCCGTCTATGTGATTTATGAGAGGTTGAACATTTACACCTTGGCTTTCCCTTACTGTCTGACCAAGTCATTCATCAGGCTCCATATAATGAATGGACTTGTTCTTTGCGCTGGAGCTAACAAGACGGTGGGGTCCTTAGAGTTCAGTAAAACGAGATTACAACCACTGGTCAAGCCCTGGAAAAGGGAGCAACTCCTCCTGGAGTTGGAGCAGGAGCGTGAAGCCGCTGGGGGGCAGCGATTGGTGATGAAGGCAGCATTACTGTGAGTTTCTGCTGCAGTCATTGTTTCCAAAATGGTAACGCAAGATCACAAAATAACACAGAAGTGTTAGCAGAGAGAAATCTCAAAACATATGAAAGGTAAATTGGCATGCAAAGAATGACATATTCTAGTTCAAATGACCACAGTCTGCCACTTTTTTGTTTTCTAGAAATATTTCATGTTTCCTTTCATACCTTGTTACTTGGGTCCAACGGTGGCGAACTACGGACATACTGCAAAAGATCCGGCCAATTGTATCTGACCGACTCTTCCTAGGAAGCTAAAACTCAACGTGTGGCCGACATGTAGCAGCCTGTCTGTTATGAATATAATGGTGTATTCAGACCAATGGCGCAAATTTCCACCTTGCATTACTTGCGTGAGTACAGCCACTCAAGTATTTTCAACTTGCGCGGAAGCAAATTTATGTCCTTTCACGTCGCCCGTCGCAAAATCACGGGCATTTGCGTCTTCGCATTGACTTTTGTATGTCATCACTCAGCTGAAATAATTTGCTTCGCGTATGATCTCAACACACACTTAGAGCTCGAGGAGTGTTACAAGAGCCAATAAGCTAACTAGATCAAGCCGAAATGATCGGAGTAATACAATATATAAAACATCTGCATTTACGATTTTAAAACACATACCATTTCAATTAATAATGATTAGACATGAAGCAGCAGCAAAATTAACAGCCCCAGACTGATTGACAGAATGAAAATTGCAAATAAAATATATCTGTGCACATGCTAGTAAGGGAGATGTGTTTGCATATTTAGTCAGACTTTGGCGAAACCTCATTTATGCAGGGATGCTCATTACTGCATCCCTTTAACCCTGTCCTGCCCACTCCTGATGATGAGGCAGACAGATATCCATTACCTTGAAGCAGGGCAGTACACACTAGCTCCAGGCTTTATGTCACACATGGTAATATATACAAAGTCCTGTGAATCTCCCCTCTTCAAATCCCCCACGCCCTTTATCTGCCAATCCCATGACTTTCATTGGCTGACTTGAAGGATGATATCCCTAATGTTCATGACAAATTAATCCACAGGGGGAAAGCCAATGACAGTGAGCTGCCAGTGGGTCATCCCTTTGGCTAAGTCTGTCATTTCACATTTGCAGGAACTCATGTGCAGGACTGCATAACTAAGCAGCATATTTGGACAACCTGAATGAAGAGGCAGGTGTCTGTACATATGTACAGACACACGGTAGGAATCCCCTTCTTGAAAAAAATAATTGAATTGGGACTGGGTGTTACGCTTCAGAAGCAATAAGGATTTCTGAATATAATACAGCAGTGTACCTGTGAAGGCTGCACAACATCATGGCTGCCCATCAAATTTAAAGTATGAGGATAAACCAGATGTTGTTGGCTAATTTACATTTAAGGATAATTCTTGCAAAAACCCAGCAACATCTCATGCAAACAAACAGAGTAAAACTGTTTGACCTAAAAACAGTGGTTTCGATATGTTCTAATGTAAGCTGTGCAGCTTCTGTCCACTCTAAATGATAAATCTGCAACCACAACAACTATATACAGTATTTCTGAATATGTATCCAAAACTATTAGAATGATATCAAAATACGCTTGTGCAAAGCTGAAGCCTCACGTCTCAGCTGTTGTACTGACTCTCACCTTTTAAACCGCTATCTCCGAATGCTCTAAAACGACTTCTTACTGTATTAAGTTTGAGCTATACATGTGTATCTCAAGATTTCTAGCACCCTTGAATTTGGATTGAGATGATAATAACATTTTTAGACAACCAAATGTTTTTTTCATTATTAATCTTTACTACGATCTACTGGGTTTTTTTTCAGTTGAAATTAATTTTAACAGTATTTATATAGCAGCAATTAACAACTCCTGTCAGGGCAGTTTTCATAGTAAGTTAAACCCCTTACAGTAAGAGAGAAACCCAACAACCTAACAATTCCCACATGATCAGCATTTGGTGACAATACGAAGGAAAAACTCCTTTTTAACAGGAAGAAACCTCTTTTCATAACCAGACTCAGAGGTGGGTGACCATCTGCCTCAACTGTTGATCACGAGCTTCCATTTAGAGCTGTGCTTCCTTTGTACTATTACTAGCCAGGATGGAACAGTGATTAGGTTTTGTTGGCATTGGCGATTGGAGGCTGTTTGCTAGCCAATGGGTTGTTCTCCATGATGCAGAGCCATGATTTCAATTCAGAAATTCTCACATCCAATGCTGTAAAACAAAAACAAAAACATTTATCACAGATAGCATCATTACCAAAGGACGCAAACTAAAAACGAAACATTTGACACACTGACCAGGAGAGAGAAGGAGAGGGAGAGAAACAGATGTTGAATTAAAAAGCAAGAAATTTAACAATTTATAATAACCACTGTTGTGTTCTGTTACATTTGCTTGACATTGATCCAACTAATATGCCATGGTGAGCATTATATGGAAGATTTTTTTTTTTAAGCAAGTCACTTTTTATTCTTGCTGGCTTGACAAAGTTAGAGGACCATGTATGTTATATGAAAAATGATAATCATTAACATAATGAAACATTCACAATATACCACTAATTAATGCTCACGTTCATTAGAAACGCAATGACCAAAAATTCACTAAGCTGAGTAGCAGACAACCCTTTATATTATCACAGTATTTTAACCTACGAATATGTCAGAATATGAATTTAAACTCTTGTGCGATTGTGCGGCTAATTGCCTGTTGCCTCAACATGACTTGTAAAGAGTGATTTGCTTGTGTGAAAGTTATACTGTATACCGTCTTCCCAGAGGCGAGAAGGAGCAAAAAGCTGTTGTGTGTTGAGTGCTCCTGGAGTAAGAGACTAGATGGGGCATACAGATACAGATGAAAGCACAAAGTGCATTTAGCCCCATATATTATATGCCAACAGTAGCAGACAACAAACATTTGTACTTACCTGAATTTTGAAAAGCAGCATGTTTATGTGGGGAAACTGTGAAGAGCAACTGCCAGTCCTTGAAATGAATGCGTCAGGGAATCCATGCAATGTGAATTGTATGATTTCTTAGCAAAGCTCATGGAAGTCAGTGGTCCTAAAAACACTTCTAGTAAGTCTGATTCCAGCTGTGGCACAGGAACCACTTCCCTCTTCTTACATTTCTGAGTTCAAACGAGGCCCCATAAAAGACTGCTCGGAGCATAGACAGGCTCAAGTTTGGCTCCAAATGTTTTCAATTTTAGCTCATCGCTAGTGGTTTTGCATAGCAAGCGAATGCTGGAGAAATTTGACTAATGTTGCGTGGCAGGGACACTGTTTGATTTAAAACAAATCTGCCACCAAACAGTGTTCACTAATCATAAACCATTTACAACAACAAATGGTAGTGCAGTCATGTTTGGCATTCATTGCTTTGCATTAAGCCGTTCCCTGCTTATCCAGCAACCATGCTGTTGGTATAGCAGAGGCATAATGAGCAGCAGCCGAGTAGCAACACTATGTCGTGTTATCACTTTAAGAGCTACCATTGGCTCAAGCAGATAGGCTGGCACAGGTGGAGGCTGGGTAGGTGGAGATAAAGCTTTAACAAGCAACAGAGTGTGAAGCAGTTGTGTTGCAAGGGTGCTTTTTCGAATGAATTGTAGTTTGTGTACATAGTGATCAGCTGATAAATTAGCAGCACATGTTGCTCTGTCCTGCCTGAACAAGCATAACGCTCCATAAATACAAGTATACCTGTCATTTGGAGAAAAGCAAAAGCACTTTGAGTTCATTAAACCATGAGACTGAAACCCAGAGCTGTTCTTGATGATGTATAGAAGAACTCTGAAAGCTGAGTCTGGGTTTTTACTGTGTGTGTGTGTGTGTGTGTGTGTGTGTGTGTGTGTGTGTGTGTGTGTGTGTGTGTGTGTGTGTGTGTGTGTGTGTGTGTGTGTGTGTGTGTGTGTGTGTGTGTGTGTGTAAAAAGATTACTTTTTTAAGACCCATACTTATTGCCATATTTGTCATCCGATATATTCAAAGGACTTCTACAGAACATGCATTCTGGCGAAAAAATATTTGTTGTAGCGTTTAAACCATTAAAATTCCTCCATGCATCATCCATTCACCTACATAATAAGTTTTGTCTGTTAAATGAAATCGGGAGTGTTAACTGTGGACCCCGTAGAAGATTTTGTACGCGAGTTCTCCATTAATCCAAATACTAACAGCGCATATCTCTTCCGTTAAAAATCTAGCTGCTCACTCACTGAGCAGTAACTACAAGCAAGGATTGGTTTTGAACTTAGCTTTCAGGATTAATTATTCAGTGCATTTTCTGATGGACCTCTGAAACTGCTTCCCCTGTTGCAATATTAATTGCCTTGCCAAAATGTATTACAGATTTATTTTCAATCATTGAAGGGTGTCACCCAGCCCCCAACTAAAAAGCAGGGATGCAAACAGAGTGGGGAAAGTAAGGGGATTACTGACCCAATGATTGTGATTTCAAATGATGGATGATCGAGGTGTCAACAAATTTGTAAATCTGTGCTGGCGCCCATAAACATGCACACTCTCTCTCTCTCTCTCTCTCTCTCTCTCTCTCTCTCTCTCTCTCTCTCTTTTGCTCTATCTCTCCCCCATCCGTAGGCTTTACTGTGGCACTAAGAGCGCCAAGTTTAAAATGCATTTCAACCTGAGTAGCTGCCACTCTAAAACCTATTTTGTGTTCTTTATTTTTCTTTGTGCCTGTTGTGTGTGCACAGATTTATTTACTTCCCTTCTTTTTCTTCACAACATTGCTTTTATTTGAGGGTTGAACATAGAAAGCGGACCGCTGGGACACCTGAAAACAAGCAATGTATATTCCTATTAAAGTAGCAGTTTTCAGCAGGTGCAAGTAGGTTGAAACAAAGTGAGTCTAAAGTTGTCAGAATAGATTTAAAAGTTGTTAGTCAGTCTCCTCGGGGAGGTCATTCCAGAGCTTCACAGCCTTAATAGCGTAAGCAAGGTCACCCCCAAGTTTTCAAATTAGATTTGGGTACAGCTAAGAGTGACCTTCCTGATGATCTCAGGCAGCAACTGTAGGCTCGTAGGGACTTAAAAGCTTAATAATATAGCTGGGAGCCAGACCAGCTAGAATGTTAAACATGAATAGTAAAATCTTCAAATCAACCCTGAACTGTAGATGCAGTCGGTACAGCTCAGCTTCAATATGGGTGATGTGCTATTCCCTCTTAGGTGTAAGGATTCGGACAGCAGCATTGCTGTGCACTAATTTAAGGCTGGTCAGGTTATGTTTTCTGACACAGGTGCGTCAACTGCAACCATACAGACACAATGAAATAATAGCGCCAGTAACTGTCTCTTGATCTCGGTTAGATGAGACAGATAAAAAGAAGAAGAGAAACCACTGTTCATAAGTCTCAGCAAAAGAAAAATTAGAAGCATGATATGTCGTAAAAAACAAATTGACACCGGATATTAACATGGGCAATGTTATTAATTTGAATACAAATATACGACTGAAATGTAAATGATAATGGGACAAGAGCGGAGCACTGTGGTATCCCATGTCATCACAGCACCCGCTATGGCTACTTTTAGGAATGAACACGGTTTAAAACAGAAAGTACGTATGTGTGTTTAATATCGTTCATAAAAATGTTGTGATCATTGTTGTCATGTTTACAGTGCAATTTACATTCAGTAAAACAAATATATGTTTTAGTCATTATTTTCTCTACATTCTTAAATTACATATAACAGAGGGAATCCATGATGGCTTCTTCAGGCATGGTTGAACAATTGACTTCTGCAATGAGTATGCACAGTGCTTGATCTAAGTGAGCTATAAATACAGGGTAAAATGTAGGAGGACAAGAATTGTAATACTTCCTTGAGGAAGTGAGCAGGGAGAAAGTCAAGTGGGCATGACAAGTGTTTTATCTTTGCAATAGCTGCCATCAAATCAAACTATATGTGAGAATTGTTAGAGGAAAACAACAAGGTACCCTGGGAGCACTTACGCAATCATTCAGAAGAGTGAGCTGTTTCTGTGGTGACTAATCACATTAAAAATCACCTTACATTTATAAGAATGGTTGTCTTATTGACAATGGCTTTCTTTTTTTTGTATATGCACTCTCTTTCAACTTTTAAGTTTCAAAATTTGTTTGCCTTTTTATATGAAAAAAATACATAAATACATATCTAAATTTAGAAAAAAAAAAACACTGATCTCTGCAGTCTCCAGAAATGCTAACAGGAGAAAGAAATTTATTAATTTTACAGTGTCGCATAGTGATCCAGATATCATTAGGCAGCCCAAGAATAGTGTCAACTACTCCAGTATTCTCCTGACAGAGGACTTAAGTGTTTGGTTTCACGCCTGAGAAATACAGCACATATATCTCTGACCCTGACGGCACTGATGAATCATGCAGCACTGTAACAAAATGTACCCTGGGATCCATGTTAACAAGGAGAGTGAGGCCAACATGGAACACAAGTAACATAACCGTATGCCTAGCATTAACAATTAAATAACAAATACCAATGGGATTTGCTTCTCTTCTTCCCACACAACAGTGAGCACAAGATAAAACGAGGTAGAGTATTATGAAAGAATAAAATTATGCCCCAGGTCCTTCATGCCGAATCAGGGAAATCACAAGTTTTTGTCACTGTTTCATAAACTATTAAAAGGTTCACAAGGGAGTGTGATACAGCACTTTGGGCTTAAATATTAATTCCCTAAAATACTTTTTTTATACTCACTCATTAGAAGTTTTGGCCAAATTAGCTGAAACTCACTGTTAACCAGCAGTTGCTGATCCACTTATGGTCTGGATACTTTTTAATTAAGAAGTTAACAAGGGGTTGAATAAACAGGTTAACATGTTTCAATTTTTTTCCATTTGTCTAGATAATAATGGAAATAAAAAGGAGAAACTGACACAATACGGGTGCAAAAGAAATGAGGAATAATATTTATTTAGCAGCCATTAAAGAACACCATTTCCCACCTCATTGGTTGACAACAGAAGCCAGTCTTGGATGAGCTGAGGTTTCTTGATTAATTTGGGCATGTCTGTAATAACAGCAAGACAGGATGGACCGAGACAACAGAGATTACAGCTATAAATTGGAAAAAAAAAATACTTTTTCAAAATGGACAAATCCAATTTACAGTGACGCTTGTAAATGTTCATGGGAGCTCATTTCTTTTCTGTGCCTGGAAATTGTTGTTTAACTTTGAAAAAATTAGGACGTTTTCAAATTCTAGGTACTGTGGTGGATCCTGAATTTTATTAGAATATGGAAAGTCAGCCCCAGGATTTTTATTTTCTCTCAGAAAGACTAATGGAAGAAATACTGAATGGGAGATTGGATTGTGGAAAAGAAACCAATAGAATGCAGGCTTTAACTTGGACCTGAAATCATGACTCAGACACTACATTCTTTTCAAGTATGTGATATTAAGATGTGAACCTGCATGAAACTGTCTAAATAATTCATGGATACATAAAATACAAAGAATGTATATTTAAAAATGCCAGTCTAGCAAAACCAGATTGAAGTGATATTTAGAGCTGCTGTTTGGTGGATTTTCTTGTCTTTGTACAGAGGCTGGCTCGCTGTTTCTGCCTTTTTCCAGTCATTGCGCCATGTTTACCGAACCTTCTGCTTGAGGTAGCTTCATACTTACCAGACAGACGTGAGTGTGATATTAGTCTTTTTACCATACTCTTGGCAAGAAAGTTAATATGTGTATTTCCAAATAAAAACAAAGCCTTAATAAGACTGTCATGGATGAAGAATGTTCTGAGATTCATAATTTTAATGTCAACACACAGTGATACAGCATCTCTCCCCTCAGCTTCTCATTCTAGCCTCCAGCTGTTCTGGTGAACTGTTACAGATGCTTCATAAAATTGGGAGTGAATATGTGTATATCTTTGTGTCAGTGTGATTGTATGCTTGACTTGCTATGTTGGGTTTAGTTCACATCTGCATGCTTGGCCGAAGGAATGTGGCACGTCTGGTAAAGCGAGCACCTAGTTCACTTATTCTGGGACTTATTCTACAGCCAGCACTGCAGTTACTGGGACTTACCTCGTTTTATGTAAATTGCATTCTGCATTTTGACACAGAGAATCAGCATTTGAATTGCACAGAAACTGGGCTGGCTGGGGGAACTTAGCTCCCCTGTGAGTTGTTTTCAAAGGCAGGAGGTCAACTTAAGTTTGTGATACTGTTGTGGTGGTTTCTGTACAGTCCACACTAATAATGGTCGCCAGAAATTTGGATGAAATCCTTTTTCCCCACTACAAATAAGCAAGAGTGTCTTAGAAACATTTTTTAAAATAGCTTAACAAAGCTTCACCCCTGGCCTGCTTGGTCTACTCAATAACCATCCCCTCATTACAAACGAACCCAACATTGATACACAGCTATGGGTCCCAAAGACTCATGTTTCAGAATCTGATTAGCTTTGATGTTAATGAGAGCCTTGCCTCCGTTGCTAACTCCCAAGGTATCTGGATGAAGCTCTCCATCACACTCTGCTGGATTCTGACACCCCTGCCCAGATGGTGGTGCAGTCTAACCCCCTCTATCTTTTTTTTCTTTTTTTTCTACATGCTAAATACACCAGAGTGTTGCCCCTGGGCGTTGACAGTGCATATGGACACCATGAATACCTGCCTGATCTCATTATAGCAGACAAACACATAACTTCATGACAAAGAAGGGGAAACATGTTTTGTGAATAGCTGGCTTGCCATCCTTACTTCATCTAAGATGCTGCTAATGGTTGGTTTCATTATTTGATAGATTTCTTCTTTCACCATTGACCAAGAGGTGAAAACGGTGGTGAAACTGTACGTGTCCATACTGATTTTCACCTGTGTTAAGTTTAATGCCTCATGGTTAATTGTTTTATCTAAGATGGCTGATGGTACAGTTGCTTCATGTTATTTTTTCCAGCAGAAGTCAAAATCACACAAAACATATGGAGCAGGAATAACAGCAGGGGAACGGACAAATCCCCACAGGAATTTGCCAATCACTTCGTAGCACTCTTAGCTGGTTCCCTCTCTTCCTGTCACAATTTTTCTTAAATTTCTTCCAATACAAACAAGTTAATGGTTGCTTAATTTACCTTATCTTGACCATAACAAGTTTTAAGTTTTAGTTTTTAGGGAACATCATATGTTTAATTTACTAATTAACACAAAATGGTGCTTAAAAAGTGCCATATAAATATCCCAAAGTCATCACAATACAGCATAAGAAGAAATGTTCACTAGAGGGGGCATAAAACCATGGATATATATACTATATATTGTAGATATGATAAAAATGAGAATTTCTACAAAAAAGATCAAATTTTTATTTCATATCTTCAGCAAATATAGTACTTGCTCTTCAAGATATTTCAAATATCTACAGAAAACGGTTCACTGCAAGACAGCTCTAAAACTAAAGAACACTATAACGAAGGCTGTGCCAGATGATTTAGACAGTCTCTGAAAAGATGGGTGTGACAAGCCCTGCCCCTAGGCACTTGGTGTCCCTGTTTTTGGGAGGGGGCTGTGTTTTGAAGGCGCTGAATGGAGGGTCATCAGCTGCATTGTGCTGCACCTGGGCCCGGTGTGCTCTGCTTTTAAATCCCGCTCATTCTGCAGTCGTACTCCCTGGAGGGAGGTTTCCTCTCCCTGGTAGATCTGATGACAGCTGTGTAATTCTCTTTGGTTATGTTGGTCCTGCGTTACATTATTTGATTCAACTTTTGTGGTTGTAAAATACATTAGTGTTTTAGCTGCCCTCTCGTGTTGCCCCCGCCCACCCCTTTTTGCAGCATTTTACTTGATTATAATTACTGAATGAATGTTATGTGTTCCAGCCATATACAGCAATGAAATGTATAATTCAAGTTCAGAAAACATCTCTCTGGGAGAATGATCATTATGAGCGCAATGACACACGGTCAGTGCTTTTTTAACTGCAGCCAAATCTCTTACCTATGCCGGTAAAACATGCATAAGCCATCCTTTCTCGGGTTTTGTATTAAGACTGTCTCGGCACTAATTCCCAGATACCTAATTCCCAGCCTTACCTTTGTAATATTCCTAATGAGCCCTTAAGCCCTGAGATCCCTCGTTCTGCTGTGTTCCACGTTCCCTTTGATCCTTACGATCCCTTTCCCAGCATCCTCGGGGGGTCTGTGCATAGTGTTACCTGCCTGCATGGGGCTAATACATGGAATATTCATCCACACCCTTCTGTCTGCACTATCTGTCCTCCACAACAGGAAAAAGTCAAAACACAGTTTTAGAATATTTTAAAGAGAAAAGTCCATTTATTGATGGCTCTACATAGCAAAGAAATGATTCAAACATATCGGTGAGATTCTTTTATTTTAATGGTTTCCGTGACAAGTTTTGTAAGTGCTGTGTGGTTTTATACTGCAGTGGCCTGTAGTTACTTTTTAACAGAGTTACTAGTGGTTTGGCATCGGCTGGTCTGAGATCCCCAGAGCCAACAAGCACAGGCTGCCTTGCTGAGTCCAAGGAAGCTACAACTAACTTCCTACAGTAGCAGTATAATTACCTTTTTATGTAGAGGGCCAACCAAGAGGCAGTTTTCATGGCAGACACCATGTCAGATACTAAGAGCCCAATGATAAGTTTAAAAATGCCTGAGGGTGAAAACACAACTTTAGCTAACTGGCGAGCCTTAAAGAGTCTGAAGTCAGTTTGAAAAATTTTAAAGACTAAACTATTATTTAAATTCAAGTTAAAATGGGAAAAATACTAATGAGTAGATAGAAAAATGTTTACAAGTTATTTGCATTTCACAATACGAAGTCCATCTGTGCAAGACTATATGAATTGGTTTGGAAAAAAATTAAATAAAACATGCCGATTCCGGCTCGGTCAACAGTGTATGTTGTTTCATTTTCTCATCATATTCTGTTTCAGATTTGAAAACGTGAGAGCAAGCAAATTATTAGCTTACTGTAACAAAATAAGCCTAAATGCCTTCAGGGTAAAATGATAAAATACCTTCTTGTTAAAAGGTTTAACTATTGGGGGGGAGGGGGATGTCATGATGTCAATGCACGTTATCAGAAATGACAGAGAGCAAGGTCATTGGAAAAACAAATTAGTATTTTTTGAGAATAAAGCCATTAAATGAATCAGGCCGAGGTGAAAAACATTATAATTGTCTATTGTTCATGAATATAACTTTTGGAACATTAAACCAAGACAAAAAAGACACATAAATAAGGCTCAAACCATACCTGTTATACACGACATGAAAAGGCTGTATGGACACCTTTAACTATCCATTTTTATTTTGTGTAATCTTTTGAATGAGTATTGAGTGGGACGGTTAAAGTGTGAAAGGGCTTGCCTCAGATTTTGTACATGTGTACTTTACAGCTACAGGGCCGCGGTGTGCTGTTGATAAATTATGCCAAGTGCCATTAGTAACAGATAGGAAGAGTTAGTCATACTAAGAAAAATACAAGGACTTAATTGTGGAAAACTGGTATTCATAAAACCTTTTGTAAAAGTTTTTTTTGTTTTGTTTGGCAGCACTATATCTATCTATATCTGTATCATATTTTGATCTGTCCTACGCAAGTGTATCAGTGGTGTTCCAGTCTGTGCATTTTTGTTTTTGATTGTGTATTTTCCTTTTAGATCTGTGTTGACGTACCTGTACTCTAGACCACCACGTTGAGTGTCCTCTCTTGAATCAGCTCATTAGCGATGGAGTATATGCTTCATTTGTCATTTGTCTGGGTTGCTTTCTTCCTGTTAGCGTTCTCACCTCTCAGGGGGCTTTGTTCTTAGTTACCTTACCTGCCTGCTTTTCTGCTGCCAACTGTGTGTCTGAACAACAAACAAGCACAAACCCTTTTGACCTCAGCAGCCCAACCGGCGACTTTTTAGTCCAGTGGCTATCCACGATTGCGCATTGAAAAAACTCATAGTTACTGCAGCGAACCTGGTGCTGTGTGAGGCTCCCTTATCCCTGGACTATATTGCTTCAGCCCTGCTCAGAAATCTCACCCTTGAACATACTGCCCCTCTTTTCAAACGCTCCCTCACACTGCTGTTCAGACTGGCATCTGATAATCAAAAGCACTGAAAGCCAACAGGGCAAGGGGCTCTATTGGGAAAAAGTTGCAGCAAATCACATCTTCAACTGATCGTCAAAGAATCCTGGGGGTTCAGAGTTTGTTTCTAAGTGCATAATTGTGGCTATTCAAACAGAAATTCAAAAGCTGTCCCTGTATTTTTCATCTCAATGACATACTGCATTTACAGCTTTGTTTGTAGGCACCATCTCTCAAGTTTTCATGTTTTCAATTTCATTTATGTAGACCAATATCACAAAACAGACATTTACCCCAAGGGGCTTTACCGTCTGTGCAGCATACGACACCCTCTGATTCAGATAAGAAAAATACTGTTCCCCAAAAACCTTTAAAATTAAAAAAGCAAAAGATTGAAGAATAAGAGTTTTCCCTCTTTCAGGATGGATAGACATGGAATATATATCCTGTGTACAAACAAGCAACACAGTAGATTGACAGTATGTACAGCCAAGACAATAAAACTATAATCTGTAAAAATATGAAGAGTACGTTGACGGAGGATGAAGTCATCTTTGGTGTTCAGTGAAGCAGGCTCATGCTTTGTTCCTTGATGTGTTAAAGTAGAGGTGTTAAATTCTTGAATAATAGTTTTGGAGCTATATTAGAGCACGGTCGCACTATGTAAGAGACACTTAGTAGTGTATTGTTCTTTTGTTCTTTAAAACTTCCTTTTCCATAATCACCCATCTGTACCGCTACAGTAACATGTAACTTGCTCATATTTTATTTTCATTTAGTACACCATTAGAGATGCTGTATCAAATCGGCCAACAACGGGGAAAGGCGGTGCAACAGATGGACAAAAGGTGTACTGGGACAACAGAGTCTCACAGCAAGTGTGTAATAGCTACATTGGTCCACAGTGTAAAACATGTTAGTTTCACAAAAATGGCTTTAAAATTGTGGGATAACTTTGTTTTTCTTAGCCCTATTCTTTTTTAAAGGCCTACACTCAAATCACGTGAACATCTGTCAATTCTCTGAAGGAATGCATTGTTTCCCATTTGGTTTTATTTTGTCCCTTTTTGAAATTTCTTGTGAAATCATCACAAAGTAAAAATTTGTGACTCGTGTTTAGTTAGCTGTTTTATAACAGTATTAATGAGAGGAATGTTCCATGTTTTGAATGTATCAGTGCTTCACTACTGGAGGGTTTTCCTTTTTAGCAAGTAGTGTCCATTCATTGTAAATTATTTAAGAATGAATATTGCATGCTGTCCTTATCCTCAGTTGTTTTCAAAATCACTTAGACCAATTTGGTGTCCCCTGATGCATTTTGTTGTTTTATTTACATGAATAATACAAGTGCATCTGTGTTTTGTTTTTTTAATCACATATGAAAATGCACCTGCCCATGGTGGATTTTGTTCATTTAAATAACTGTAACAGGCATGTATGCAAGCAGGCACAAGCACAGTCCGTTGTGGCACGTTTTACATAAACCTCCACACAAATCAGTTAAATACTAACTAGACACCGGTGGCCCATGAGCATACTTCTTTGTTTTCCCACCTCATAATAGCCACAGAGATTTCTGCAGGCGGTGGAATGGAGCTGGGAGAAGAGGTTCTGCTGAGGGAAAGTGTTTAGTTTGCACTGAACTCAGCTCCACCAAGAACCTTCTCTCTATCTCTCTTTTTTTGTGTGTTGTTGTTGTGCAGTGTTAGGCTATCTAGCCTCCCAGGCCTCTCTCCTCCACCCTTCTCCCTCATCACTAACGAACAAACTCTGCCAGGCCTTACCTCAGGCGGCCCCATGTAATTATTCCCCAATGCCACAAACTGGTGAAATGGGTGTCCGTTACACACTGTGTGCCGAGCTAAGAAAAACAACAACTGTGGGGCCATTATTTGTCAATCAAACCCAGGGCCAAAACAAAATGCTGTCTGGTACACCCTAGTCCTAGTTATCATCATTGAAAACTGTCAGAGCAAAGAGCATTTTTATTGATTTCTGTATTTATTTATTTATTTCTATCATCCAGGCAGTTTTGCTGATCTCTGTTCAGCTTTGCTCCTGAATCTGTCCGACAATCACATCGCCTTCCTTTGAACAGTACAGTGTACAAAAGTAGCTTTTTTCATTGTTGCAAAAACATTGAAAGCAGTGCGCACGGACGGAAGAACAATGAACAACTGTGATGTGTGGCTGGTGCACAGTTAAAAAGATAAAAGTGAATTTGAAAAATGATAATTTGATCCTTGTGCCTCCACCTGGAGCAGCCTCTAAACACATCGTCACGAATTTATCGCTCTCAAATCTGACAATATATTTGTCCACCCAGAAATGTGGTCATCAACAACAGACGATGAATGAATGTGGATCAATTTATTTATTCATTCTTTTTTTTTTTTTTTTTTTTTTTTTCACCAACAATGCACAATACAATAATTGTATCACATGGAGCAAAAAGCACATTTCCATCAGATTAAGAGGAATAGTCAGTTGTGTTAAATTTGAAATCTTGCACTTTAAAGAATAGAAAAAAAGGATGAAAATCTGGGGGGGGAAATAAACAAACACCTGAAAGACTATAATACTGGTTCCCATCAAGGAATGTACCTTCTGTCATATGAACATCAATAAAACCAGATCCATCAGTATCAAACATTTCCAACCTGACATAATGCTTGCCAACATTATAGCTATATGATACCGACTGCAGATCTGAGTCTTTCAGTATACCAGATTTAAAATCTCATAAAATGTATTCCAAAAAAAAAAATCACAGATAGGCTTGTGGCTTGTTACCACTCTGTTGTTCTGGGCTGAAGAGCCTTGGCGATGGGTGCGTCAGGTCGTGGCCTATGTTGGACGAGCTGGGTGGCTGATTCCAGTGGTGATGCAGCAGATTGACTAGGCTCTGAAGCCCGTCCCAACAGGTTGATCTTTCCTGAGTTTGTCTAGTCTTTCAGACTGCCGTCGCTGATCAAACAGACTTTTGTCATCGTTTGCAAAGGTGGCAGATGTGCGGGTGATACAGGCACAGCAGGGGAGGTCATCATTCTGGCTGCAGGCAGAGTCTGTTAAAAGTTTCAGTAATGTGCTGCTCATGCACACAGCTGAAGATGTTCTCCTTCGGTGGCTGTCAAAGTCTTTCTCCTTAGGCGGAAGGCTGGAGGAGCAGATGTAGTTTTTCAGGATTTCTGTATCACTTGTTCTAAAATTGAATAACTTTCTTTCAACCCTTTTTAAGTATTACAAAGTCACCCCTATCAACACACACAAAACGGTCTCGAATCAAATCAAATTTAATTGCACAAAAACTTTGAAAGGGAATAGAAAAAAAATTGAAAAAAACAACAACCTTGAATCTGTTTAACATTTAAAAAAAATTGGTTAGAAATATTTTTCTGCAAATTTAACTGTCTGGGAAAGAAACTAATGTTCGGTACATTTACATAATATTGAAATAATACCCTAATTCTAACGTAACTTTGCCAAAGTATTTGTACTTTATAGTACATATACAAATAAAGTACATAGTACTTATACAAGTACTTTATATGTATCTATACATGTACTGTATAGTTTTATTCTCATAATAGCATGTAAAGGTGTAGGAAGGCAAACCATTTTGATTACGGACTTCTTTCTTTCTTTGGACTTCTTTCTTTGCATGTCCATACTGTAAATAAAACTGAAATTTACCAGAGATATTGCGAGTAGGCCACACATACTGTATATTAATTGGATTTTGGTAGCTCATGCATCATAGGCTGCCCACACATTGCTCTTCTCACTGACCAGTTTCTCCACTTTTTGCTGTTGTGGGAAACCCAGTGTCCCCTTTGTTGTGCATTTTTTTTGTATTATTATTTTTTTTTTTTATTTGAACCGTAGCTCTTTGAAACGTGTTGTTCTACTTTTAGTAAAAAAAAAATAATAAAAAAAAAAGCATACAATAGTGTCTCCAAGAAGCTGCACCTCCTTACAATGCACCAACAGTATGTGAACCCATTTTGGGGATTTTTAGGTCCCTATTATGTGTTCATCATAGTTGGAAAGAATGTCATCCGGTTTTGATACTAGTGCAATTTTGTAGGATGACACCCCGAAGATGAGACTTTAAATCATTGTCACAAACAACCACAAAGCCTCAGAAAGCGTAAGGACCAAAAAGCAGACAACCTGAAAAAATGGTCTATAATAACCATCTTTAATAAATGCTGATATGCCAACGTGAATCTTTTTGTAAAATAATCTCACAATAACAGTCAGCCTCAGGAAATCCCAATTTTGTAATTGGCAGTAACTAATGCAAAATTCTTGTGAATTCTTGGCAATAAAAGTACTGAATAAAAGTTCTGGAGAGGGTATTGCAGCACAAATTGAGCCTTTCCAAAATAAACTTGCTTTATCGAGAAACATTACTCCTTTTTTTACATTCAGCAAGGCAACTCAACCTCTTCTCTAATCATCAAAACAAACCAGTTGACTGGAATAAACAGCAAACCTGGAGGTGATAGTGTTCATGGGAAATGTTGTTTTACCATGAGAATTAGGCTACCAATCATCACCCTTTACTGCATTTGTCTATTTATATAGAATGTTTTAAAGTACATGCGTTAAGCCCATGAAAATTAAATTTAAAAAAATGAGAACTAAAATATTTCCATCTTCTTTCAGTGATGGACAGTATGCGTATTATCATAGGAAGTAAAAACATGAGTCCGTCTTTATTAAGTAGTCGGGGGTTTTTTTGTTGTTTTTTTTAATTGCACTCCTTTTCCTCAACTTTAGGTCATTTCAAATTGCCAAAATTGTATTGCTATCAAATAAATCACAGTGTAAAACTGCAAGTCAGGGATTTAATGGGTGCAACTTTTGTTCACATGTACAGAGCTGACTTTGTCACAGAATGCAGCAATTATACATGATTTAAGACAAGTCAGGCACAAGCCCATGTATCAAATCGTGGTTGTCAGTGCAGTATTAACTGCATTAGTTTCCACTGTGCTTTTGCATGTTGCTTTTCATTCACTTTAATAATACAAAGCAATTTCCAGAGGAAAAATATGGTTAAAACCAGGCGCACCAAACAAATAAAAATAATTGTTACTCCAGTTTCTATCTCAACAGAAACTGAGTACAATGAACTTGTTTACAAGTCTGTTAGTACACTCACAATCCATTATACACGTTACTTTTTTTTTACTTAATATATACTTAATTTACTGGTTATTTTATATTTATATTTTAACTCTATTTGTGTTGTTTAATTTTATGCATTGTATCTGTTTCTTATGCATTTTATCGGTTCTCATGCATTTTATGTTCTTCTGCATATCATTTCTTCCCTATAATTTTAAATGTTCTTTTATATCTGTTTTTATGTAAAACACTGCATGTAACTCTCTTGCTGTAAAGCACTTTGAGCTATACAAATAAAGTGTATTATTGTTATTATTATTATTATTATTATGTTATTATTACTACCACATCAGAGACATTGGTTGTGGGACAAGCAGCTAGTTAGAGCGACCCATAAACAGGTTCAGCCTAAACAGATTTAACGAAGATGCGTAAATGGCACCAAAGCAACATTTCCAAAATATAAAAAAATAGATTTACCTCTTGACATCATTTTCAAACAAGCAAGTGGAAAAAAAAATGCTTGCTGAATTTGTCTGATCCATTTTTGAGTTTCTATGCTTTGTGGCAGTTTAGATTAACAACCTTGGAACCTCACCAAGTTACCCAAGTTTTAAACAATTTCACTAAAACAGGTTTTAATGAGTCGTCATGGTCCCCTGATAGGACAATTCAAATAGGCTTGGAAAATGTGCCCATGTTGCTTTTGTTGGTGATGTCCAAAACAGAGGTAAAATTAATATTTGACCTCTAGTGGCTATAGAGGATTGGATATGGATTTTAGTGGGAAAATTGAAGTGTTGCTCAGTAACTGCTGGATGTACAATATTAGCAGGAAATGTTGGCGGCACAACAAATTCGAAGGAGGTGTTATGTCAGGGCTGTGTCTGTTTCTTTTGGTGTTCTTCTTCCCCCACAATTGGGGAAAAACAAATCTGTTTTTTATATTCAATTAACAAGTTTAATTTGCTTAAACGTAAACATGAGGGTGTCTTATAAAATATCAGTAAGACTCACTGTTAACCTGTAAACAGGCAGATTTGGCTGTCAGGATTGTAGTTTAGGATTTGATTTTGTCCTTGTGTTTGGGTACACGCTGTGTGAGGGTCAACTCAATGTCCTCCTTGAAATCTGACACTGGAAATAAAGTAATCATTGACCACCATGTACCAAGCCACTTAGCGAGATTGAGGCAGAATTTAAGGTCATGTCCTGCATGGGGGAAGTACATAAAAGCAAATTATTGAATTGCTTAAACAAATACAATATAGAAACAGATTCTTCAGTCACGACATGTTGATTTTTCAGGGTTTTCTTAGAGCCTAAACGTGTTGATGCATATGCACTGAATAATTTATTTACGGAAATATCCAGCTCTCTGTATATCATTACCTAACATCATGTATTTTCTTCATACACCTGTGGATCAGTGGATCTATGACGGAGTGAAATGGTAGCAGCTCAGCAATGTCAGACACTGATTGGACTGAAAATATCCTTACTTGAAAACTTTACAGAATATATATAAATATACAATGCAATATAACATAACATACGTTATTTTAACTGTACAGTGTCCCGCTAACATGCGACACCCTTGTTTTATAGGAGTGACGCAGGATGTCATCATTTGAAGCCAGTTCTACAAAAGCATAGCAGTGATGACTTTGTGTTTTTTGTGAAATACATCAGAAAAAAAAAAAAATCCAAACTTTATCATATTGATATTGCTATTACCTTATCAGCTGAAATGTTTTAGTCAAAAGAGAAGCCAAAGACAGTCCAACAAAGAAGAGAGAGTCTGCAGGTCAACATAGGTAGCTCGACCCATCCTCTAAAAGACAAAAATTGCTAACAGATGCTTAATAGCGAACACACAGCAGATTTCACACAATCAAAGGGGTCCTGAAACTGTACTGCTTTTACAAAAGAAACATCAAAGAACCGCTCAGCAGCTGATGTGGCAGAACTCAAGGGGAAGGTGGGGAATACATTACATCAGTATTCAGAGATGCTGCTAGTGAAGGCAGCTTTCGACTAATGGAGGGAGTATCTGTCTACCCTACATGTAAAAACAAGTGACCTTGCTTGACATCACTGATTAAGCTAGCCTTGAATGTAATTTATGTTTGGTTATTCATAAATGTATTGTTGTAATCTCAACCTATGTCACAGGAAAGGAACAAAACGGTTTATTATAGTGGTTCAACTGCATGTTAAGGAACAGACTTTTCCTTGTTACAGGTTCCCAGATAACGTTCTCAGAAACGTGTTGTATATTTGTAAAGGATACGATTATGTTTTTTTTAATTAATTCAAAATCTGAACCGTGTTTACTCGCCAAGTTCAGGTGTAACGGAAATTTAATTCAGTGCAAGTGTCAAACATAAATCCACATACAGCAAATACTTATTTAGAAAAGAAGACTAAACACATTAGAGGAACAAATCTGCATGTATATCTGAAGAAATTTATAAATGCACAAATACATGCATACTGTATATACGGTGGCACTGAGGTGCAAAACACAACAACAAAAGGAAAATGCAACAACAAAAATGTGCAGTCCTGAAGTGCAAAACACATACGTACAAAAAGAATACGCAAAAATAAAAACTTAGGTTCCCGAAGTGCAAATTACGAATCCAAAAAGAAAAAAACACAACAACATTAAGAGCAGTATAACAATCACTTCAGCGGTATATCACTGCTATGTATCGATCCCGAGTGGTATGCCGCTCCTTTACCACTGATAGATGTGCCGAAAGCAAATATTAAAGCTGTCCATATTTAACGGAGATAATGTTAGCTTAGCCTTCGTAGCCAGTCGGACTAATCAATAACACAAATTCGGTCACCAAAAACGCTAAAACTTGTATTGATTTTGGCACGTTGGATTCATTAGTGAGCACGGTCACACATCACATCAGATACAACTCATTGTGGCAGAACATTAACTGGTCATCATATTTATTATTCACCATAGATACGAGGGTGGATGAATAATTACCGACTTCTGCTCACGCGCGTGCGCAGAGCAAGAGGAAGACATAACTCTAATGAGTAACTGGTTCAGATTTCTTCCCTTGATCATCATCAGTTCTTGAGTTTCACCCTTTTAGAGCAGTAATCCAAATGCGTCGGTGACACCAGTTACAACTGTTCCCCAATAATTTGTCACAAACTTTGATGTGGAGGATTGTAAGTTTTTGTTGTTTTTCTTTTTCTTTTTGTATTAGTGTTTTGCACTTCAGGACTGCTCGTTTTTATTGTTGCGTTTTGTTTTTGTTGTTGTGTTTTGTATCTCAATGCCACCGTACATATAACTGTGTATGCACATATTTATACAAGGATTAATAAGTTCCGAAACTGCTCCTGCTGTGCACGAACGGTGTGCAGCACCTTGACGGGCGAGTGAGTGTTACAGATTTCGTTGCTTAATTAAAATCAGCACCCAAGTCCCACACATTTTTGTGACAAACTCTGATGTGGTGACATTTGTGTTTCTGAGTGGTGGAACATCACTGTCCAAAACTGAAATAGGTGCATCAGGCCAGGCAACCAGATGTATTTCCTTTAACATTTGTGGGATTGTGCACCATAAATTCATCCCCCAGGGTCAGACTGCCAACACTGAGTTATACTGTAATGATCTGAAGCATCTGAGGTAAGAAATCGGTGCAAATGACCTGAACTGAGGCATGTGCCCGCTCACAGCACAATGGAAACGCACCAGTTTCTTGCCCACAGTAACACAATCGTTGCTCCCCACCCCTCCTACTTGCCAGAGTTGGCTCCCTGCTGCTTCTTTCTGTTCCCCAAGAATTTGTCACAAACTTTGTTGTGTGCACTCTTCTCAAGTTTCAGGTGCGTAAAACATGACAGACACTCCCAGTCCACTGCTTGCAAAAGCATATGTAACTTAGGTGCTGATTTTCATCAAGCGATAAAACGTGGAGTGCTTACTTACGAAGGTTACAGTTTGTCTACGCTCTGTGCACGCCATGATGCTTCGCACTGTTCACTGTGCACAAAAGGAGCAGTCTCGGAACCTATTAATCCACTTTCGAAAAATTTAAAAATATAGAAAATTAACTGGAGCATATATACCATTTGAACAATACACAACACAAAACACAGCAAAAAGACAACATTTGGTGTAACACATCATTTGCAAATGAGCAGTCAGACAAGCTAATGTAGTACTGGTATTATTTCATATTTGGTATGATATGGTTGCATAGAACAGATCAAATATTTTTTGTCTCTATTATTAGAAACAAACGGCTCAAAATGATCGCTTAGTAATCTACTTTTCAGGAGGGACATTTAATTTATGAATTAAGGAAGTATAGTATCAACTACCCATTGTTCCTGTCTCCTGCTTTAGCAGCTTGTTCCTGTCATGATGTACAGGTTAGCAGAAATATTGATGTTGTAATGTGTTGGGAGACTGCACTCCAACCAAAACACGTCAGCATGCATCTGCCCCATAAAAGTGTTCTTGAACAAGATCCTTGATCTCTACCACCCCCACCTACAAAACTAACCTCGGCTTCTGACTCCTGTGTGCAGGGGCAAGATAAACTATGATCTTTTTTTTGTATATGTTAAACGAAGGTTTCGCTAATATTTTGATGGTAGTATAGCTTCAGAACAGCTGTAATCATCCAAATAATGTGTGAAAGAGCTCACAAATGAGGTGAAGTCAGAGGGTCAGCATATGGTAATTATTTTTCTCTTTTTTTTTTGTATTTGTCCGTTGCTCCAATTAAATTATATTATTGTTATGTACATCTCTCTGGCATATAGATGCTTATATTCCTCATTTAAAAAGTAAAAAGTTCAAAGTACATTTCTATGAATAATTCAAATATAATGCTGACCTAACTGTCAAGTTTTTTTTTTCCTTTTCTAGCAAGCAAACATAAAGTCATTTCAAGGAGTCATCTTCCCTCACTGTGAGTTTAGCTGCCCAGCCACTGTATGCAGCAAACTAAATACACTTTCAGTAAAGGTTAAAGACAGGTGATTGCCTTTGAAGTTTTTACTGTGAACAATTGTGAAACTGTGAAAATAGTATTGGACAGCAGAGTCAGTGGTAGTGATTACAAATCATAAAACTACAGGATTCTATAAATAACAGACAGACCGAAGGTAGTGTGATACATTCACAAAGGTATACAAATTTATCCTAACAGTAAGTCGGCTGCTACCTAAAATGTAGCACTAGCAATATGTTACCACCTAACAATATGGCTAGCATGGCCAGCAGTAAGCTGATTATAGAAAAAAAATTACACAAAGAATAAACTAATCAACATACAAAAACAGCTATTATATAAAGATAATGCTCAAATTTGGGCATCTGGGAAGCAGGTAAAACCTGCCTGTCATTGTTTGCTTTAACAGAGATCTGACAAAATGTTAAACTGCTATAGTCAACATCCGAATGAAACGGGTGCTGGCATAATGGGGAGGTATTTATTTTAGTGGTTAAGAAGAAAGGCAATAATGGAAAAGTTGCAAACGCTGCCTTGATACACATTTTTATCTCTGTCCCTAAGCTTACTTTGGTCCTATATTAGATACAACCCAAATATTTCCACACTACAGCCACTTTACAGTTTTTATCACCATTTTTTTGTATCACAGCATTCCCCAAACATTACCACTGTGTTAGCCTCGCACCTTCCTCCTTTTTAATTGAATCGCATCCATTATCTGAATAATATACCAATAATGAATATACATGTCTAAGATGTAGTCAAGAAATACAAGAGAGGTCATGGCAAGAAACATTACGAAAAGGAAAGCAGAATAGCAATCAATAGATCTAAATCATCATAAATATGAGGTGAATCGAGGTCTTTTTTTTCCTCCATTGGAAAAAGACACACACACTAGAGTCATAACGCAAATCAAATCTTATTTTAAAAATATATTATTCTTTCACTGAATGTAATTTCTTCTACCATTTTGAAAAATAAAAAAGGAGTTTAAAAAGGAGGAGAAACATTTTCTAAAAGTGTAAATCCCCATTGGGACAGCTGCACTTGCCCAGTTGGATGTGAGGCTATCATGTCGCCATCCTTTTGCTGAGAAAGGAAGACACACCGTCCACTGTGGCCAATGTCCATGCAGGTGAATGTCAGTATTCTAGCAGTTAAGTGAGAATTAGTGTTTACACAGATGGTCCATTTAGTTTGGAACAGAAGGAGAAGGGCAGCATGGCTGTTACTGTGAGGCATTAATGGTAAATGGTAAATTAATGGTGCGCAGTTTGTGATTTGAGTGTTTAGAAACAACTATAAAACAGTGGTAAATGTGAAATGGAACTGTGCAGGTCAGGTGCTTCAATGATCCTGTTATCGGCACAGAAATGCAGTGCCTTGTTTTGATGTCAATAAAATAATGTGTTCGTCCAGTTTCCTAATCACTGACATTACACTGCTGTGTCTCCTAGAAATTGTTAAAATACAACTAAATTGCAACAGCAATTACATTTAGAATTTTTTTTATTTTTTATGTTACATTTCTTGTAAACCTAATGAATTAATGTTATATGTTCAGTGACATATTGAAGTACAGTATTCACTTGTTGTGGCTACAGCATTAATAAACTTTTGTTGGTTATGTTTATGCACCTACTCGGTTATGGTTAAAAAGTCTGCAGTGACTTGTGATACAACTTGTTAATTTTCATTTCACCAAAACCACAAACTTTCCCGAACCTTAATCAAAGTGTTTTGTTGCCAAAACCAAATCACAGATTGGAAACTGGTTTCAAACCAAGTTACCTGGTCTTAGAGTGCTTTGTATACCCCAGAATCCTCCCCCCACCAACCATCCCCTGCCAACACTGATTCAGTTTAGACATGTGCCGCTTCATTGATTTCAAAAAAGCAAAGAAAAAAGTTGCTTGTTAATTTAATCCAGGTGGAAATTATGTTGAACCTAATTGTAACCCAGAAAAACAACATGGTTAGAGAGTTCATTTCTCTGTAACCTATTCATAACCCTAACATGAACCATCATCAAGAACTCACAAAAATATATCTAAAAAAAACCAAACCTTAACTGATATTATCACCCGCCGCCATGAATACACTGGGGTTGTCATGTGATCAGCTCATTAGGAGAGCAGCAGCAGAAGGTCACACGGGTCTGGCAGTGCTTAGAGCACAACACACAATTTCTGCAGTTACATGTGTAAAATAGAAGAGAAAATAGACTAGAGGGGTAAAAATGTACCTCAGGTCAAGTTTATATAGAATGATTGAAATGTAAGCCAGTATGTGGCTTTCATCGATAGCTAAATTGTTAAAAATAGAAATATATTTCTTCCTTTACACATGCATGAGATTGAAGGCTGAAAAGCATGCTGTCTGTGTAGACCTCACTAATAACCTGAATCCTAAACTGTCACCCAAAAATAGCCCAGAATTAACCAGGCCAAAGTCAGAACTCTTTAAACTGCCCTGTGCATGACACAAATCTAATCCCTTCACGTCAACATATGCTTTTTGCTCCCCACAGGTGAATAAATGTGGGCCTGTTGCCTTTTCAGCCGAGCAGTTTACTCATGTAGCACAAGCACAGCCCTATAGCCCTAATTATCCTCCACTGCACCAAGCTGCAGTTGTCTTTGGCTGTAAACAGTGCAATCAGGGAGGCAGCAATGTGGAACGCATCAGAGGTTCTTCACTCACAGACTCCCAGGTGAGTTTGTATCTGTTTGTGATGGACATAAATGAAGAGTGGGGTAGGCAGAAAATGGAGCTGAGCAGAGGGGGTGGGGACTTGCAAATAGCATAATAGAAAATATGATTGAAATGTTTGCTGCCTATGCTTTGAAAATCAATCCCACCTCTTCAGGGAATGGTCCAGCAATTTGGGAAACGGTTGTTTGTTGATTTACCCAACCCTTACATGAGATGATCCATAACAATTTCTCTCTGTGTCCGGAGAAAATATTTCTGAGATGTGTGACCAGTTTAGCAAAATCTGAACTTGAAGCAGGGGCAGACTGCAAAGCAACCCAAAATAAAATAATAAAAAAAAGCTTTCTAAAAACTCAAAACATTTAGCTGACACCAATACAGATTCACCTGTTTGGTTTGCCAAAGCCTTACAAAGTGTGCCAACCTGGCAACCCAAAGAGGAGCTTGAACTGTGCCATCACTGTTCTCCATTATCAACAAATTGTTGGTCCAAATTTTTTTCACAGTGCTTTATTTTAACATTTGAATTGAAATATGTAAATCACTTTTGAACCATATAGCAAATTCGTATACGACTAACAGTCTGTCGCACAAAAAAGTTGAATATAAAACATAAAAACAAAGTGTTCAACATGGAGACTTTAGCAGGTGCTTTTCAGGTCGGTTGAACGAAACGAAAAGCTTTTAATTTACTGTGGATTTGTCTTGCTTTTGTTTGCTTCCCAGCCTTCTATCAAAGTGAATGTGAGGTTTAACTCTCTCAGCAATCTGTTCAACCCTGTTGTCTATAACATTGCAGCAGTTTCCTCACAGCTGATGCAGCATGGTGAGTGTTGCAACTTTTGAAAAAAGTTTTTAAAGAGTGCATTTCCAAATCAATCTGTCTTGTCTTGGTTGCTGGTATTGAGTTAAATGATATACAGTAGCTGTACGTGTTCCTTAAAGACCCTCTTGTTCTGAATACGAAGAAAAATCAACCGTGACACCATTTGGTCTTCGAAGACTTTAAATGTCACATGGGACCTCACGGGTATTCATATTTCAATAGTTGATCAGCACAGTGTACTGATTTGTGTGATGTGTCTGCAGTTTTGGAATCGAATCAGATAATAATTACTTATCATAAGCAGGTAGGGATTTATCTACTCAGTGAGAAACAGTTCACTTACAGACTGAAGGACTAGAATATCTCAAGACCAATGTGCCTTAATAAAAAGTAATTTCCTAACATTTCTGTTCATAATTCTATGAATATTTCTGATTTTATCCCATACTGAGCGACAATAATCCAGTCTGAAAAATACTGCACAAGAATCATTCGTAAAATCTGAATTTATATCAAAAATTAAAAAAAAACCTAAACTTACAGACAATGTTTCAACATTCCAAATAAATGGAACTATTGTTATAGTTTATGTTCTATTCTTGTGATTTCTTGATGTCCAATAACTACACAACAACTAAAGGTATGTTCTTCACCTTAATAAATTATAAATTTCAAGCATGTTGCAAGTCTCAAGATGATTTTATACAACAGCACACTGAAATGAACAGAAATAATTTTTCCTTCAGAAAAGCACAAATATATATAACAATATGAAGCTACCCAAACAATATATGTAGAACTCTTCTGTAAATTTTTTAGCCAACGATTTGTTATAACTAGACGAGGGGCTGCACCCCAGGAGATCGTTCCTTTCTGCAGAAAGTTTCTGAACTTTACAAACAGGAAGTAGCATCATATGCATCATTTTAGCAAATACAACTTGTGTAGAAAAAACTTTCATGAGAAGATTTGTCAAAAAATACTATTCATAATTTTATTTCAAGTGTATAAAGTGAAATAAATTAATTGTTTTGACCAATCAATCCCCTTTTAAATATTAACCATTGTAACCATTACACTATTTTATATATACAGTATATACTGTTGTCATTGAAGCCTTTCTTAGAATCAAGAATAGAGTAAGGAATCTTGCTGCTTTTGTAACTGTACTGGGGCAGCTTGTTGTGCGCTTGACTATAATGTATGTCCGGATGAAAAGCCTGCAGTAAAAACACAAGTCCCTTCATTTTCAACCCAGACTTTACCTCCCAACAGTTTTCCATCAAACAGATTGATTCCAACCTAATTCTTATAAACTGCTTTGTTGATTGCTTTGCTCCACAAGCTACTGACTGTACATTTTATTTGCCTTGATGCATGACTCTCAATTTAGTCTAACACTGAAACAAGTCTCATTTTAAGATATGGTAGACAACAAAAGGGCATATTTTTCTTTAACAACTGCCTGTCTAATCAACGCTGTTTGATTCCCCTGACCAGCCCACTAATTTTGTCATCTATCAAGCTGATGTGTCGTCCTAGTGTTATTTTCCTGAAGAACTTTATACAAAATGAAAGGGCAAAGAAGGAGATGTTAATGGTGGAGCGAGTGAAAGTAGAAACAGACAACAGCATGACAACAAACTGAAATACGGTTTGAAAATTAATCTAAAACTGACAGCTCAATGCTCGTCCTTGATTGACATGTAGAAACTAATTGGTCTTTGTTGATCTAGTTTCTCGACTAATTTCAGTGATTAGGCTGGGAGTTGTGTGTATTTGTGCAGGAGCAAGGTCAGTGATTTGATGCAACTGTGTTTGTTAGCTTTTAGAGCGGGGAGAAATATGCTATGCTAATTGCATTGCTGGGATACTGATGTAGTGTGTTGGTAGTATCAACAAAGACTGAAGTCAAAGTTAGCTTGTTATACACCCACTAAACGGAATGTCTGTCTGTGACACACGTGGGGTCGTCTGGACGTGAGAAGACAACGCATGTCAACAGAGGGTCACATGACAGAGGTCATTTGACAAAGTACAAAGACTGCTGAAATCCATATAAGGAGGTAGAAAGGGTTTCTTGGAGGTGCAAGTCACAGATATTCTCTTGGGAGGATGGGGTTCATGTCCAGGAGATGATTAAAGGGCTTTTTGGATGTTTTTTCCTTAATCATAACCGCCTATTTTTCCTTGACCTGAAATATTTTCCTAACCCTATCCCAGGTTTGTTTTTCCGAACTCTTACCACTTGGGTTTCCACCATAGACTGTATATAAAAGTGGACGGAGCTTCCGGGTCTGAAAAATGAGGATGATGCAGAACTGTCTTAAGCTTTGATACCACCAGGTGCTGCTAGAGGTTGGCTCTAAAAAGCCGCTGGCTCCATCGACTCTCATTCAACCTGTCTCAATAGAATTTCCCCACGAGTTATCTCAGTTTTGCTGGCTAAAGTTGCTCCTTCTTATCTTTTGACATACACCTGATGGGTGCTTTCCCTGGTTACCCCATTGGGTAACCATAGCCTTTGGCCAGGAGCAGATGTCGTCGGGTGGTACCCAACCTTCATTTGGTGATTCGACCCTTAACCACAACACTCTCCAATTCGTGGGTCGGCAGTGGTGGCCAAAGCACTGCCCTTCTGCTCCTGGCTTCCAGCTTTCCTCCTCTGTCTTGCTCCATATAGAGCAGGAGGCTCGTTCAGCCTCCTCCCCCATCCTACAACAGGAATACTTCTTGCACTTCTCGTCCAGGCCCACAGTGGACAGCAGTCACCATGTTGGTTTGACTGGGAACCCTCTGCATCCAACCTCCACAGGGAACAGCATGCCTGCCATCCTTTTGTCTCTGCACTACTGGATCAGAGGCTGATATTTCAAGGTCTTCCTCTCTCACAGCCCTTCTCCCATGGCAGTGTCAGCTTGATGAGAATAATCTTATAGTCTTTGGCTGACCACAAAACGATGTCCGGGCAGAGGGTTGTAAGGACCACCTCCAAGATCTAAAGCCTCTTCCCTGCATCGACCCTTATTTCCCAGGAACTGGCAGCTTGCAGCAGGTTGGGCTTTGTTGTCTTGGATGAGAAGGGCCTGGCTCCCTCCTTAATGAAGGTGATGGTCTTCCATCTTGCTTCTCTACCACTCAAGTGTGTCAACGAGCGACAGGAGCACCTTATCATGGTGCCACCTATCTCATCCTTGGGTTAAAGATGTTTTAGAGCCTGACAATGTGTGCCAGTGTCCCCTTTTGACCACAGAGCTTGCCGTTCGGGTTCTCCATCAGCCGCCATGTGTGCAGATGTGATGGTGAAGGAAGGGTGTCGTATGCAGAACGCAGAAGAAAAGAGATGCAGTAGGGCTCCAGTTTCTAAAGCTCAGCCCATGTGATCTTGCGCTTGGGGAGATCCCATTCTCTCCACGCGCCCTGGGATCCTTGTTGTTGTTATTAGTTTTCTGGCCATCCATCTGAAAAGAATCCTGTCATTAATTAGAAAATAAGCTTCAAAAAGCTTTCTTTTGGGGGTGTGTCTGTTTGTTTGACAGGCCTGTCGTGCAGCCAGGTTACGGCTGTTAGTGGGCGGGATGTAGTATCTCCGGGTTTCCAATCAGATAAAGTCAGATTCTCAGCTCTCCCAAATATGGTCACTACCGGCTCAAAACCATTGGGAACGAGCAAGATGGTGCCGGCTGAATTTCGAACTCATTGCTTCATTACAGCCATTCGCAAACCACTGGGTGACGTAACTGCTGGTTGCTGTTTGGTTTCCACATTGTTTTGTTTTTGTAAAGCACGTGACACTGATATGATTCCCTCTAGTGGACGGGTGTCTGTATTACACGCCTTGCTGTGATACCTGGTTGATGAAGTGTTTGTAGCTTAAAGTGATCAATTGGTGACCGGAAAGGCCTTTACATGCAGATGACAAAGAGTTTAATCTCCATCAGTTCTCAGACTGAAAGATAACTGGAAGTTGGAACATTTCACTTCCATCTGAGTGAAGAAGAATCTACTTTTGGCTGTACAACTCCTAAGCCATGTGTAGGTCTGTGACATTTGTTTTTAAATATGTTCTTATTGATTGTGTGGCACCCCTGTAATGATCTACACATTTAGGAATGGAAAAACACTAATGGACACAGAAAAAGTACTTATTTTTTCTCTGCCCAAATAAGAAACTTGAGGCTTTGGTTTCAGGGTGTGAGTACCTATTGATTGGCAGCATTGCAAATGAGTCAAAACAAAGATTGGATTAAAGTTTAATCAAAATATGTTATAAGCTTTTTATGAGCACACACAACCTTTCTGGCAAATCCTCTTCAATTTCAGAATTGTATGAAGTTTTAAAAGAACAAGGTCATATGTTTTTATTTATCCATAGAGGATGCTTATCTTTGTTGGCAAATCTTGGCTTAATCTTGGCACAATGCTTCTTGTATTGTTTAATTGCACTAATGACATGAGGACGGGGTGTAGTCATGCGCACATCATGTACAGAAGGTGCAGGCTATAATGAAATAGCAACAATGAAAAGGAAGTAATGCCCGCACACTTAATCCAAAAGTTCAACATGTAATTCAAATGGACAATGTTTGGATCCTTCGTGGCTCTTTGTCTAGTCAAAATGTGCAACATGGAGTAAGTGTGTGGGTGTTGCTCTATCTCCATAAATGTAAAGATGATGAAGTGGAATTTTGAAAGTGAGATCAGAGCTGCATTGTAACTGTCATACTGAAACAAGCAATGAGCTGACATATCCCTCCCAAAAAACAAAAACAAAACACTCTAAGCCCGGCACTGTGTAAATGTACTTTCACAAAAGGTTAAGGTGGTGACGAGGGAGAAAACATGTTTTCTGAAAAGCTTGTGTTGGTGGAGCTACTCTGACCGACATACAACACGATAACACCTTTCAAACATGATAAAACACAACTACTCTGTGATGTCAGGTCCAATGCCAGTGTTTTTTCTGACGTTATTTTTGTGCTATTGCAATCTAGTGAATTATTAATAATGAGCAGTGCCATTTTTTTATTCCATGTCCACACTTCCTCTGGACTTGTATACGCCTTCACTCAGCACTCAGGTAGCAACTGGCTAAAAGAGAGTCTTGGCTTTTTGTATTTTTGTTTCTTTTTCTTGTCATGTGTTCAACTCCTCCCGTGTCCTCTGATGTTTTCTCTCAAACTCCCCAGCCACATCTCAACCATACACACCTTCTGTCATTGCAGTTGTCTATCCCTAATAGGCTGACAGGTTCGTGGCAGAAGACGGTGCTTGATTTATTGGGTGCTCCATGTTCTAGTGGTGCATGTCTGAGTTGCATCTTCTTAGAAAGACATATAGCTCTTTCCCATCTCTCTCAAGTGTCCTCTGGCGCAAGCTTTGTGTCTAAAAAACGAACAAATGGCATGGCTTTTTTTGTAAATATAATGAATTTGTCCATCAGCAGCTCAGACTATGGCACAGAGAGCAATATAGAAGTCAGGGGGGGCAATTTTGCAAGCCTTGCAATCATACATGTCAGACATTCATTATTAAAACTTAATATCATATTTTTAAATAAATGAATATTTCAGGAAAGTGGACATTTCCTACAGGAGTAAACATTTAGAGAACCGTGTTATACAAAGGAAGAGATAGCAAGCAAGTCAAGTACATGCTGACGGCTGAAGACCTGTCTTTTCTCATTCAGAAACCCACTGGTTGGAACCAGCATCTCAAGTCAGCGGCATCTTTTTCGACAGAAACCTGACATTGCGGGGAAGCTTAAGTGCTGCTCTGCGTTTTCTGGTTTTCATGCACAATGACTCCTTAGGGCTCTTGCACTAAAAGCCATTAGCGCTCCCAGTGGTGTAAAACTTGCATGAATCTATAAATCTTTCAAGGCAGTGGATTGAATTTGTACTCCTGATAAAGGATAGGTTTTAGATGAACAGTGCAGCAGCTGAGTCAAGTTGCCAACAGAACAGGCTCTGATGTTTATGAAAGCAGCAAGAGAACATGAAAACTTCATTCTCTAAGGATTTGTTATTCAAACACTGCAAAAGCCTCTTCAATGGATGGATCTTTAGCTGAGACAGAAATCTATCCATTGTATCGTTTAAAACATTTAGATGTCACATTTTCATTTGCATAGAGTGAGCACACCATTTTGTTGTTGCAGCTATTATGGTTTGAAACTGTAAAAGAAAAGAGAGCAGATGAGTAAGATCAACGGAATTCACCTCTCATGCGCCTGCCTATTTCACCTCACAAAGATGTTCCAGAAACTGGCCTAAGTATATGTATTTTTACCGTGATGTTAATCTTTAACTAAAAGCTCTGTCAGGAAAAAATACGATTTTAATGTCTGCCATTTCTCTATTATTTCCTTGTTCTGTACTTTTATGGTAGCGAAGAGGAGCTGAGAGAGAGACAGCACTGTGTTTATGCCAAACTGTGAAGGACAGTAGGAGGGGCAGACAAATAGGGAGGTGGGAATCCAATCGCCCAGCACAAGGGCGAATTATCTGACCAAGGTGCTGGGAGTGGGGTGTCTTCAGCCACTAATTGATAAGAGCCTTCTATCTTTAGTAAGCAGCGGTGTTTGGCTCGCAACATCAAAACCTTGGCTGTGGCTGAAAGGCTTGTTGTGTCCCACTCCCTCCTCATCCCGGGCTATCGAGGGAGGGGAAAAGTCAGGATGTCACCTTGCCAGGGGGTCACTTCTGTACTTTCCTGCCTAAAATGTTGGACTTGCTTCCACTAATGTCAATTTAAAACTTCTATTTCTTTTTGTTATTTCCTTAATGGAAATAGGTCATAGCAGCTGGCACACTATGATTTAATGTCAGAAATAAGTTTATAAAAAAAATAGTGAGGTGTAAATTTATAGCTGTAAGATAATTATGAATCCACTGTATAGTTAGGAAGGGAAGCAAATATACTGAGACAAAATCTGTCAAAGAATAGTATTTATAATAAATTTAAAAAAAATGATTATTCATAATTTAATCTGATTAGAATGTCAATAGTAAAGTTAACATTTTTCAGAGCACATACTGTTGTGATCAAAATCTACAGAGCAGACAAGATCATAATAGATGTAGAGAACAAATATGCAAATACAAATATACAGACACCACAAGGATGATACCTCAATGGGATCCGAGTGCCAATTGGAATTTTGGTCCAATAGTACCGCATGCCAAAACAATACCACTTCATATTAAACCATTTTCAGATGCTCTCAATCCACACTCATACAAGCTGGCTGCACTCTGCCCAATGTGATGTGTTGGAACACAACTGATGTAAATGAGTGGCTGCTGAAGAAAGACAAACATTTAGACAGATGGTGCTACTCAGTGGAAAATTTACATGAAGGGTTCACAGATCTGTCTTTTATAAAACCAAAATATCATTGTTCAGAAAAAGTCAAACCATTCAGCACTCTGATAGTTTGTTAATGCTCTCATTTGATGGTAATTAATCTGGTTAATATCCAACTAACGGTGGTGGCGCTATCTTTTCCTCTTGTCAGAATGTCACACTCCTGCTCCTCAAAGAATAAACCCTTTCTATTTTGGATTCCCCCAGAACATCGCCCCTGTATCAGGCCAAAATGTGAGCTTTGCGCACGAGATATCTCATAAGCTATCTGTCAGGCAGATCGAGCCAGAATGCCAGAACAGTTTGGAGTGCATTCATGCTCCAAAGGGGAGCCCTTCAAATTTTAATGACGGCCATGGCCATTAATCAAGTGCCACCCTGAGGACAAATTTGAGGTTTTTATCCCCACTCTAAGAAGGCTCAGAGAAGATTAGATGTTGTTTACCATAAACAACGTTGCAACAATGTTACAGTGCAATGTCGCACTGCTGCCATGTTTAGTTTAGTCTCTGTACTTACTGCCAACATCTTGTACATGCGACTTGAAGCATTATTGTCTTCTGGTGCAGCGGAATGCAGTGAAGCCTGAGTGATAGCTGCTACACTCACATGACATACTGCTCTTTTAACCACGGAGGTGTACTTATGCCCAGCAGTACTCTGATCATTCTCCTGCTGAATGCCAGCGCAACACTGGCCACCCGGAAGCTATAGCACAGCATGCTGGCAACGCTGCCACCGCTGTTGTTAGCTTTTCAAAAAGCCACCTAGACAACAGAACCCACATGTTTCGGGCTTCCACCAGGAGCGAAGTTAGTATTATCACTTTATACTCCCTACTGAGTTGGGCTGTGTGTTTGCTTGTAGGGAGTGTTGAGATCAGAGCTTAGACAGAAAACATTAATTCTGCATATATGCTACATTTACATATTGAGTTGGTTGTCTAAAAAGGTTTTTTTTTGCAGCGCTTTTATTTCATAAAAAAAAAGTCTATTTTTTATTGCCCAAAAGAAGCCTGTTCTTGGAGTTCCACATTTGTGCCTCTATTTGTCTACAGAAATATTTGTGGTACATGTGAAAGTGTATATATGAATATATTAGTGTGTGTGTGTGTGTGTGTGTGTGTGTGTGTGTGTGTGTGTGTGTGTGTGTGTGTGTGTGTGTGTGTGTGTGTGTGTGTGTGTGTGTGTGTGTGTGTGTGTGAGTGAGTGCGTGCGTGCGTGTGTGTGTGTGTGTGTGTGTGTGTGTGTGTGTGTGTGTGTCATTGTACATAACTACTTGCCGAACACAGAGAAGGAGAAATTGGGCCAATATCACCCAATATTCACAGTCAGTTCATGGACCAGGTTGGTCATTTTATAAGACTGTTAGTTCCTGACACATCCAACGAGCCCACAAACTCACCCGCCCACCGTAGTTCCTGCTGGCTCCCCTGATTTATGGGAAATATAGAACATCATGGGCTCCAACCATCATTTTTTTTTTTAGAACCATTTAATCAAATTTCGTTTGCTTCCACACTACATACTGTAAAAATAGATTTCAAATAGCACTCTTTTACAGTATTGCACACATTTTCTGCACTAATGTAATTTTTCTATGATATATATCTCTGCATTTAATGTACTAAAAATGAAGAAAGGTTTCTTTAAGAATATTAAGTAAAACCTTATGGATTTTTTTATTTATTTCACCAAACCTTTTCATTATTAATATGATTTACAAATATGTATTTGTATTATTTGTATCTCTATATTCAAAATGTGGTAGATTTATGTATTCAAATTACTCCCAGTGTTTAATTTACCTCATGTTCAACTGTGACAAAGGGGAGAATACACACTACTATTTGGTCCATGACGACTGCTGCAGAAACAAGCTCATTTCTCAGAGGTCATGCCATTGATTAGCCACAGATGCCCCGGAGCCCAATAGCGAGACAGGTTGCAAGATGACCTGAATTAGACTGTAAAGACAACATCCAAGCCAGTTCAATTAGCAAATTCTAATCTACACTGATTACTCTAAAGTCAAATCACTACTGATGGCTGACTCCCCTCTTGAGTGACAGTCAGACTTGCAGAGTGCTCTTGGAAATGCTCCCCCTTTATAGGTTAATGCTACGGGAGACGTGCTCTACAATTAAAGTGTTTTCATATCATATAAACAATATACGGCAGGAGGAGTCCATAATGTTGCGTATCACAAAGCATCCAAAATTAGAATAAAATAATTTAAAATGCCACTGTGATATTTCTCACACAAGTCCAAATGCCAGGATGGTAGGAGTGTGATAGGGGTCACAAGAAGATGGGAGATATGTTAATTATGCATAAAAACCAAACTGTAAGGAGCTGTGGTTGTAATGGTAAAATATGAAAACTGTTGGTGGACTTGCAATGGAGCCATCGCACCCGCCTCTAAATACAGTTCACCGTGCTAAGATTGTGTCATATTAAGTTCTCGCTTAATTGTCAATATAAACATCCCCTTTCCTTCTCTCATGCAATAAATTGCTGAGATCAAATCAAATACAGGCTGTTCATGTAATAGCTTCTGGATTTAAGTAGTGAGCGAATGATCGATTAATCAAACATTGAAGGTGGAGAGCAATACTTCATATTTTGAAGAATTCCTCCACTTGTGCCAAAATAATTCACCGTTCAAGTGTTTAGAACTGAACATTCAAGCCAAGATGTACGTAATTAAGCAGTAATGGAGGAAATAATGAACCAGAGATGACATTGGCAGTAATTTGGCAAGAAAGCCCAAATTTTTTTTTTTTTTTTTTTTTTTTTTTTTATGTATTGCTTCCATGGGGATGAACAAATGTATTTAATTATTGGTAGGTGTCACATACAAGTGCACGTGGTCACACGCGCTGCAGCTTCCTGCGACGCAATACACATTCTTCCAATGGTTTCACAGGGTTTCACTAATTGCAATCACTGAACTAAGATATAACACAATTGAGGTTTCTGAAGGACACTAAAGACTGATTAATATGGCCCTAATTAAAGATATTATTGCAGAAATTGTTTATTAACCTAACATTAGCTTGGAAAATACAGTGTCAGGTTTCTAGATTACAGTCTGGAAACTCTGTTGGCTTTGACATTCGCTCAGCCACACTTTAAGTTGAACAAGTCAGTGAATAGTGTTGGTGGTTAAGTGCAATTACGTTGAAGTTGAGTGTTTTTTATAAAAGTAGTTGGGCGGTGGTTCAGAGTTAGTTGGTTACCCTAAGGTCTAGACCCAGAATGCAACGACTGCAAATGATTCCATTTGGAGTGTGTCACACCCATATATAATTATGGAGTTGATTTTTTTTTTTTTTTTTTTTTTTTTGAAGTTTTTGTTGTGTTGAGCTGGAAGATATTTTCTGTATTCTTTTGTGTTTTATCCATTTAAATGTGTGTTCTAAAGCTATAGTGAAGGGCCAGGAATCTAATAAGAAGCGATTTTAGTTAGCAACACCGAAATAACTTGTGCAAAAATTTTATTGACTTTGAATTTCATAAGATAAATTGAATAGAAGTCTATAGAGCCAGAGGCTTTCTGGAGCTGACCTCTAGTGGCACTCAGTGGTGTTGCAGTGTAAGGCACTTCCACAACTGCTTCATTTTTCAGACCTGGAAGCAACGCATTCTATTGAGGCATTTAACTACAGGTCTTACATTTGTATTTAATATTAATATTAACTTATATGATTTACAACAATCAGCTTTGATGACTGTTCAGCTGTGTTGTTTCTATTGTACATTTGATATTTAAACAATATCATATTTTTTGTCAAAACAGCAACAACAAAAATGTACAAATATTTACTATTTATTTCCTCTCCCTTTTGTGCATGATGGACGGCCTACCATTGTTTATCATTACAATGTGAACAGCCCCTCTAAGTCCTCTAATGGACACTCAGCTGATGGCAGCAGACATTAAGGTATACTCATGATGCCTGTAAATTCTGACTTCTTTGGACATCAGCTAACACGCACACCAAATCACTGGGCTGGCAGATCTCAGTCCTCCCTTATCCTTCACCGAACTCCCACCTCTTTCTGTTGCTCCACTATGATTAATACCCCACCACCGTCAACAGCATACACCGCACATTGCATATCTAATGTAAAAACATTCAATGAGCCTTCTCAGGTGGGTTTGAGGGTCAGACGGAGTTTAAGACCTCCCATCACCACAAATCCTCTCAGTGTCCTTCCGAGGCTGTTCACAGCAGAGAAGAAGAATAAATTACAGGCTGAACGGAGCCACAGGCTCCCTTTTAACATCAAATTCCAGCCTTTGTACCACTATTATTTTGTAGCCCTCTCCATTCTTTCACAGCCGCAAAACCCCAAACCCCAGCTTTACTTTCACAATCACCTTACTTATACCACAGCATGCTGAAATGAATGTGACCCAACCACTTCTCAGATAACATGAAAACCAAATTGCTCGAGTAAAATATGTTCTCCTCTAAAACTAGTCTTTTTGGCTAAACCTGTGAGGCTGGCCCTTCACAACCGCATGTCTGTGAGTGAGACAGTTAGTGAGCGATGAAGTTACGCCATTGGTCGGCCAATTTCCTCGTGACTGAGTTTTCAAAGTAAAAGCCCATGTTTCAAATTAGACCTCTTGCGTTTCACACACGGTCCAGCCGTACTCCAGGTTTTGACCTTGCCTTGTATCATAACTTGATAGAAAATTCACTGGCACACAAATACTGCAACAATTTTCACAGATGCTTGCATTAGTATTCTGCAGGGATGAGTCCCGGTGACATGCAATACATCATAGTCACCAGGAGGCATTTCCACTGCAGAGTTGACGAGCAAATGGGCAGAGCATGATTTCAATGTTTTACCCCATAGTCTTTATACTAAAAATGTCCTCTAAGTTTCGAGATAGAAGTGCACATGGATGTATGTGCAAGCACAGACTGTAATAATGCTTACTCAAACGGGGGTATAGTAAATGCATTCCACACATCACTAACCCCCACCTGCTAGCGCTCTCACACACACCAACACGTTGCACATCAGGGTCATAGAGTCTTCGCATCATGGGATATTTGTAAAATGTGATATGAAAGGGGGGTTGGGTATATGTGTGTTTGTGTGTTTGTGTTTGGGGACAGGAGTGTTCTCACCTCGAACACTGAGACAGGCAGGAAGGCTGAATGCCCTTGACTAACCTTGTTGGTTTTACTGTGCTTTCATGAGAGGGCATAAATCATCATGAAATTTATTTATTTATTTATTTTAAATGCTGCTGTTTTACAATGTGCAGCCAGATTGACAAGGCAAATGTGACCCCCTATAACAAAGCCCATTACAAATACTATCTGGAATACAGTGGGCACTGAAATTCAATACAGCTCCGAATAATGAAAGGATGCATGTGTTGTCCTCTGTCAGTCAGAATGGAGAAACAATGAGAAATATTTTCAGCGGACACATTAATATGAATTACTCTTGTGGGGAACATAAACACGGTACTCTGCTGCTGTACTTGCAGGTGAATGGAAAATACACAAATTATCATATTGATTGCTTTTCACCTCAATGAGGAGATTTCCATCTTTATTTCATAAAATCTGTTCATACAAACGTTGGGATGAAGAGGGGTTTTAATGGCATTCACCAAGAGAGACTCTTGGTCTAGACAGAGTTTTCAACAGAAACCATAAAAGAGCAGCTCTGCACAACTGCTCTCTACAATGTAAACAGCTCAGGCCCAAACCTCTCCACTCAACAACACATTTGCTCACGAAGGCTCCCACTCATATATTCATGTATTCATGTGTTTATCAGAACTTGGCGGCTTGAATTGCCATTTTCTCCTTATAACGATGAGCGAATGCACTTCCATAGTGGAATGGAAATAATCATGGATCCCATGGAAACCCAGTCGCACATTTATTTTCTTGTTGCGAGACAGAGAATAGGCAGATGAAGTGATGAGAACTCCAGTGTGAAAGGCCAAATTTAGCTTTTTTTTCCATACCTGCCTCACAAAATCTTACGACCAAAAGCAATTGCAGGTTTAATTAACATCCTCAGTGGTGTGCCGAGATCTTTTTTAGATGAGGTGTACAGCAGCGTTGTAACCGGAGCTGCGTCCAGGTGTGAGAAGTGTTTTTTTTTTTTTTTTTTTAAATGAATCACAAAACCTGCTGTGTGAACAGGGACAAAGAAGAGAGAAGCTGTATTCAACACTAAATCAACTTGATGATGTGCATATGCACCCACTTCATTGACCTTGTCAGTTGATGTACTTTCAGAATAGTCGGTGAATGTAGATATTTTTTCTCCTGGACTGTCCGCTCCTGATACTGCAGGGCTTTGTACCCTCCTCCCTTATACATCTCAATCTTTAACACTAGTGGGCAGTCACATTCCACACAGGCTGATTCTGCGCTACACCTTCATAGCAGCGTGTTGCACACACAACCGGTCAACTGCAGATCGTAGCCCTCGTCTTTTTTTTGTCTTCCTCCCACTGTCTCTTCTCTGTCTTTTTCTCATCTCTTCACCAACTCAGTTGAGTTGCATCGTAGGAGCACAGCTGCAGCTGCTGCTCTCCCAAGCGGAGCAATCAACAAACTGGTGAGAGAAAATATCATCCTGGTGAGGAGTGAGAAAATGGCTTTTTAATTAATATTTTGATTTTGGTAGTATATCACTCTTGAGAAAGATGACTGAGCTGAGTGGCATTTAAATGAGGGGGTTCCAACTGCCGAGTGACCATTCAAAGTCATCCCGGAGTTGGATTGGATATTAATTAGGAGATGAGGAGGAGGAAGCAGACACATGCCCTCCCCAAATGTGAGACGAGAGAGAGGAAACACAAGGATTAAGTGAGGTTAATTCAATTTGAAATTTGAGTAATATGTTTGTTTCTGTCTTTCTCTTTCTCTTTCTCTTTCTCTTTCTCTTTCTCTGTCTGTGCATGTGTGTGTGTGTGTGTGTGTGTGTGTGTGTGTGTGTGTGTGTGTGTGTGTGTGTGTGTGTGTGTGCGTGCGTGCGTGCATGCGTGCGTGCGTGCGTGTGTGCATGCGTGCGGGCCAAGACATTTGGCATGTTCTCCAGTGTTTGAGTTAACATTCATCATCAGCTGTCTGCAATCATTACTGTAATTTATTTGTAAAATCTTTAGGAGTAGGTTAAAGCACGACATCCAGCATCTTCCATTCAGAATAAAAGAGATAAATACTCCAAACAAATGTTATTGAAGTAAAACATGAAAAGAAAAACAAAGAGTGTTTCAAGCATTATGGTGTGATCCATTTACATTGTAAACTTACATTTTTGAGTTTCCTGTCAGCAATTTCAACTGGAATGCCCTCTGAATGCATCTGTTTATATCCTATATGTCTCTAAAATAAAAAATAAAAATAAATAAATAATTACGCTGCTTATTTCCTAACTGTTAGTTTTCTACAAGTCCATTATGTCAGTCCGGGACAATGTAACAGAAATTCAGCTGGCTTCTCTGTTTTCCAATTTCCCACAGGATACTTCAACACACCCCTAAAGTTTCAGCAAAGCAACAAACTCCAAGCAACAAACCTAAGGTCATAAAAAAAAAATACATGAATAAATCTGCTCATGCAAAACAGAATGAATCCGATAAATCATTGTAAGGCATATCCTTAAAATAAGATTTAATCATTTTTTTCAGAACTCAAGCTTATAACCAGAGATGCACCAATACCACTATCGGTACGATACTGTGTCTATGTACTTATACTCGTAATCACAAAACTACTCCAATACAATTAACTTAATAACACTTTCGGGCAACGTAACGTTAACCTCTAGTCAGCTGAGCAGGTAGGCAAAGGAAAAGCAGTATTTTAGCATAAACAGTGCAATTCATGCTCTACTAAACTACAAAGGTGAGGAGTGATAAAAGCTCCTTTAATACAAGCAGTTCAAAAACATCTGAAGAACCCACAAATTGCAGAGCAAGGAATTTATTAATGCTAGGAGAGGGAAATGGCAACAACCTTATTTGCAGCAAACACTGTGGAAGTCAGAGAAAATGTCCCGTTCTTACCCAGTTCTTTGATCGTGATGACCAGCCATTGTGAGTGGAAGATGAAACAGGATTTGACTGTCTTCTTAGTACACTGGAGTCCAACAATGAGATTACCAGACATCACCACATCACAGAAAGCGTTCTACCAAAGCTACACAACGATGTGATAAAACACATCAATAGACTGATGCAGGTCATTTTGGACAATGCCAAAAACATGATACAGACCATTACTGATGCTGGACTCCCTGGCCTGCCATGTCTCATTCACACCCTACAACCGGCTGTTAGTAATTGTCTTTCAATGAGGTGTTGCAGATGCGGTGGCAGTCGAATGTAAATAGTTCGATTTTCCAGAACCAGCGAACAAAAATACTCCAGCAAGATATGCTGACCAACTGGAACAGCACAGCCTACGTGATACAGTCTCGTTAGGCAGAAGTGAGCTCTGGGAAAATTTGGACAGAATCTGAGCCCCTCGACAAACTCACTAGTGGACACTTCTGGAAAAGACGCTGCACATTCTGGCTCCGTTTGAGGAATTCATCGAAAAATGAGCTCCTCTGATGCTTTGGCATCCGATGTGATTCCTGCTGTGACTGAGATTTTTGACCAAAGGAACAGACGAGGATCGTGGCATCCAAGCAGTCAAGAGACTGCTGTCAAGAGACTCTTCATTGACACGGAAAAAGATACTCTCTACAACTTTGCTACTGTAATTGACCCGAGGTAAAGTATATATATATACAGTGTGTGTGTGTGTGTGTGTGTGTGTGTGTGTGTGTGTGTGTGTGTGTGTGTGTGTGTGTGTGTGTGTGTTTGCTAATCAGAGAGAACAATCAAAACAAAAAATGTTCATTATGACCAGGCTTAAATGTTTTAGCGAACAACTTTTGCATAATGAATTTACTTTCATTTACTCTGACATTTTAAGTCTGAATACACTCCATAGGGAATTGTTTCCAGTCGTTGCATCCTAATGGACGTAGATTTTGAAGCCATCGGAGCAGCCTTTGACCAATCAGCATTGACCACCTTGTGCGCAGAGACTCTCCTGCTGCTGCAAGTAGATTTAGAAAAAACATTTGAATCCATAGTCATCACGTTTAGTCACCAGCACTGGTTGCTGATTGGTCCGCCCTTCAGAGGGGCTGAGCAAACGGTCATGCAAACAGGGTTTCTGGACTATAATCACAGTAAAAAACAAAAAAACTGATGCACTGAGTATAGTCTGGTGGAGGTAGGCCAAGCAAAGGCGCAGGGCAGCAGCAGTGGAGTGGTTAGTGTGTTTGATGAGATAGCAGATGAGGCTCAGCAAGACTGGGCAGTGCACCAGTGAGCGCTGCCATTCAGTTAAAAACATGCCTTGGAAAAACCACTGCAGCAGGCTACTGGGGGGTTTACTAAGTGCGGCTTCTCATTCTGGCCCAAATGTCACGCAGACACCTTTCAGCACCACGCAGGAGTATGGAGAATGAAAGACTGTCTACCTCAGTGTCACATGAAAACCAAACCAGGCTCACAGCTGATGATGTTGAGAAGCTTGTTTTCATTTAAAAGAACCAGCCCTTAAAAAGCCTCACTCCTCACAGACAGCACTATGAATACATACAGTTGAATCTTAACATGTCAAATTAAACAACAGAATCATGTTGTAAATTAGATGTTGTTAAAGCTAGAAAGTGACAAACATATGATGAAAATAAAACACTGTTTGAAAGTCATTGTTATAAATATTATTATTATTATTGTCATTTTGGTATTCATATTTTATTAAGAACTCATATTACTACTTAATTCAGCAAGTACTCAAATGCAAATACTTGTGCTTGGTCTGACAGGTGTATCCCTTCCTTATAAACCTTTTGTCTATAGGGATTCTTCTTTCTAAAATTAGCAATTTTATCTGATGTCACTGAGACACGCCATTACCAACATAGATTATATAAATGTCTCCATCTCTCAACCTAGAATTACAACTGAATTAAAAGGATAACATTTATAGAATTTTAATGTTTAGGAAATTACCCTTAACATCTATAATTTTTCTAGAAATTGTGCCCTCACACATTCTTCACTTAATTTCCTTCTGGGATTTAATGTAAACAACAAAAATCGCATGTAAATGTTTTTTGATGATCCTGTAGACGATATTCTTGACATAGATATTTTTTTTTTTCTGTTCCCTTTGATCTCGCTCTCTGGCTCTCTGTATCAAAGAGATTCAAGGAAAATGGTCTTTTAAATATGTTGCATATTGGAAGATTAAATGTTCGGGCATGATTTATTGATGGATTCCAACTTTTGACGTAACCTCTCCCGCCACACTTTCATGTTTGCCTTCAGCCCTCCACAAGGTTAGGTTTTTAATGCACCATGTATGAGGCAGATCTGGTTTATTGTAGACTTTGGATTACTACGTGTTCAGATCTTACTATGATTCTTAATCTTAGGAGTTCTCATCCTGTCGTCTGTCACATCCTGTCAAACTGCACCTTTATACGGATTTACGCATTAGACTCTGTTGACAGGTGACCTTATTCTTTTCCTTAAAACCTTCAGAAGGCTCATTTATAAAACTATTTTGCTTTTCTTTACTGTCACATTCTGTACAAAAATGTAGACAAGTCTTCTCCTTTTTTTCATCCACCTCATCAGCATAGATAGTTTAGTTTATTCTGAAACAACCTCACGACTGCATTTCTGATCTCTCTAAGCAACCTTGTATCGTGCACCGTCTTGCTCGAGATTTATGTTTACACTGCTTTGCTGTTGGTGAGGTGAAAGGAATGTACTACACCTACCGCCATGATCACAGTGTGTCATCCAGTGCCAAAGTATAGCGTTTTCTCAAGTTCTGTGTGCTTATTAGAGGAGGTTCTGTAGCAGAGAAACATAAGCTACACACTTACTGTGCAGTTGTGGCTACACTATATATAGATTCTGCAAAGCTACAGTGGCAAGTTTCTGTGTGTGTTTTCTTTGGTACCTCGAGGGAGGGGGTACTGCTTTCTGGTCTGTAAGACGATGATAAATCACTAGTCAGGTGAAGATGAAAGCCTGTGGGCCAAACTGCTTCAAAGTGTGGCCTTCATGAGTTGCCAGCTTATCTTGAAAGGGCTGAACAGTCTTCAAAAACCAGACTGTTCTGTTCTGAATTGGTCTGATTGAGTTTCAGTTGTGCTTCACCCTGAGTTTTGTGCTGTGCCTCTGTCTCAAATGGCAAACATCCCTTTCTCCAAATGTCATACTAAAAGTCTGTCAGATCACTAAGATATGTATTATACAGATGCAAAGCAGGGCAGAGGACTAATAAAATATCTCCTGATTTTTACCTTTGTCATTTCATTTCCTGGATTGCTTGGTGTCACCAAATCCCTCCCCCCTGAGTGGTTTTGTATAATTTGTACAATATAGGTATATGGCAATCATTGTATGGTTTTAGTAACAGAAAAGTGTGTTAAAGTTTTTATGTAAAGTCGAATGTTGACATTTGATTTGTACGAAAGCAGGATGAAGGTTAAGATGCACAATGTGATCGGCCACCATCCTCACCCTTACTTTCTGCCTCGCTACTTAAAGAACACAATCATTTCTGCTTTGGAACTGAAAGTTAGCATTGTAATTAAACAGATATTTTTCCCAGCTGACATTTTGACCTCTCAAAATAGGAAAAGCACAGATAATTTTAATATCAATTGATGGCTGCATTCCATTTCGGGAAGGCAGTTCTAAGGCTGTCGTATTGTGCTTACTGGGATACTTACTGGAATAGAGCCACCGTTAATGTTATTATTTACACCTGTGCTTTTCCATCTTTGACCAAAACAAATCTGTGCTGAGAAAGGAGAGTATTGTAAAGTCCAAAATGCATTTAATGTCGGTAAAAATCCAAGGGATAGAGGGCGAAAATGCTGGTCTGAATTGTGCGGGTCAGACAGCTAAAGGGGATGGTTGTGGATTTTAGGAGGACCGGGACTATAATAAACACCATTTCCATTTCTGGGAGAGGTGGTGGAGGGATACAGATATCTCTGAGTCTACTTTGGCAACAGACTAAAAAAATGCAACACAGAGGATGTCTACAGGAAGGGAAAGAGCAGACTCTTCATCTTGAGGAAGCACAGGACCGTTAATGTATACGGCAAGATGATGCAAACCTTTATTTATTTTTTTTAGTTTGTTGTGGGTAGTGCAATTTTCTTTGCTGCAATTTTCTGGACTAGCAGCATCAGAGCCACAGACACTAACAAACTGACCAGGGAGGCTGGCTCTGTGCTGGAGCCCTTGAATTTGGTTGTGCAGCGAATGATGTTGAACGAAGTGTTGAACATTCACGACCTGCTAAGATGACATCTGACATCATTCTGTACATTTATGATCTGCTATGCCAGGAGAGAGGCCTCTGGTAACATGGCTTATCCTCATAACAGGTCATAGAGTCACCTGGACTCCCATCCATTAGTGTGTATCACAAGTGCCAGATTAACTCTATCTTCCTGGTGCTATCTGTATGTACTCTTAACGTATTTAAATATATTGTAATATTGTATTATTATTATATATTTATATAGTCTACAGTTGACTGTGTATTACAGAATATTATTTATTGTTGTACTAAATATATTCCTCACATAGTACATCTATAGTTCTACCTCGAGTCCCTATTCTATTATCCTTATATTCTATTCATTTTATACATAACATCACATCCATGCCTATGGAAGGAGGAGAAACATGGGTTGGTCACTGCATCTATCGCACGCCACGTCCTCAAAAGCCGTGAAACCTGGATGTATGAGTTTTTAAAAATTGATTTCAAAATGAAGGAAACAGGAGTGATGTGACAACTTTCCATCTATCTTCTCTAAAGTATCCTGGCACAGAGAACAATAAAATCTATGTTCCAGTAAAAGAAACACTCAAATTTCATTTCATGGCGTGTGGGTGCATGGCTGAGTAAAACTGTAAACTCTCTTTGAGAAAGTAGTAAGGTGATGAAAGGGCAGAATGTGTCTTCCTCTTTGCCTTATCACACCTCTCAGTCGAACAGGTGTTGAGAGAGTTTTTCTTTTTTTAAATTGTGATCGTTTCCTAACCATTAGCAGACAAACACATTCACTTCCTGTTACAGGCCTCTGAGTTTCTCCTCATTGAAGATAGTTCTTTATTACCCTGGCTTAAAAACAAAGCAGGTACAACAACAAAACACCAGAATCTAATAAATGATTATTATTTCCAAACACACATGAAACTACATGTATTGGGTGTCCGAGGGGAAATTATGTAATACATTATCAGGTATGTTTTGGCACCTGTTCAGGCATTTTATGTAATTTGTATTCCGCTTTAAGGTGAAAGTGTAACTTGTATGTTAACATATTCAAAGATAGGTTAAAAACAACTGTATCTTACCTATTCAGCTAGTCTTGGCAAATTTTTATTTTTATGGCTTTTAATGAATTCCAGGGCTTGAAGGTTGCCGGAAAATAATTTCAAAACAACAAACCAGTCATTGTTTACTTGTATGACATCAGTATTAAAATCTTTTTTCGTTGTCAACTAGTCAAAATTGGTGGGGGTATCATCAATTTCTATTATTGGACATGTGCTGCTGATGCTGTTTGTTGTTTACACTTTTATTATCCTATGCTTCATTCAAATCAATAGTATGACTAATCGTTTTGATGACAGCCTATTTGCCTAAGTGGAAATGCAGCAGGTTAAATGAAGTCTATGCATGTTATATACAAGCCACTGGATTTTCTTAAAGCAAAGGGACAAGTTTAAATCAACCCCAATGTGACGACCTTAGTTTTACGACAAAGAACTTGTCGGTGCCAGTATAAAGTAACAATATGAGATTCCATTTAGTTAGTGTCACCTTACATTTTTAGATCCTAGTAAATCACAATTGTGCAATGATATTTTTATGCCTCTGAGACAGCGACAGCTGTGGCCGGAGACATTATGTTTTCAGCTTGATCCTCGGTCTGTCCCTCTTCTCCTCCCATGATCGCAAACGCGATATCTCAAGAGCACCTTGAATGAATTTCCCACGAATGAACTGATTAAAATGTAGTGGTCAAAGCTTCAAGCTCGAGCTAACTGTTGCCTCACTAAATGCGTTTGTGGCCATAATTCAAGAATTGATGCAAATGTTGTGTTACTATGTCTGCAGACACTGGACACTTTATTCAACATCATGAATCAAGAACAACAGGCAAGGTTGTGACAATAGTTCATATTCAGTCCGATACTGAACTAGTGACACTAATCTTGCATGTCCACCTTGAAACTGTGCGGAGATCTTTCGTACTGTCATATTGAAGATGTGTGGGAAGCAACCAAGTCTTTGACTTTGGAGCTTCTTTGCAACAGCATCCATTCTTTGAAGCACTGTCATGGCTCCATCAGAATCAGCTTATTGGCCAAATTCCTTTAAAGTATTAATTTATTTGAGTCTGGAAAGACATTGATGTAAACTGCCACTGGACTGGTTGGCAGCGGCATATGGAGGCAAGACAATAACCTTAGTATCCCTGTATTTAAAAGAGAAAGGTTTTATTTAAGTAAGTGCATCAAAATTATTAATTACATTCATCATCAAATACTCCTGGAATGTGTTGAACAAGTAGCTGCTATTTCAGTGTAAGAGATTTCAAGGGTATATTTTACTCTTAATTAAGACATTTAGAAAGACCCCTTCTTAGAGGGTTGAGTGCTTGTCCTCTTTTCTTTGCTGTTCATTCAGACCATGAATGACCCAGCTAATTTGTTTTAGGGGTAAATGAGCTTTTAATGAACAGATTGGATATTTTTGTCACTGGGCTTATACCTTGCTCATTTGTCATTCAAGTCTCTGAATCAGAATTAACAGAGTGTATTTTGTATTAAATGATTTTGCTTTTTAACTTAATTTTGACTAAACAGTCTTGCAGAACATCCCCCACATCTGCAGCCATGGAATTTACCCCATAGTTAAAGCAACACATCCTCAACAAAAGTTGTATTTCTTTCTTGGCTGTTGCATAAGATTGCATTTACAAATGTTGTGTTATTATGTCGGCTGACTGTAAATTGATGCGACATCCGCAAAGGCTGAGTGTTTGTGCCTGTCTTTGTGCAAGATGTCACTCGTTGAGAGGTGGAAAGAAGCAAACAACTAACAAACATAAGCATCAATATGTGTTGTACCTTGAAATCTTTTGGATTTGTGGATAGTTTTCAGTATTTTGACTACAGTAGCGGGAAGGTTGTCGTGAAATGCATATTAATTCTTTTAGAAAACTGCACTCTATAAAGTGTTAATATATCTTACTAAGATCAAATATTCAAGAACCCCACTAATGTCATCATTATTTAAGAAGTCGAATATCCACTCTGAGGAAAAACACATAATGATCCGTAAAGAGCATTATTTTGTCATTATAATTACACTGCTTTTTGAAATTATATCATGTTGTAGAAACAACCGAATTGCTTTGTGTTGGTACTAGTAACATAAGCCTTGTGGGATATTAACAGAGGATGATTTTGGCTCTCAAAGTGGGTCATGAAGATCAGGTTCAAAGAGACTGACTCACACATTACTCATGGTAACTAAATATCACAAACATGACAGAATATAAACAATGATGTGAAGTGTGTGGCCTTGAAATCATTTGAAGTGTGCAGACGTGTGCTTTTGTGTGCTCTTGATGCTGTAAGCCACCAGTGGTTTGGGCCACCCCTGTGGGCTTGCATGAGCTATGAAAGGTTTTAAAGTAATTAAACAAGCTCAAAAGAAAAAATCAAATATGAGAATAAAACCAGTGTATTTGCATTATTGTCTCTTTCGGCAACAGAGCAATGTCAAAGTGAGAGATGAGGCAGAATTCACAATTAAAGAGAGTGACTTAAAATTGGTGATCATAAATTACATAGCTTTTCAGTCTGAATGTAATAATACCAGCCAAAACCAGATGCAAGCGCTAAAAGAAGGAGTCTTGGGGACTTGTACATCAGTGATCTAATTGATCAGCGCAGCCTCTGCATTAAAGTAGGCGTTGTACCGAACCGTTTTGGTAGAGGGAGCTGAGCAAGAAGGCAATGCTTTCTATTTAGCAGTGGAGCTATGCTCCGACCCTCACCGATGGTCATGAACTCTGGGTGGTGAACGCAAGAACGAGAAGAAGTGGCTTAAATCAGTTCTTAGCCTTAAAGACAGGGTAAGAAGCTCCGTAACTCGGAGGGAGCTCGGTGTAGAGCCACTGTTCCTGTGTTGTGAGGTGGTTTGGGATTTGATTAAAGCTTCCGCATGGGCTCCTACCATTGGGGGATCTAATGTTACCCACATGCCAAGCACAGACAGAGCAAACCTCGACAGCCATCTTTATGCCTATCAACTCTCTGAGGTTGTCTCAGCGATATCAAGGCAGCTCTTTGCCTTTGTCTGATCATATCACTTCTTTCTCAGTTTTTGTTCCTATCACCCTCCCATCATTGGTTGTTTTCATCTTTCCTTCTTGGCAATGTGATTATGTTGTGAAATTCCGCACGTTAGCCTGTGCCAGATTTAGAGACACTCTTGCTCCCATTGCCCCCTTTTTGCCTCTTTGGCCCTCTAGAACCATGAACCATGACCAGTTGCTGATTGGCTGGAACAGTGATGTTTTGCTCAGTCCAGACCACCTTGTTTGTTTGCCATCAATAGAACCAGTCCTGTGTGCAAACATCAGATTCAGTGTTTCCCCTAGGCTGACAGCGTAGGCGGGGCGGGATGGGTCATTACTTTTTGAAAAAAGTATATTGTCTTGGAATCACAGACAATACCTGAAAGACAAATTCACAATTGGTAGAGATTTTTTTTCGTGCAACAAGTCATCACGATTAAATATGTGACATTTGTTAATTGAGTTGTGGCATCTCAGACACGAATCTCTGACTCATAAGAAAGTATTGTTCATATAAGCCTGATTTGTTTGCACTTTCTGTCACCCACTTTCATCAGTAGTAGAGTGCCCGCCTTTCTCCATCTGGCTTTTTCAATAATCATTGAATCATTCTGTAAATCACCAGTAGCATCCGTCTCCGCCTGGTAAGGTGCCACCAAAAAGCTATGAAGTCATTACGGACTCAGATCCCTTAAAAGGTTTCCGGCGCTTTGTTGAAATCATTCCTCAGTTCAGGATGTTCAGGAGAAAAATGTGTTGATGAGACATTGAGGGGGCACCTGGTACTCAGTGTGCCTAATAAATCCTCATGTTAGAGGGAACAGCGGTGAGGGAACAGCGGTTTTGATGTTGTACTCTCATCATTTTTTTCAGGTAAAAGTTATTTTTTTGTTCTGCACACACATATGAAACTCAAAACTGATGTAAATGCAAGACCCTCCAGTTAGTTTTTGCTCTCTGTTGACTGGGTATGCACTTGCTGCATATCTGGCGCTACAGGTTATCCACTGTCCACAAACACACTGAGTCTGGGTCACTTCATTATATCAGACTTACAGAAGTGATAAGAAATCTCATTGGACCCATTCCAATAAAATAGTCTTTAAAACCAGAAGGTAATCTTTGGCTTGCATTGACAAAGCATTTCCACTGAGACAACACTTTGTATCTTCTACTACTGCTGTAACTATCAAGAGACATTTAAATTTCTAGAGAACTTAACTACAATCAATGTTCAATGATCAGCTAAAGATTAGATATTGAAGAAAGTGTCCGCTATTTACAATGAGTGCATTTAATCCTCCCATAGCTGTACTAAAAACTTTGCAATGAAACTGCAAAGGTTTTAGGATGCAAAATGTGGTCCATCTGATGTTTGTACTGTTGTACAGAGGCCGCCTGGGACGATTCTTGCTTGCACGTTAGTTTAACTCCTTCATTCTGTCTCACATATTTGAGTAAATGAAAATATGTGTGTATTCATAAAACACACGATGATAAGACTGGTGAAAAGGAAGGCTGCGAAACACTTTGTTCTCTTCCAGACAGATACTGCAAAAGAACAGCTGAACTGGGGTCAAAGAAAATACAGTTTTCCGGTTTGATGCTAGTTTATCTGATGATTAAAACTACTGGAACTCTACTCACTCATTTTTTTGGAATAAAAACATATCAAGATTTAGAAAAAAACAACTGTCTGTGACCTTTAAATTTAACTGCAGAGGCGGGATTGGAATCATATAATGAAAGAGTAGTTCCTTATTCAATTTCACTCTTATCAATAAAGAAAATCATAATTTTTTAGTATTTCTGCTCCTTCTTTCTCTTTTGTCATTCTATGAGTGTGTTGTCACAGCCTGGCTCCACGTCCGTCTATTTCTCACAGCTTCAATCTTCACTGAGGATAGTCTGGAAACCCTGTTCACATTAAGGCTTGACCAATCAGCGACTGGTGGTGGTAGCTAACTGCAATGACGTCAAAGTCAATCATTTGTTTCTAAATATAGTGAATGTATCGCAACACAAATATCAATGAATTGAACCTGCAATCTGTAAAGTCTGCCATGGTCATTTAGTGACGTGACGTTTCGTGTAGCCTACATTGGAGGAGCGTGTCTGGTGTTCAATACCGATTAGTTAAATGTTAAACGCTCAAATACTTTTAAAATTAAGTCAAGGCCTTTGCCCATTAGGAAGCAACGCCTGGTAACAATCTCCAAAGGATCATGATCAGACCCAATCTCTTTACAAAGTGAATTAGGGTCTGGTAATGCCAGGTTATCATCCAGTTAGACTTACAAAATTGCTGCTTGTTGTTATAATTACAGGACAAACTTCAGCAATACTACCCTTACACGGTGTTACGAATCATACATATCTATAAAACATGTATGGTTTCACTGTGCTAATTCCTGTTGCAAATGCCATTCATTTAGTCTGACTGCTTGAGTATTTGTGTCATTTATGTCTGTGTCGTGTGTTTTAACACAACAAGTGCGTTCACGTATAAGGGTGTAGTGCTACTTATTGAAGTACTGGAGTGCATCCGTGACTCACGCATGCAAAAGTGCACACGCGGGCACATGCACTCTTTTAAACAGGTTTCCTGCAAATGTTTTTACAATAAAACCCTATAAAGCCTAAAAAATTAACAGTTTATTTCCACTGAAACGCTTGGCTTTTAATTTGTGGTGTATAGAAAAAGTGATGATATTTCATGAAATTATAACAGTAACTTTAACAAGGTAAAAGGTTGCAGATCAAAACGAGGCTTTGAGTTGATATTGTGAATCAGTCAATACACTTTTAATGTTAATAACTTGGCTCTTTTCTGTGACATATCCTTTAGAGATGATTGAATCTTCAAGCACTTGAAAAAAATCTAAATGAATTTACACCAGACGAAGAGAATTTAATTTCCTCACTTGGAGAAATAAAGCGTCAGAATGTCGTTGTGGTGCACAGCAGTACACCTAAGTTCACATGCACATGCATGTGGATAATGTGATGCACATCACTGCTTGCTACAGAGGTGAAAATGCAAATGGTTTGTACATGAAAGCCATTAAACACAAGGAAAAGGAAGACAAACAGCTTAAACAAAATGCAGATGACGCTATTCTACTGACTGACAGCTTGTGCCAGTAACTGCATGTGTGCCACTGAAAGGCAGGGAAGAAGAAGGAGACTGTTCACTGATGTAAACACTGCAGGTTGCAAAATATTCATGAGGTCGGCTTCGCTAAAGTTTAACAAAGAAAGGAAATGCATGCAGCACATTCGTTTGCCATAACTGATGCACAGTGCATTTTGGTGAGAAACACTGAATGTAAACACATATGTATTTGTTTTTTGTTCTGTTTTAATGGCATATGGTTATTTATGTCTTCATTCATTTTTCACTTATTTATATTCATTAACTGCCTTTTGTTTACATGGATAAATCTTACCAAAAGGCCGATCTTCCAACACACAAAATTGAACAAATTCTTTTCTTTAACGGTGCTATTTTGCATAGCCCCGGTGTAGCACGTTTTCAAATTAATCCCCCTAAACCTGTTATTTAATTCCTTCTGAACTCCAAAGGTTTTCTGACATTCTTTTGCTTATCATGTGAAAGTCAAACTGTCAACCCTTTAAAGAATACGTACTTTCACTTGAACTATATGCAGCTGGACACCTTTTTTTGAGTGGTGGTGAAAATAGAGGCAAACTTTATTTACCCAACTGTTCATATCATAAAACATGAGAGGTTTATGGATGCACCTGCTACGTACAAATAACCTGTTATTTTATTGCCCATAAAGTAAAATATTTCAGTATAATGTATATAATTTGATTAAAATTACACAAATATAGTTTAAAATGGGTTTTCAAAATAACAAAGGAAGCCTGAAGTTCTTTGGCTGAAGCATGAAAGTTTTAGCTTTCAAAAACATCTAATACAGTTTTTCCCCAGACTAAAACATCGAATACAGTTTTTCCCCAGACTCAAACATTCAGCATGTCTGAGATTGCCACGTCACAGTTCCAATACAGAGACAGATTTTCCTTCTTTGCAGTCGAGCATTTGGCAACATGCCTGATCTTAACTAGTTTGATGCTGAAACTGATTTGGACAAGTTCAGACTGATGAGGTGTGTATAGCCTGTGGCAACTGTTTCAAGTTGTGTGAGTGTGGAACAGCCCTGCCTGTCACCAGCTATGATCCTCAGCAGCAGAGAACGGCGACATCAAGATTTTTCCATTTTAATCGCTCCTTCATCTGTCAGCTCCACCCTGAGGGGGAAACCAGCAGTGTCATTTACCAATGCAAAGCCCACCTCCTCGAGTAATTAATATATGGACAACCTGTTGTAAACACTTGGAATATTAAGATGTTTGTTTTCCCTGTTTTCATTTGGGGAAAACCCCATTTGCATTTATACATTCTTGAAGATGTTTTCTGCTCTACTTTCTCTTCTCCATCTAACTTTGCAGCTTAAAAAGGGACTGATGAACAATTTACAAAACATATTTTTTTGAAAAGCTTAATTCAGTATTATTCTATCAGCAATGTAACCTATCGTGACAATCCTACATGTAATTATTACATGTATTACATGATTGTTAAAACCCTCTCAGCTGTATGGAGTTTTGTAGGATTTTCGAGCTCATAGTTTTGGTATTCTGGTCCAAAACCTACTCTTTTGGTTCAGTGTCAGAGCTCGCAGTGTCATTTTCAGTGGCAGCAAGCAGTTGTTTTCAGCTAAAAGCTCTCAAACCCACAGGAGAAGGATAAAGTGGATGATATTTCAGGTGGGTGGTGACCGATATTTTGCTCTGGTGTTGGAAACCAAACACATTAAAAAAAACTGAAATAAAAGGAGGGTGGAGACTGTATCTGATCTGTTGACAAAAAACATTACTCTAAACTAGAAGGGCCTTTTGGCAAATAATTCACACTTCAATGATATGCAAATCTCCAACTGCAACCAATATATGTGTCTGAATATATTTACCTTTGTGGCAATGTTATAATTGTATTGGTTCCAGTTCTACCCTATGAAACCACTGTCCCCGGGTGCTCCACATTGGTGGTTTGGCCATTGGGAATACCGCAACAAATTCTTGTGGGCCGGCACATCAGTGGGTTGGTGGACCATCAAAAATTGCATAAAGTTCTTACTGACCCTGTCCGTCTCTTTGTCATTAGAGTGCGCATGACAGCGTACTGCAGCTTTTCTGGTCCCAGTGGATTGGTCCGGGGCTGAATTCCTCTCCCAGTACACCTCTGGTGCTCCTCAATGACTGCTTGTTGCATTGAGTTTGAGTAAGTACATATGTATCCTAGCAAATTACTGGTACCTGTGAATGTGGATTGTGATACAGAGTCATCAATTGAACTTTACTGCCATCCCCTGGACTTTGAGATGTATTTGCGTGCATTTAGTAGTCCTATGTAAATCTGTCCCACTAGGAAATATATATCTTGGGATCCTTGTAATGAATGCAAATTAAGCCGGTCTGCAATATTTGCTGGCTGGCAACTTTGCAAAATTACTGTGATTTTTCCGCAATAAAGTTAGCCAATACAAGCTCTGCTGAAGGCATTGTGGTTAGCCTATCCAAACAAAACTTTGCTTTATCAAAAAAAGGACTCCTCGTGTACAGTTAACAAGGCTTGTCAACCTCTCCTCTCACCATCAAAACAAATCACATTGAACGGAAGGATAAGATAGAAAATGATTGCAAAGCATGGCCAAGGAAAAGGCCACAGGACTATTTCCAAGCAATGGATGTTCCTGTGACCACAGCTCTTAATATTATAAGGAAGGTTAAGGTTTGAAGCCAACCTCAATGAATGTGACTAGAAAGAGGCAAAAGAATGATGGCTGTATCCCACTTTGGTCCTGCTTTTGTGCGTTCTGGTTCACTGTCACGGCTTACTGGGACATTTAAAGGAACTGTGCCATCATTAATACACCTTTGCTTTCCCAACAATGACCAAAACTCTAAATGTCTGCTTTGAAAAAAGGTTTATTGGCCCAAAGGGCAGTTTACCAGATTTCATTGTGGGATGTGCAGCTGGGATTTATGCCAGTAGTTGTAAAAGTGTTTACATATTGTACTTCGAGTTGTATGATAATATGACAGCCACCATACCTGTGCTCTGTGGAGTAGAGGTTAGGGTTGGCCAGAGATAGGTCCCAGGTTGACAACCAAAACCATTGCCAGATGTGGTAACAGGGTTGCAGTGACAGTTGCCAGGAGGATGATCACTGGAGAAACAACCTGGACTGCTCAGAGGTCTGCCTGGGCACAGGCAACTGGCACAGCAGAACTATACAGGCCCTGGGAACAGTCGAGGGACAGCTTGGGAGGGCAGCCAAGGGACAGGGGCTCAGGAGTGGGGACCAGATACTGGAGAGTCGCATTAGAACACTTAGGATGATAGCTTGGAGAAACAGACAGGACCACAGAAGTCAGTGAAGCCAAGTGCACGGCCTACCCAAAATACAGGGGCAGGCAGAGAACAAGACTTTTAAACTCTTCGGGGCTGGAAGATGGAAAACTAGACTTGGAAGAGGAAGTTGCAGACACAGCTCAGGCTAATTGACATGGGCCAGGTTCTCAGGGGAACAGACTTGACTAGTGGCTGTAAGTAAAGCTGGGGAACAGGCATTGAGTAAGGGACAGGCTTTGCCTAAGGGACAGAGAAGACAGACTCAGACCAAAACTGAGGTTTTACTATTGGTAGGGAAATGGGAACTGACTCAGACAAAGAGAAAGCAACATATGAAGCTCAAGAAGCAGAATAAAGATAAGACTTTAAAATTGAGGCAGAAACAGAATGACTGAGAAGATAAGTGGATCAGGCTCTGAAAATATCTGTGTTTTTTTCCGATGCTTTAGGGATAATGTAATTAACAAGCTGTTTTTTCATGCAAATGATCTCCACCAAAGAGGTATCAGGGTCCAGGACAGCACTAGACTACAGTACAGTGAAAGTAGGGACTGGCAAAGTATATGGTCAGGAAAAATCTATCCTTCCAATACATTACTGGATACATGATAATATTCTCGTGACATAAAAACAAACCGACAAAATGTTTGATGTTGCCCTGGCAGAATGAAAAGCATGTGACTGATTTAGTATAATTTCACGTCCCCATCTCCAATGTGCTAGACCACAGAGCCAAAGCAAAACTGTCTTATTAACTGATCTGTAGTTCTGCTGTCTGATGTTCTACATTATCAACTCAATTTATTCAGTCACAGCATTACCCATCCTGAAAATAACAGGTTTCCAGTCAGAATTCCCAATTACATCGATGCATTCTCTCTGTGTGAATCAGCCTTCCAATTTGGCAGGTTGGCCTGTGTATATGAGTGAACACCGCGCTGATTGGCATTGCTAATAGCGACTTTAGTCATGAGTTTGGCTGCAGTATACACCGCCATTTGTGACAGATTATGTCACTGAACTGATTAACGTGCCATCCCCTCCACGGGGTGTTGAATGATGTGGCTCACCCTCATGACCTCTGCTCCATGTGAGACACAGCCAGACCCCGATCTGACCCTGAATCTCTTTTTCTGGCATATATCATGGGCGAATCATCCACAACTCCCCCAGTAAATCAACTGGGCTTAAAATGAACCTCGATTACACCTGTTCTCCTGAAAGAAAAACAACCTGCATTCACTATATTTATCCCTTAGCTTAATCATTACGGATATTTTGAAACATGTAAAACAGAAAGACTAAACACCATACCACTTGTACACATGTAAAAAGCACCGTCAGTGCACTGTTACTCATTAAAGCAATCTTATTAAACTTCTAATAACGCAGAGGGCATAACAAATTTTCCTCCCAGACAAAGCTAATCAGCAGCCATGTTGCATATAGCTTTTGTAGAAATAAATTATGCATATGCATAGTGTGGTCCAAAACTCCACCATAAGTGAAAAGGCTTCTATTTTGAATTTGTTTCCCATTTCTTTCATCGAAAATGATAATATAAGCATTGGAATTTGAGTTAAAAATTTAATCTGTAAAAAAGGCACATGAATTTGAGAATATCTGTGTTTCCCTCTTTAGCCATAATGATAGCACACACTCAAGTTGCATCGACTGCACCCAGTAACCCATGCCATTGCCACATGATTTGACAATGTTCCCAAGTCCTTGTGTCATTCTCTCTTCTGTTCGTCTCCTTACATACTCTCATGAGTAAATTAGACTTTTTTTTCCAGTCATTAATTGTGAAAGGCCTGCATAACTTACATGTCCACCTCAAGTGTTTGGCCTTGTTTCCACCCCCGAGAATTGGTTCAGAGACGCTACTTGTCCTCTAGAATCACTACTACATAGACCTCTTTTAACTGTACTTTTGCTGATTGGAGTTCTTATTTCGGTTAATTCTGTGTCTGATAGGGTTGCTTTTCTGTCTCTCAGTGAACAAAGCCCGATGTGTTCATCTTCTCCCTGCCATGCACCGTTGCCAAATTATCGATCTCGGCCGAGGTTGCAATTAGAGGTTGGAAACCTATCGTCTAGCCATGAGTTGTCGCTGAGAGTATAACAGGTCAGCAATGATTGTAAGTACATGAACAAGCCTGAGATAAGCTGATCAAATCCACCCGAGTGTCATCTGAACATGTCCTTCAACAGAAAGAATACAACTCAAGAAAATCTGACCTTATGCACAAACAATTAAACATGGTCACAAATTTGCTTGTGTGAATTATATATATATAAAAAAAAACTATTTTACATTTTACATGTGATAACTTTTTTGTTTTTACATATTTCCGAAGTCTCAAATGTTCTTATCATTTCCAAGTATGTATGAAAATATGACAAATTTTTGATGTGTCTCATCAAGTAATTTGCTTTATAAATGGACATTTTTAGAAAAAATTGCACACAGACCAACATCTTCTCCCATTTCCTTCTGTTGTTTACATACTAATGCACTGTCCAATAATTACTGAAAAGTAAAATGCATAAAACCTCTTAGCAAATTGTTAATTACATATGTAACCCCATACAAAAATACCGTCATTTACATACAATGAATAAAGCACCTAAAAGCAATTTTTGAGAGACCTTAAATCACATCGTCAGAAATAGTCATGTGTTTAGTAATTTCAAATTACTTTAGTTGCCAGTTTAATTGCATAAAATATCGATGTTATTAACATAACTTTTTGTTAATTATTTTGAAGATTGCCACTGATTCAAAGCAATAAAACTGACGATATTTTTATTGCTGTTTAGTTGAGATGGTAATACTATTTGTGTAATGACATTCATTCAGTGGCCCCTAATGTACGATTCACTCTATTACCCTCGTATTTTCAAAATGTAGTTCTTAAATTAATATTCCATTTTCATGTTAATCATCCAACAGCATTTTTAAGGCTTCATTAGTTTGTTGTACTAATTTGACATAGAGATGAGCTCCAGTGACTGACCACACTGATGAATTTTTCATACACTGCAGGATTAAACAAACTCTCACGACACAAAGTCAAACCAGACTCCTTGAGTCCCCTTCAGTACAACTAAAACTGCGAAGAAAAATAAATGAAGACACGGTGATGTGCTAAATGGGTTCAAATGTATGTCGCAGTAAACCATTACAAGGTCACTGATACATTTAAATGCTCCAGAGGAGAGAGAAAGAGAGAAAGGATTGATTGAACAGATTCAACGTCCTGCTCTCCTCATTAGACTCATTTCTCAGCTGCCTGGGGTTAATTACCACACACACACCTCACGCTGTTGTTCCACTTACATCATAATTACTATGGCCGAGATCGAGAATGATCTAAAACTCACAATATGAGGCCTTCCACCATCAACCGGCCACACATGCACACACATATAGACACTCGCAGGCGTATACAGCAACACGCACGCTCACATCACAACAGTATCGCCATCAATATTATATGCCTGAACCTCCCCGTATATTCCCAAATCCCCCTCCCTCCCCAGGAGCCAGCTGTTTTTGGGACTGATTTCATTTATTTAATGACGGCTGGGCTAATGACCCTTCGCACATGGCTGATGGTGTCACAGACAGACACCACAACAGCTCAGGAATGAGGATTGGATGGGGGCCTGGAGAGTGAGGGGTAGGTGCTATTGAAGAGGGCAGAGTGAAATACGGGGAGCACAACAGAGGGATGAGGGACGCTGGAGACACCATGCACCATGATCATTGTCTTTCCTCAAACAAACAAGGGCACTGGATACAGAATAGAAATTAATAACCACTTCATGGACTAATTTTTACACTGTGACACAGATGAAAGAGACCTATCCACCTCTCATCAGAGATGGTTAGCATGGCTCTTGTGGATATTTGTTTTCTAAGGCTCTTGTGTGGCAGCGCTGGCGCAAACCCTCGGTATACAAATTGAATTTTTTGCAATTACTAGTGTCTTGGGGAACAAAAAAAGACATTTCATTTTTAAAAGGTGTCACAGGCAAATGGAAAAGCCCCTCAGGTCACCATGAAGAATCGAAAGAAAAGAACAACAAACCAGTTGTTATGAGCCAGTTATAAAACAATAATCTCACAAAGAAATGATACTTTTTAAAATCTTTTGTTACATTTTGTCAGACTTCAAACTAAGGGTGGTGGTGATTAATCAGTGATGCTTTATTCATTGCTAAGAATTTAATTGTTGAAAAATATATTAACAACCTACTGTAATTTTGCATGTGTGACATCCGTTTTATTCACATTAGGTTTTTTCTTTAAATTCCATATATAATATACGCTTACACTAATTAAAATGCTCTCCCTGAAACAGTCTGTATATTTACCTGAATTTTGTTTACACTTTTGAAATTTTATTTTCCCATTTTTAATGAGGAGATATAACAATGAGTGATTGTATTATTATTTTTAAATTGGATTGAGGAATAACTGATAATGCTAATTATACGGAATATTTCCCCAAAACATCCTTCTTTTCCAAACCAAAACTTGTTTTGTGACTGTAGATGCAGCGCCTAATATCACCAACTTGTGAGATCTCTTGATCGTTGGCTTTTGGACACATTGTGAGGCACATGGAAAGCGTTACATCCCTCTCGATGGAGCCGACAGACTATTCATCTGGGCAACACAGCAATGTGAAGTTTATAGGACCCATCACAGGCTCTCAGCCGTCCCTCTGACTCTCATACTGATTCTCACCCAGGCTCTCAATCAAATGTTCACGTCTCTTGCCCAGACCCACATCCAGCCTGGATCTGGTGTAAGCTCTTACAACGCTAATCACACAGACTCTAATGTATGATCTCACACTAAACCTGAGAACTCAGCACACTTGCCATTAAACATACTTCCAGAAATTGTGGTGTTAGCATTCTGCATATTTGGCACTTGGAGGTGTCTAATCAGTCAGAAAAGGCAGCAATCAGTAACACACGAGAGAACTGTATATCATAGGCAGTATATATCCATGTGGCATAGTGTTTTTCATGCACTTCAAAAGCCTAACACATTTAATACCAGTTTATTACATGTTAGTGTCTCATAATGATTCTTTCCGAGAAGGTTCAAGTTTTGTGGCTCAGTAAAAGTTAGGCTCTGTCTATTTATTGGTTTATTCTTTCTTCTCCACTTTTCTGTTTGTTTGTTTATACCACAATATGCCAGGGTTACATTGCAATGTTCCTAATTTAGGACACACAAAGTCGCAATTGTTGTCCGAGAAGCAGTTCATTAAAAGCTGCACATTGTAGGACCCGGGTTTAGGAATGTAGTTATTTTTCCACGTGGCCGTACTACACCCACCACTGCAGAGATTCAGGTTCAGTCCCGGGCTGTGGCTTCTCTGACTCGGTCGTGTGGTCCGTTGGCTCTCTTTATGGGTGGGAAGCCAGCAGGGGTTTGTGTCCTCGCTTCTGCAGCAACAACTCTTCCATGTTGTTCTGGAAAGCTAGCGTCTGAATGAAGTGGAAGCCAACATTATTTTCCACTCTTGCTGGAAACGCAACATGGCTTGACAGATAATGCAAGGCAGCAAATTTATGCATTTGCATTGCTTTTTCTCCTCACATATTACATTGCACACAGTTCGGAGCCAAGCTGTTAGTGTTATATTGTAATACATGTTTTGATACATGTATGAAAAGGCTGAATTATTTTAAATATGTTATTCTTTTTCCTCAAAAACAAAATCTGTTGTTTGCAACAAAAACACGGCCTCGGTAGGAGTTTTCTTCAGTGCATCGTACATGTCAAGTGAAGCTATTGGGTAATTTCAGTGTGCATATGTGAGAGATGGCTTGATGCATCCGGTTTAAATAGCACATGCAATGTAATCAACCAGATTCACTGAGACTCAGAGTTTCGGACCTACTCTATTTTCCCTCCCTAGCTCCATAGCATAGACTGTGTGCCCTCATGTGAAAAAGTGCATCAAACAACCCTACACTGGAGCCACAGATACTATCACTGCATTAAATTTCCTCGCTACCTTTTTACAGATAATCCTGTAAGTAACAGCTGCAGAGCATGCACTCTTTAAATCGTTTGCTTGTAGCTGTGCAACTCGTCAGGCAACCAGCCATGCTTCAGATGGCACACTAGAGATCAACTGCATCCCACCACTCCTGGACTGTACCAACACTTTACAGAAGTGGCACTGGCTCCTGGTGGCATATGGATACAAATATTCCGTGTGATTACAAATAAATGTCTTCCTTTATCTTTTATTGACAGTGCTGGAACCAAGACTGGATTATTGATGTAATAATAATATAATAATAAACTTTATTTGTGTAGCACCTTTCATACAAGAAATGCAGCTCAAAGTGCTTTACAGCAAGAAAATGACATGCAGTGTTTCACATAAAAACAGATATAAAAGGGACATTTAAAAATATTGAAAATAAATGAGATGCAGAAGAACAAATAAAATGCATAAGAACATATGATATGCATAAAATTAAACACAAATACAGTTAAAATATCCAGTATGCATTTTAAAGGCATTTTAAAGAGAGTTTCAAAAGTAGCTAGTTAAAGGCTAATGTAAAGAGATATGTTTTGAGCTTTCTTTTAAAAGTATTACAGGTAGTGTGTTCCACAGCTTTGGAGCACAACTGACAAAAGTGGAATCCCCAATTATGTGTAAGTGGTGTGCTAATTATTGTAGATTAGTTTAATCAGCATTAAGCACTGTTACTGTTTCCTTGAGCACCTCCTTTCAAATGACACATTTACATCATGCTGGGTACAAACTATAAAATGTGTTAATTTTTAACACTGCGAACAGCCTTGATTGTATAAATCTAAATAAACAATGCAACGCAGTGAAGTTTTGGAAACTTGGCACGATTGTGGATTCACTTTATTATCAGTCATCGAAAGCGGGTGGCAGGGTACAGTCATCCGATATCACTGTTATTGCAAGATTACACAGTAGCCGAGCTGTGGACAGACACATTGCAGTCTGAATCCATCTTTATAGATTTCACATTAAAAACTGTGTCCAGTTATAAAAGTAAGCAGCTGTCAGTTGGTGAAAATCCACCTCCACACGGTCCTGACACTGTCCATCAGAAACGGAGAAGGCTGTACTAATGGGCAGGGAAAACCAGGGGAGTTTCTACCCTTGTTTGTCAGTGTGATGGGTTCTTCCCTAGAAATATACTCAATGTGGCGACTGATTGGTTTTCTTCTCCTTTTTCATGCTGCTTGTTGATTTTGGTCTTATCAAAGCCCTACAGTGGTGACACTGGGCTACAGAAAATCCAGCAATAATGTCAATAAGTCAACGTTAACAGCTTTGCTTGCAGAATTGACAGAAAAATAAATAAACTACACTGACACATATATACACAAAGTCTGTGAAGAATTGTGAAAAAACAAAAAAACAAAAACAAAGACCATCTTGTCCACATACAGAAAAGCCCACCGGCATTCATCAATTATATTTCCTGCATCCCCTTTTCAATCCACACTCAATGTTTGTTTGGTCATCATGTGTCCAGCTATATTTATAACTATACCTTAAAATAGAATTTAAAGTTTCTCTCCTACATTTTTGAATTTGAATGGAGGGTGACAGTTTCATTAAATGGTTATTTTTATTTTAAGTACTTCTCCTCCTTCCACTTAAATTTGCTCTTAGAAAGGACCCTAATTGAAATGTCCCACTGCTGTGACCTTGGAATGCTAATTTTAAAGCAAGACATTTATCTCTGCCTTCGTCGTCAGTATAACTTATGCCCTCCTCTGTTGGGAGAGTCAAGCATGCATCACGCTGATTGCTGTCAACCAAACATGATTTATACAAGATAACACAAGAGAAATGTTAATTCAAGTTGCAGTATATGATGGAGTTAAAGACATTAATCAGACATTAACTAAAAACATTGACTACTCATTTAAAGAAAAATGTATTGCAAACTTGCTCTGTTGTAAAGCTATAAGTCTGCAATTCAATTTGCTAACTAATCTCATGATTCATGCCTAAAAATGCAGCTTGTTCAGGTCAAGGTCAACAGAAAGTGCATCAATTTTCTGCTGCAGTATATCCACTTATTGGTTAAATTGAATGGACATATTATTTTAGATGCCAGGAAATGCTGGTTGGTGAGTCCGTCCTTCACTTTGGTCCAGACTGAAATATCTCAACAACTATTGGATTGACATGGAGTTTTGTAGACATTGTGCAGCTAGATGTTCGCAGGGTCCTTTGTCCCCTAGATTTATATAACCCAAAATGGGATCATGACAACAGATTCCCCACCTCTATACAGCATTAGTGGGTACCTGGAAAAGATGTTCCGCAGCTCTCTATTTGCTTATATGACATATCGGATATTGTGGGTCAGGTTTCGGGTTGAACTGGGGAACTTGTCACCCTGGGAACATTAAACTCCTGACAGTCTTGGTCCACAGAAGTTGAATTCTGCTGAGTGTAGGACCACGATGGCTGGAGTTGTAAGTGAAATAACAACTCGACAACAATCAGATGGATTGCCAATATTTTTTGTATCCTAATTAACAATAAACCTTTCAGTTGAGGACTTTTTTTGTATATATATATTTTTTTACCAAATACCTGCAAAATAAATGACATTCTCATCATTCTCAGCTATAATTTTAGTATTTATTAGAAAATGTCAGCAGGCTATATTGCTAAACTAATAAATGTTATCATTTAGCTCAAACAATTACTGTGCAGCCTTCAATATGGCTGTAGACCCCAGCATTTGCATAAATTGTGAGCATACAACATCCTCTACTTCCTTATTTTTGCCAGGACAGTAACACTGAATGTGAATACGACACAACAAAGCCATGTGTTGTGTACTACATCAAAACATCATACATTGATGTGTGAAGTATAACATCCAGAGATAAAATGTTGCGGTGATAGTGGTTGGCCGCCAGCAGGGATTGATCAGAAAGGAAGAAGTAATGCCCTCTAGTCTCAGACCCGACAACAAAAACTCACTCAGCCTTACACAGCCTAACAATTGATAACCCATACAGTTGATAGTACACAGCAGATGATGACTATTACATGATAAACAGACAAAATTATTATTTTGGGACTATACAGGTGCATTTGTTTAAAAAAATTATTGATCCAACAGTGCAATCTGAGCAATTTATCTCTCCTCTGGATCAAAAGGCATACCAAAATACACATTTCAAACACTTACATCACTTTATTTATTGGTGAACACAATGAATGACCCAGTCCACACAGAGGGCTTACTCTCTTTAAAGAATAAAGTTATCCTTATCTGTAGTTTATTGGTTGTTAGAGATGAGAGATTAGGAATTTTGAAACATAAAATGCTACAAAAGTTGGCTCTCTCGGGCTCAGGTATGATCTTCCTGTTGTTTTTTTCATTTTTAGTAACTCTTGATTAACACTTTAGACTTTATTATCTAGCATTAGCTTTAACCTATACTTTACATATTGAGACCAATGAAGATATACATGTAAAGGAAATAACGTCACCTTGTTTAAAGTAAAGATTTGGACAATCCTTCCAATACAACACTTCATATTAAAATGCATTCTCTGCTATATATTTTATATTAACATTCATTTTAATATTAATATTTTCATACCAACAGTCATCATAATTGTTTAACAAAAATATTATATTTGGCCTTTGCATTGTAAAGAAGGCTACATAGGGTTTTTGTATATAAATTATATATATAGTATGTTATAAGGTGTTAGCCACTCATGCAGTGTGGTTGTAATGACTCCAGGGATTGCACTGTTGGCAGGTGCATCTGTTGGTCGATCAGTCCATTACTTAAGTCTAAAGGGAAATCCTTAAAGTAGTAGATTGGATAGCAATGTTTGTTTACAGCTGAACGAACTTAAGCTGAATTTGTATGGATGTTGGGAGGCGCTGTCTGCTTTTTTGACTCGTTAGTTCCTCTGTGCTCAGATTTATGCATGTGCTGAAATTCACCTGATGTAAGTCTAAAAATCAAAGCAACGTTACAATGAGTGCAAACGATGAGCAGGCCTCTTTGGTTATTTTACAGTCAAAACTTTCGGATCCAATGCAGTTGTCAAAAAGAGTTCACAGTGCTCAAAAACTTTAGTCAAAATGTTACAGAGTGGATTAAAATCAAATGTAGTACAGGCATTCATATTTCTCAGAGGAGAAATCACAGTTACTTTCACGATTCTCACTTTTCATCTAACACCATTTGCATGAACTTCTTATCCACCTCTGGTGTCGATGCGTGCCTTATTTCCTGCCATCGTTTAGTTTTCTGACGGTTTCTGCACCACCTGTGTGTTGTGTTCCCATCTGGTAATTGTCTGCATATATAGCCCATCCTATTGCCAGATTGTTATGTTGAATTGTGTTTGCAAGTGGTTGAATATATGTAAATTATTTTTTATCTGCCTATTTGTTTTTGTTTGTGTTGTTGACTGTTGCTTGAATCTGTTACAGCCTGCATGTGACGCTTTTGTGGGACTGCCTTATTTCTTGTGAAGCAGCCTTTTCCATGAGTAAAGCTCATAGTGCTTTCCATAGTGCAATCAAACCATTATTATATGCAATGTATTATGATAATATCGTATCATTAGTGTCCTAGTAATTCTTACCTAGAGATCTCTAGCCTTTTTTTTTAAATAAATGATCAGTACTTCTGGCAAACCTGTATATCTGAGATTCAAACGGACTTACATGTTGGTAATACCTCAAGATACTACTCGTTTTGAAGCTAGCCCACACACACTCAGATACACTGTGGTGAGACGGTTGATTACTACTGAGCCAGTTTGCTGGCACTTTGACTCAAATTACAGGAAAACCAGATATAGCTCATGTCATTGCCTGAGGTTTAGCTGAAAGATTCAGGATAGTCAGTGCTCACCCTCTGACAGCTAATTTCTTCTTCAATATTTACTCAACTCAAGCCTACAATGTGGAAGGGCATTGACATTTTTGAATAGTACACGGCTTAAGGTGGATGGAAATTACCACACTGACTAAGTTTCAATAGACGAGTGTTGCAATTAGGTTTCCTACTCAAATTGTAAAATTTCCACCATTTCCACTTCCATCAATAAATTGGCCAGACACACAAACAAACAATACAATACAGAGGAGTTGTCCTCTTCAACAGGCCATCGAGAGAGCAAATAATGACAACACACAAAAAAATGACTCCCATCCTCTCCTGATGTAACCCGCCTGTAAGTTTTCACAAATAAGTTGGGTGCCAGAGACTCAGGATTACAAGCAAATCCAAGAGTATCATGGAAGTATTGTAGATTTGTGGAAGGTCTTTCTTATTTTGTTATTTTTTGGTGAGAAATCTAAAAAACATGACCATGCAAGGGATGGACTGTTCGCTTTAGTAGCTGCATGTTATTTGAATTCATTTTCTCATCTATTTCAAATCATTCTGTGCTGAGCACCTCTCTGAAATGTATATTCCTTCAGTGATTATTATTTGGGGAAATTATCAGTATATTATTTCTCCAAGCTCTCTCACACAACAAGCAATTAAATCTTCCATGTCCAAAGATGTCATCACCTCCTTTTTCCTCTGGACAAAAAAACTCCACCACATTAAGAAAATCCAATGGTCGAACTTGATCTGTTTTAACTCCCATGTGACGAGGAGCAGAGGCACTTTTTTCTTCTAGATTGTTGTTATGTTCTTTATACAGTGTAGCCCAACTCTGAAAGCAACCACCTTCTGTCTCATATTTTTTGGGTGGCCAGAAAGATAGAGTGTTAGTTAAGATAGTTAATACTGTTAACCAGTACCAAACTATTTTGTCCTTATAATAAAACCAAAAGCCTGAATCAGTTTTGTGAACAAGTAAAACAATCCAAATGGTGTAGAATTGCCATATACCTATAACACAATCAAATCCACAAGGGTTGATAAGGGAATTCCAAGACTGCTCTTGTTGCATGCAAATTAGGTGCTGCATCATGACATGCCCGAAGCAGGAGGATGCTATCACCCTTAAGAGTAACTGTTACAAATTTTGTCAGTTGATCAAAATCCTCATCTAAGTTACACACGTTTTTGTGAGTGCTGGTCCATGTGCGCTGCAATTTCTCCGTGTACATTACCAGAGGGCATGCATCAAATTTTGTGTCAAACTCTGAAAATCAGCAACTTGGGTCCTTAAAATGCTTCAAGAAATCAATGGCTATGAAGCAATGAACCTGAAGAAGTGTTTGGAGTGACATTCGCGTTTCCAAGGGGCGGAATATCACTGTCCAAAACTGAAAAAGGCGGATCAGATCAGGCGGGTTTTCTTTCCCTGCGTTCCAAATCGCATTGTCCTGTGTTCCTACAACAGGACAATGTTCCCCGTCAAAGCGCATTGAAAAAGCATAAGTTTCTTGCCCACAATAAAACAATTGTCATTCACTACCTTTCCTACTCAACGTATTTGGCTGATCAGCAATAATTCATCATAAACTTTAAAGTGGGCTCTTTGCGAGTTTCAAGTGCATAAAAATGCACAGACGCACCCGAACCACTGTTCACAAAAGCGTGTAAAACTAAGGTTCTGATTTTGATCAAGCGAAGAAACTTGGACTATTAACTCTCGACGGGTACAGCTTCTCCGTGCTCCGTTCACATCACGGTACAGGGCATCGTTCATGCGCAAGAGGAGCATTCTCTGAAGTAATTTGTCCCCCTTTGTATTACTTAATGCGTGTTCCTTATGAACCTTATAAATTACTGGATGCATATATTTACTCTGTGCTGCAAAGGATGTTTCTCTTGTCATATTGAACATGTTCACCCATCACTTTTGGGGTTCTCACTGCACACAGCCTCTCCTAAACTTCTCTCACTATTAGCTCTATGATGTCTGTTCCTGCCACTTACCTGTGTACACATCTTTAAATGGCATTACCTGGAAGCTCCTCTATTGATTTTAAGTTGGCGGCTACTTCATGTGCTCTGTGATTTTTTTTGTAACTCTGTGGTATGCTGTAAACATTACTGATCGCAGAAAGATAAAATATAGCACCCAGAAGAAAGACTGCACTTGTTATTGTAGCTAGAAATTGAAATAAAAAAATGTATAATGGACACAGGAATTGATGGCTTTCAAGCAATGAGGACAGACAAATCCCCACTGTTGAACTCAGCAGGACCACTATTTTCCATGTAATACTATTTCCTTTTTTAAGTGAGGTTTTAATCATCTCCTATACACTGTTGTGCTGAAGACAGGTGGATAATATGTGAATTACAGATGTTTGTAGGTGCTTAAAAATGTACCAACCATCTAAGTGTTGAATAGCTGTGGAAGGAAAGGCATGCATGTTTTTGTAGCCGACTAATGCCCTGTAGCCCATTACTGTGGCACTAATGGGGTATTTTGAGGAGAGAAAAATGTCATAATGATCTGTAATTTTTTTTTCAGGTTAACAAGCAGAATATTTTACAGAATCTGCTTAGTATGAGGACATTGTAATTGTAGAGCAAGATAATTCAATTTTAAATCTCTATGTGCATTGCCATGTTCTCTGGCGCGTTTTAGGTTGAACCTAACATGATGTTCAAAAGCAAAGTAAGGACACTGTCAAGATATTTCACTTGATATGTGCTAAAAACACTTGACAGTAGTTCTCAACCTTCTCTTTAGCCATGTACTCATTCTGACTTTTGTGCTATTTAACTACGCAGAGTGCCTCCATGGAGAGATTGATGTGGATGATAAAGCGAGGTGGGGAGGCTGGAATAGCACTGCATGGTGCAAGGGTGTAGGAAGTGGTAGAATGAGTAAATGTAACACTCGAGCATTTTTATATAAAAATCCACTTTAAGAATTCATGGAAACGAATGCATGTCGTGCACAAAGCGCAAGGAAATTACTGCATGAAGATTTGTATATGAATTACACAAAATTTAATGACCTCGTCCTCAGTTTTTTCCTTTCCTTACTTTTTTAACTGGGATCTCACTGTTTCTAAATTGCTCACAGTGTCAATTTTCCCTCTCATGAAGACCAGTGTTTTGTTGCACAAAATAATTTATTAGTCATCCAGGTAGAAGGAAACACAAACTACCCTGTTGAGTTTGTCAATACTGTCAAAAGATTCCTGAAAGAAAGAGCAGTCAGTGGGTGTACTCAAAGTCGGTAATTTTTGTTGTTCCATATCTGAACATGTGTTTTTCACTGTCACTCTTTGTATCGAAGGTCCACATATATCTCGGGAGAGGGTGTGTGGAGCTATGAAACCGCAGATTTTAAAGACCTATTTAATGGATATTTAGGAATGGTCAATAATTTTTCTTTGGTACATCCTATAGCCAGTTACATATTGATAAAAACCTGCTTGGAAACTTCTTTAAAATACAATGATTCAAATCTACCAAGGTGATGCAGTATTAGTGCCTCGGGATAAGTGATTCCAAGTTATTGACAAAGTTGACAACGGCGTCAATAGCAATCTTCAATCAATGAGGAGCTTTGAATCTGCTGATCTCCAGAACTGTATCTATATTCATACAAGTGAGTCAGGTCTCTGTAAATGGCAGTAAACAGACATTCTTGTATTTATGAAGATGATAGACGTTGGTGCATGCCTCCCCTCCGGCCCCTTCTCTTGTTCAGAGGCCTTTGAGACTTGCTCCCTGGCTTGGTAGTTATTAACATGTTCATGAAAAATATCCTGCACAGGATGATGCAGTTATCACTCAGCTTCAGCGTTTAATATCTGAAACTGAGTGACACCAGTGAGGTCACTCAACCTAATGGCTAAGTGTACGAAGATCACCAGACATTTGGAATTTTAAGAAATGTCTCTATTGCTCTCGTAGTCCTTACATGGATGATTTAAAGTGACAGTTAGATGAATCATCCAGCTAAAATGTGTGAATTAAAACAATTAAGACATACAAAAAAAGCAGGTACACATGCAGCACCCTACTGTAGGGGGCATACTTTACAACCTATAACTTGTCAATTGCCACCTTGTCAGAGCTCTTTTGGCATGTATAGTTCACAGTAAAATAATTGGTTAGACACAGCATGCAGCCCATTAAGTGGTGGTAAGCTTCCCATTAAACTTGCATAATGGTAGATGGGTGGCATGACAAGCAGTGTAATATAATGGCTTCCCTTCACTGCCAAATATGGAATGATTTTTTTTTTTTTTGTCATGCATCATTATAAAGACAGAAATGCCAGACTTTGAGGGGGGTGGGCCACACATCTGCCAACATCACCATGCATGAGTGAGAAGAAGACATGGTCCAAACTCTGAGTGTCTCGATGTTATATGCATGCAAAGGCTATAATTCCCTCAAATACCATTGTCACATGTCAGCATATATTACTGGATTCCATTGCTAGAACGAGAGGGAGACAAGGGAACAAACGAGGATAGTAATGCCCTTACGTAAATTCAACTGCAATCCAGTTTCAGTTTCAGGCACCAGTCATCTGAGGGATTCCTTTCTAATATTCAAAGAAATATGGTTTCCAGAGTGAGTGGATGCATGGAAAATGACACAAACGTTTGGCTGAAAGTGGCACCAGAGAAAAACTCCCTAGTAACCATACTTATAGTGATTTTATTCATATTGTACACAAGTGGTAACCCACAGTGAAATCACCCTTATTTTGTGAACTGTCATTTTGGCCGTTGCCAATATTGGTTTATTGGAGCCAGAACTGACCACATTTGGACGAGGAGGTGGAGCTAAGGAGGAGTCAGGGAGACAATTTGCCCGCCCACGTATACTGTAAACCTGACTGAACCCCAGGCATGTCAATTAAACCAGCCACGCATCTAAACATACTTCTCTTTAAGGCCTAATATCTATTGAACATTGAATTACTTTCAAAAGGACCACGGAAATGCCAATCAGAAGGAGGGAATTTAGCTAATTACACCATAATGACTCGTAGGGAAAATGTATTGACTTAGTATTTAATGAGAGAAGTTGGTCCTGTTTGTATGGGAGTCAATTGGAGCCAGAGGTTTTTTGCAGCCAGCACCTAGTTGCCCTCAGTGGTATTGCACTTTATTGCACTTCCACCTTGGCTTAATTTTTTTAGACCTGGAGACTATGTCCATTTTTATATAAAGTCTATGACTGTACACTTTTTAGAAAAGAGCAGTGTGAGAGAAAAATCAGTGCAGCCATGAAACTATGGGCTTACTTAATGGCATTTGTGTCACAGATATGAATATTTATTGAGAAAAATAAATTAAATTAGAGAAATATAAAGCCTCCAAAAATGGTCTCTTGCCATTTTTTATTTGATTGGTAGAATATTATTGTTGTTGATATTATTAATATTATTATTATTATTATTACGATTATTATTATTTATAAACTGACAATTTTTTTCCCTAACCACCCAAAGTGGCTTAACCTTGTAATAGTTTTTGTTGTTGTTGTATTAACAAATACATGCATGGTCAAATCAGAAATATAGCTCCTCGTCTTTATTTGACTTAAAAGCAATATACTAATTGAATTTTTTTTTTTCCCCCTTTATTTTGTGCCCTGTGTTTTATTAATGAAGTCAGTGTCGTTAAAGCCCAGCCGGGTTTACTAATGAATGCCATCTAAAAGATAAATGTTTACCAATCTCCCCTTCTTATCACCAAGGTGAGCTTAAATCAACACTTGTGTGCACAAATAGTGATTTAAAGGGTCAACTGCATGCTAGCAACAACCTGCTGAAGGTCACTTTTGCTTTGCTTTGTGGTTTCCTTGGACAGAGGTCACCACAGCACATTGTTTTCTCAAAGGCATCCATCAAAGCCATCTCCTTTGGCATTGATTACCTTGGCTCATTAAGAAGCCCTCTGAAGACCGCCATCGTCCCTCTCACACCCCCATCCCCTTCTACACACACACGTAACACCACCACCACACATGCACAAACATGTCTTTAAGATGTATGGTTAGACAACTGAGATTTCTCTAAAGTTGCAATCGAAATAATAGATGCATATTTTGGGGTTAAAAAAACACGGCAAAACATTCAAAGTCCTTCCTTTTTTTTACTCTAAGTCCAGCTGAACCCCAGTCATTAAAATCCCTTTTATCATTTGACAGAATAAAAAAACAACCTGATATAAATGTTGCACAGTCCATTTCTAAGACTGTTGAGATAGCTAAAAAAAATAAAACAAAACAAAACATAATGGGTGGCTACTTCGAGGCACACAGTGACATTATAAACTTTACTATCAACTTTAGAGGAATGGCTATGTATCACACTCAACAGAACATTAATGATTTAAGAGGGAACAGCAGATGTTTATATCATTTTGCAGTAAGTTTTATCCAAAGCCTCTGTCAGGCAAAATATATTGCAGGGGAGAAATGGTACACACAGTGGATTTAGAAACAAGTGCCTGGTTCTTTTCATCCAAACCAAGACTTCTTTTAAATCAATAGTGCCAGTGCTGCCTGATTGCATTCTGTAAGAAATGCAATTGAATGGTGACTTCAATGCAACTCAAATCAATGCTATTTGTCGATCCAGGAAATTACATGTGTCGTGAAACCTGAGACCGTATCAAGACAGGAATACCCTGCCAACGACATTTGTTTAAGAGGAAATTGTCTCCATTTTCGTGCCTCCTGACTTTTTGAGTGGACAAGTTAAATATTAAGATACTAATATATCTGTAACATCCGGTAAGATCCTGACTGCACAGATTCTAAACAAAATTAAGACAACTTTGGCACACATCAAGAGAGAAAAAACACAAGACAATTTTGTTTGATTTACTTCAGTAGAGCCCGAAGATTAAAGCCGTATTGACTGTGGATCTAATGTATGACTTTGAGTAAGGAGGTATGGGTGTCATATTAGGTTTGAGCACAGCTAGGTTAGTATGACATAGCTCAAGGAGAAAGAAATAGGACTGGCAAAGATGAGGCAGAAAGTAGGCTCAAATGGATCAGGTAGCTGGCAGAAGGATGCGTCACAGAACATTGTCAAGGGGCGGGTATTTTTAGGCCCGGCAACCGCAGTTCTCTGGCACTTTTACAAGAAGGATTGTAGGGCAACTGCGGAAGATAAAGAAAAACAGTGGAGGAAGTGAGAAAGAGAGAAAGACAGTGACAGGAGATAGAGAGTGCCAGCAATAAGTTGTCATTGAGGGAACCTTTGGTGTAAAATAACTAGCGGTAGAGACAAGAGCACAGCGTGAGTCCCTCAGAGTCTTTAAATTCTGTGATGATGCTCGAAGTTTTGGTTTGATAGTTTAGACAAAGCACACATACTACTCTTGGCCACTGGTTTCGCTGCAATCGGTTGACTTACAGTGGGGATGGGCACAGAAACATTTGTTTGTTGACCACATCTAAAAGCATTTGCATCTATAATTGAAAAATAATTGCACCGGCGGTTTGTGAGTCAAACACACAAGTTGAAATGTGTCACTCTGTCCTTAACCAATATCATATGGTTTTACACCTGTACAGCTTTACAAATTCCCTACTTATTGTTTCAACAATTGGGATCCAAGATATGAGGTCATGTCTGCACTTGATTTGTTACTTGTATTTAAACTGTGTTTACCCGCGTAATAGTCATCAACATAACAACTTGGCGCCTGGAGAAACGGCCAACATTTTGGCACACACTTGCAAGCTGCATGCACAGCTGTTGTGTTCACTGTTGCTGGCTGGCATGAACACCGACATTAAGCAGAAAGAGGTCAGTGACCATTTACTGTGTTTTAGAGTGGAGAGGAGAGAAAGCTATTACTGATGCGTATTTATTACTGGTCATTACGAATATAACGTGTAAGGGAACTCACAAAAATTCACAACTGTGAATGTGCATTAAACTATTTAACTTGATAATATTTAACCTAAAGCCTTGTGTCTGCCATTTCCTGGACTTCTGACCTACACAGTTATATTCATTAGGTTAGCTCTTTAGAACACCCGTGAGCTAAAATCACTGGGCAGCCAACTTGAGTGGTTGTCAAGAAAAACTGTACTGGTTGTTCATGAGCAAATGTTCTCTGACCATCTGCCATCCTACGAGAATGCTCTCAAAGCTCTGAAATCCTCCTATTATGGTAATATTATTAGCTTGAGACAGAATAAGACACAGACTTTATTTTCCACTGATAACAAGCTGCTTCAGCTTCCAGAACAAATTTATCATCTCATCTCCACTACACATTAAGATGCATTTTCAGATTTTTTTTTTTTCAGTTTCAAAATGATCAGCATCCATCAATAATTGAACTCTCCTGCATCAATACAGGAAGACTCCCTGGAAAAAGACCCCGGATCCTTTGCTCTCCACCACCGTGTTGACTTTTCAACTCTCATCCATTGAACACATCACTGAACTTATCATGATGTCCAGGACGACTACCTGCTCACTTGCTCTCCTCTCCACCAACCGAGGTTCCCCTCAATTTTATATGTTGTCGTGGCCATAATTATCTTCTCATTTTTTAATGATACAGGTCCTCCATCACACAAAACTGGTTCTCTCACCCCAACTCTTAAAAAAAAAATGGTTCGGATGCCAATAATACCAATGCCAAACTAAATCATGTCCAATCTATTTCCAATGCAATTTCAATTCATCAAAAAAAAAAATGGAACATTCAGTTGCAACTCAAATCCAGGCCCACCTACCTACGATAACCTCTTAGAGCCATTAAACTCTGGTTTCTGTCCCAAACATAGGACAGAATCATCCCTTGTCACAATCACTAATGATCTCCTTGTAGCAGATGCTGTCTGCAGTCTTTTTGACCAACCTCATCCTCCTTAATGTCAGTGCCGCCCTTGAAACCATCTCCTATTCATTACTAATGGAATGGCCTGGCTGCCATTGAGGTTAACAGCACTGCAGTTCTCTGGTTTACGTCCTATCTGACTGCTGGAAAACAATTTGTTAAGCGATAGAAGGTTCGGACACAATGAGTCCATGTTGCCATGGTGTTCCTCAGAGATCAGTGATAGGACCAATTTTATTTATAATAAATCTCTCTTTCTATGACAATTCTCAGTGCCATTATGGAATATAATTTCACTGCTACGCCGATGACACCCAACTTTACATCTCAACAAAGCCACATACTTCTACTCCTTTGCCCTCACCAGCTGTCTTCAGGCCATCAACATCTGGAGTTCAAACACTTTCTATAAAAGTGGTCTGAAAAGTGAAGCCAATGTATAAGTGCATTAAAGTGCAACACCACCAAGAGCTGCTGGCTCAATAGACTTCCATTCAACTTCTCTCTTGAAATACAAAGTCAATAGATTTTTTTTTTTTTTTTACACAAAACATTATGGCATCATTAGCTTAATTTACTCCTTATGATCAGTGTATTGGTGGTCTTTCTAAAATTATTCCATAATTAATTTGATATGAGTCTTCAAACAGCAATATATTTGGGAGCATATCTGGTTTGATTGACAGGCCTCGGGTGCAGTCAGATATTTGCTGTGGGTGGTCGTAGTGTTCTCCGGTTCTGAGTTTAATTTAACTAGTTCCACTGCTCACTCCTCGCTAGCTCATCCAAATATGATCACTTCTGCCTCCACAAAATCAAGATTGTGACAGCCGCAATGCCAAACTTGAGATTCCAAAGCAGCAGTTCACAAACCGATGGGTCGCTTGATGTCAAACAATGTTGTCAAACTCAACAGGAAAAAAATTAGGCTCTTCTTTTCAGGTCAAAGACCATGCTTTCCAAAACTTACCAGTTCACTATTCGATTGACTGTCTGGTCCACATTTCCCCCCAAATCAAAAGTCTTGACATCATACTTGACAGTAATCTTCTTTTGGCCCCCACACCAATAATGTCTCTGCCTGCCAGTTTTTACCTGCACAGTATGTCCAGACTTGGCTCTTCGTTTTCATTACAGATCTCAATTCCTTGTTCATCTCTTCCTGCATTGATTACCGCAACACCATTCTCACTGGTATTCACAATAATCTTTTCCATTGGCTCCAAATCAATAAAAACTAGGACCTTCATATACACCATCCTCCAACACAAAATCTTTTGTAAAATAAGTAAAATCCAAGGTGTCATGGGAAAACATTGTATGGAGTGTTTTTTTACTCCATACAATGTTTTCCCATGACACCTTGGACCTAAAGAACTACTACAGATACTTACCGTATTCAACAAGAGAGGAGACACTGAAAAGAAGTGGCATAATATATAAGGAGCTATGCCTCCCCTGAAATGAAACAAAGAAAACACTAAAAAGGCCGCAGGAATTTGGTGCAGGTCGAAGAGAAAGAAAAAGAAACGCAAAAAATGAAGTGACGAATAATTGCTTAAAAAGTAGCAGACATTTAAGTCTAAATAATTCTCATCAGTGCAGCTCGGTAAGCTTGACTGAGCCGCAAATATAAAGCTTAGTCACTTATGTCAGGTTGTGTCAGCTAATTAGAACCACTCAGGTAACCATTCAGCCAGGGTCTCTCAGGTGTGTCATGGCACAAGAATACATAGAGGGTTATTTCAAATTTGCTAATTACTGTACTCCTCCTCGTTTCCTCACCTACTGTCTTCCAGCATGTGACCCAGAAATCAATTGAGGTCCAGTCAATCCAGGAGTTTCTATCATTTGTCACTCGATGAACTTACCAGCAGCAAAATGAATCGATAAAAAATATTTTCAGAAAACGAATATCATTGGTAATTGTTGACATGGCAGGTGACTATTTTAGTAAGGTCATTATTTTTGATGGATACTAATGATATCTTTGGATACCGCTTCTTAAAGAGCTGAAGTCTTTTATTCTGGAATTTCTAATCTCCCTTTTCATCACAGCATGTTTTCTTTAAATCATCAACTGTTTTTAATCTTTCATCAGTTTAAATTGTTTCATTCTCACGGCTCTTAACATCCAGTGCAAACATGAATATTAATGTCTAAAAAGGACTTCAGAATCATATTTGATTCTGTAACATGTAGTATCATAAAGGTCCATTTATCATTCAGTTTTTGCCATATACACATTATTTGCATAAATGTATACATATTTATTTTAAAAGAAATGCATGGTGTGATTGTGTGTATTTGCACATACTCACAATCCACCTATTTTGAGAATTTGACCTATGTCACAGCAGTATGAGTCTTGATTGCTCGCGGCACAAAGCACATGGGAGAAGCATAGCAGCTCTGTCCCTCCTGAGGTTGACCGATGACAAACGTTTCGATGCACACCAGGAGATGTTACCAGCTTGGCAGATCCTTGTTTCCATGGACAGTAATAGTGAGGGAGACATCAACTTCTTCCAATTCTGCCATCCAAATTCTGCAGGAACAGCTATGTTAGTTTTAAGGGGGCAGCTGGCAAGCTGTGAGTGATTCTCTCATTAAATTGACCTTCGTGCCATATTTAAGTTTCTGCTCCAAACTGAGATCATGGGAGATACGCTGATTATTTGTCACATTCATTTAGGCTTCATCCTCTTTTCCTTCAGGATTATTTTGACTTGCACAACAAGTTAGCAGTTAGGTTTCAACAACCATCAACTTGACTGAAAATTCTTGCTTTTAAAGTGCATTGACTTTTTTTTCCCAGTGTGACTGTCAGGAGAGTGAAGGCTAATCATTTTGTTGAGAATATACAGAAAACTCTGTACTTTTCTGTAAAGAATATAATTATCTATCCATGCCATTTAACACGTCTTATATTTTTTGGGTAAAATATTTGACACTCCACTTCCAAAATTTCTTTCTTCCCCTTTTGTACTCCTGAAATGCAGTACGAAAGTATTCTACTGCCCATGTGCTCTTCAAATTAATTAATTAATTAATTAATTAATTAATTAATTAATTAATTAATGTCACTGTCAGGAATGTTTCTTACACAGCCGTATAATCACAAGCAAAGTGGCCTTATACAAGATAATAATTTGAATTACTTGAAACTCAGAGAGAATCCTGTGCTTGGTAATGTGCAAGTTTTAGCAAGTAACTGTCCTCAAACTGCAGGAAAGGAACATGCATAGAAAATTTGAGTGGCTAGTTGCTGGAGACCATAACAAAGCTTAAAGGAGAATGATTATATACCAGCAGCATGACTCCAGATGAATTGTAATGTTGCTCATGCTGTATCTTTAGGCTTTTGTTTGCACATTTTTTAGGTGTAGCAACTTTTTATGGGTGATGATATGTGAAGGGTGTGTTTGTCAAAAGAGGTTCTTCAGTCCCCATAGGGCCCAAAAAAAAAAAAAATCAATTAACATAGCTTTAATCCCAAAGGATGAATTTTATGAGATTCATGAAAATTACTGTTACATTTTGTTTTTGGTTGTAGGCTATTTAAAATTGCATCTGCAATACTTTCCCTCCACACCTTGTCTCCTCTAATGCATTGCTTAAATATAGTGAGAGAATTAATTCCATATGAATTGCAATCATAATCCCAATGAGATGACCTCTGCCTGGTCATAAAGATCTAAAAATAACATAAGTATAACAAATAAATAACAGCATAGTATTGTCCCTACATGTTGGACTGGATTTTGTAATCTGACTAACAACTTCAGTCGTTTTTGTAGCCTCAGTTTTCTCATGATTTAAAGCAAGTCTCTATTTGTATGTAAATGCTTCTGCTTCCTCTACACTTGGCTACTAAAAATGTCCAACTTTGAATATGCATAAACCAGTTAAAAGGCATAGGAAACTTTGAGGACAGGCTTCAGTCTCCAGTGATGTGCGGTGCCTCATCCTAATTATGTATCTCAAACAATGCCCAAGGGCCTCATTTTGACCAATGCTGACGTGAACATGGCCCCCAAGTGACTTGTGCACACACACACACACACACACACACACACACACACACACACACACACACACACACACACACACACACACACACACACACACACACACACACACACACACACACACACACACACACGCACAATGTTTTGCATCTATTCCTTGATGCTAATCTCACTTGAGGATTATACATTCTGAGTACAGTGATTCCCAGATGTCAAAGTCAGTGCTGATTTTCATGTTTCAGTGCAGAAGCCAGCAGTCTTGGGAATGCATAGTCATTAACATGCTGCACTGTAACAATGCAACACTTCCAGTCATTGTCTCTCCGCTTGCTTCCACAAGCCTTTCCTACATTCTCACTGCTCTCATCCTGTCTATTTGTCGTCCTGTCCTGTGGTAAGAATATAATGTAGAATTTTATTTTCTCTAGATTTTGTAATAAATGAGGTTCGGGCACTGACACCATTAAGCTACATGTTTACCTGGGACTTTATTTAAGTTTGCCATTTATATAACACCATCAGAACTGAGCAAAACACTCTTTGTCACCAAGTATCAGTAATAGCTTCTCCTCCAATATGGATTCATTTGTTGAGATGTACTGTGTATTCACAGTCTGCCTTTTCTGTAGCCAGCACTTTACTTGATCAGCTGAAATGTTTACAAAAACTGCCTTGTGTCCCATGGAAGGGCAGTTTGAATTTATTGTAATACTCCAAAGTGAAACGTGAACGTTCTCGCTTCCTTTGTCACACGCCAAAATCCCACTAATTTCATCCACAATTATCTGATATCCTCTCCCAGCTGCACCTCTGGAGTATATCTCCCTAATTAATGACTTAATTAAAAACACTTGTGGGATTAAGAAAGGGGTCATATTTGTCCCTATTCAATCAAACACATTCTATTTAGGTGCCTCAGAGAGCAGCAGAAGTGATATAGTACTTAAAAGGAGCATGTTCAGCCAATAGGATATGTAATGTAATCACATCTGCTAGTTTTTTGCAGTTTTTTGAAGACCTGGTTTGTAAGATTTTGCCACTGATGACACAAAGGTAATTGCAGAGGCTACGCATTTAATTAGTATGTATGCGCTGTATGGTGAGTGAGTGTGTGTCAGAGGCCTTGTCACTACGTTTAAGAATTTGAGGATCACTGACAGTTCTCAAAGTCAGATTAAGTGTCTTGTTGCTGAAGAGAATCCAGGATCGTCAATGTCTCATGGGACAGCTGAGTGGAAAATAACTTTTCTCCATCTGAAGCAAGACAAGTCACTTTGTTTTTATCTGTTCAATGTCGTTGCCCCAGTCTCTCATTGGCTAATCAATGAAACCCAAGAGGGCTCATCAGGCACCAAGGAATGTCAGCCAAAAGCTTTTGATCTGCTGACCTTCATCTGCTGTGCTCTAGCAAAAATACCATAGAGAGTGATCCATGTTTGCATGCTTTTAATGGGCCTCGGAGGGCCTTGTTGACAGTCCTTTGGTTTCCAGAGGGTCAGTTCTGTGTCTGTGCAGCGTAGCCTTGAAAACTTTGGAAATTTGCCTCTGACATCTCCCCGAAGACTCATGCACTATCATACACATGACAGTAAAGTAAGAGGCTTATTAGTAATACATGATTAAGTGATTACTTGTTAATCAGTACAGTAAAATACTTATTATGCTGGAAATGGAGCATGGGTTAAATAAGGAAACATCTAAGTCTAATTCCTTCAAGTGAGGCACCAAGCTGCTAAGACACGTCAGTAACCTCTGCAGAGAGACGTAAAGAAACACACAACTGTTGTTTATTTTAAACGGATAGACAAAATTAAGAGATTAAACGCAGCATGATGAGTGCAAAACATGTTTGTTTATTACTGGCCTTGTGTGTGTGTGTGTGTGTGTGTGTGTGTGTGTGTGTGTGTGTGTGTGTGTGTGTGTGTGTGTGTGTGTGTGTGTGTGTGTGTGTGTGTGTGCGTGCTCAGATGTTGTAGTGGCATTGTGGCTGGAACTGAGAAACTGATTTGGTTCTCTGAGGCAACCATTTATCTTAATCTGGGATGACCTAAATCCTCGACATCTCCCGGTGTACAGTCTCTCCCTTTAAAACAGAATTTCACACTCCATCCTCCCATGTACCATCCTTCTCTTAACCACAATTGATGACTGTAACCTTTTAATGGTCCACCATTTTCGTTCACAGCAAAAGCACCCTCCATGTTGTCCATGGACAAGCACGAAAAAGTGGCGTTGCTACTGCATGAAAATGAAGAGGAGACAAGGTTTATTCAACCATGTTACAAAAGGGTAATCTATAATCAGAGTATGAGTCTGACATCCTGACACTGTGGGCAGATCTGGGGGATAAATCTGAAAAATGAAGACAGTAGACACATTTCATGCACTGATTTGTGAAATGTGAATATGATGTCAGAAGAAAATATTACAATAAGAATAACACTGACTAATGAGGAACTCGGTCAAGGAATATTTGGCAAGAGATTTAATCTTGCTCATGTCAAAAAGGGTGACGCTATTTCTGCAATTTTGTTATTTTTTTCATGTCCTTACAGGTTATCAAATATTAACTGTATGAGCAATATCTCATATGTTCAAGAACATATGAGAAAAGTACTGTTACAGTATTTCAATCATTGTTCTTGCAATATTTGGTTATGATAGCTGTGATAGTCTTGAATTGTAATTTTTTTAATCAAATGTTATTCATGCCAGCCTATGTAATCATTCATTAATTGACAGTTATCAGTGTTGCAAAGGTAAAGCCAGAATTAGGGTTTATAGAACGCAATAAAAAAAAGCAAATCAGTCAGCTATTCATTGAGGCACGGAGTTACATGATGAATAGGTTTCAATCATTGCTTTTAATAAGGTGTATATTGATTATTACTTTAATTAATAACTTCAATTAATATTCTGTAGGCTACCATCACAGTCTGACAATGATATAAAACCCTGTGCTCATTAGGCACTACAAAATTTTGAACAATGTTGAGTAAGAGGAAAGAATAAGGTTTAATATTATCAAATTTTCAAGACTTTTAGTAGGAAATAACATGACTCATGGGCAGGTGGGCATCAGTGACATTTTACATTCATTCGTACTTCATTTCAATTCAAATAAAATACATTTATGTAGACCTTAAAATATTATATTTCATGATCCAACTTCCAGGCAGATTGACACATTGTGCATTGGTTAAAAGTTTTTAAATGAACTTAATTTCATTCTATTTTGGAAATGGTAGAAACCATTAGTTCTTTAATGTTGTGGTGTGAAAGTGTCAGATATACTTACTCAGTAATATTGAGGCTGATAGGTTGACTTTTTTGAGTTGTAGTCCAGTTTTCCTGCTGCGAGTGCTGCTGCTGTGGATGGAGAAGGTGTTTGACACAGCAGACATGTCATTTATTTCATGCCTGCAAATTTTAGGGGTAAATTTAATTTAAAATGGATTTGCGTTACAGTACTGACTGGGGGCAAATAGCATCATCAGATACAGGACACTTTGATTTGCACAAATCCATTTGCCAAATTTGAATATTTTGGGGGAAAATCCACATAATCTGGGCCTCTTGCACATGTGGCACTTCCCTGTGCATTGATCTGTCCAGGCCATGGGCAGCAGCTGTTGCTTATGTGGGGCTAGAGAACTGTGATAGTTTTGCCTACGTACATCTCTCCATTCCAAATAGTAAAACTTCACATGAAATAGATCTGATGGCATTGCCTAAATCTAATTTCCTGACTTTCTCTCATAATTAAATTAATCAGGCTACAGGAATGTAATCGCCTAACCTGAAAAGAGGTGTGTAGAACAGTTTGATTGACTGTGAAAGATTGTGAGGACTAAATGATAAAGTGTCTTTTCTCATTCGTTTGTGGACTTAAAGCTCCAATATTTCACTCTTCTCTTCTTATCCAGGTCATGGTCAATCTAATTTAAATAATCTAATTTTATCCAAAAGAGACTGGACTAACTAAAAGAAGTCCAGTTGCCTTTGGATAAAACTGGGATTCACTTGTCCAGGAGTTTTATTAGTAGTTTTGATATTAGAAGATATTTTTGCAGTATTTTAATGCTCAAAACTCTCTAAATATAGTTTATTGTCTTCCTCTCAAACTTCTATCTGGAGCTCTGCCAAGAATACACTGTTTGGTGTCCATCTCTTTAAGGCACATTGATATCAATGAGCCTCTCTTCCTATTGGCAGACTATTCTCTAAGTGACACACCCAGGCCAACCACAGGTTATCTTCAGTATCTTGTAGGTTGCTAGTTCTGCGGCGGTTTTACTGTAGTATTACACTTCTGCGTTGCCTTCACGTTTCAGACCCAAAGTCTATGTTCATTTTTTATATGGTCAATGGAATAGACTCAGACTAAGAAAAAATATTAATAACAGAACCAACCTCCCTGTCGCTCCCTAAAAAGTCTAACTATAGCCTGTGTACAGCAAAGAAAAAGTACCCTCCCTCTTTGTCTCCTCAAGAATAATCATACCAGGAATGTGCACAAGCAAGTATTTCATTTGCCGCCACATACTATTGCTGGAGGACATCTGGTTGCAGTCCAGATCCAGCTTTTTTAACAAATGACCCTTTGTTTTTTTTGTGTCTGTGCTGGCACATAAACTGTCTCATTGTATAGGCTTTATTCAGTTAAATGAGAAGACAGCATTTTTTTTCAAAGTGGTTGGAATTACAGTATGTGAAATGGGATGCAGTAGAAAAATGTGGAGTAGGTGGTTTCTTTTTTTAGACAGAAAAAAATGTATAAATTTAGGACTCCTCATTTGATCAGTAGTAATATTTACCATTTCTTAAATGGTTCAAATACCATGTAGACACTGCCTAAAATAATGTCACAACATCAGCTTTAAATTCATTTAGCGTTGGTGTTTTTGTGTTTCTTACAGAATGTATACTGAATAGTTGTAGACGTCTTTTGTGTAAACGCTGTCTACATGAATGAGATGTTCTATAATATGGAAGCACTGTAAGCGCAAGTACGACACAATTTGGATGGCTACCCAACGTGATTTCAGAAGCATAGCATGAACATGACAAAAAGGATGTTCGAACCTCAGATTGTCACATCTCCAGCCAGACTGGTCGGCAGCCGAGTGAGAAATTCTCTGTTTTAATCTGAGACAAATTTGCGTAAAGGTGTGGGCAAACAGGGAGAAAGAGCAGATATAATTATGTTATAAGGGAGGGGGCAGTGGGATTGAAAGGCAGGCAGAGGAAGGTATTCACATTTCAGTTTCAGAGACTGTGAGGCTAAGGCAGGCTTGGCTGCTGCACAGATACTTCTTATCACCTCATGTCTGGAGAAGTCCACAGCTTTGAATGCCTGAGGAAACATACTGCTACCTGGGTGTGGGGGGAGACGATAGGCTCAAACAATTTTCACTATGTAAAGACTCACCACTGAAGAGGCCGCCATGCACAAACGTGATAGCATGCACAGATGATTTTTATTTATTTTTTTTGTCTGTTTTATAAAACTTGCAGACAGTGAATACAGTGAACTGTGAAAGTGAAAACACATGAAAAGCCGAACCATTCCCTCAACTCCCACAGAAAGCAAATGCTTTTTTAGCATTTAATTTCTCATTTAATAACTACAAAACTCCACCATCACATCAGAGGTAATCCCGTTCACTTAGAATTAAATGTAAAAAGATTATTTCATGTATCCAATTTCTACTCTGCTTGAAATTTAGTTTTGCCTTTTGGTTGCCTCTCGAAGTAACAGTATGTTGTGATGGAAAAAGTGATTATAGTCCCCATTAAACACAATAATTAGCTGCATAATAGTCATATTAGGAAAACTGTGATGCACGTGCTGCTCAACATGATGAATTGCATTATTTAGGGCAGCAATATGTTTATGTATGCACCGCTCTGAGTTCCAGGAACTAAGGCAGAAATGAAGAAGCTTCTGACAGTGAAAATTATATTGGTAAATTTTGACATAAAGAACAATTACAGGTTACATTTTGTATGTAACATGAAAATAACCCTGGAATTTTCAGGGTTGTATGGCTGAGGTTAAGAATAGTGGATTCTCAACAAAAGGGACAGCGGGAGGAAGACAGACATAGAAGCACATTGTGGTCCCACACAGAATAACTCCATTACCTAAGCATTTGAAACACTCGTCAGTGATAAGATGTCAGTGTCATGTTTTGCCTTGCTTAGGTGTGAAATGTACACTCACATATGATCGGGGTCAAAGAAGTAGGTCATATGACAAAGTATAAAGAGTGACAAAGCCCAAATGGAAATGCAGTTCAGGGGAGGATCGACAGATCAAAACCAGAGGACAAGAGTTACATTAACTTAACGTCAGATACATTACTTAACATGCATGGGTTATATACAAAACCTAACCTACTTACGTAACCTAAAAGAAATCCACTTCACTTTCACCAAAGGTTATACATCACAGTTTTGCGCCCCGTTTGCACACAGAGAACCAGTTTTGGAACTTTTTTATTGCCCCTCGTAGTGATTGCCATTAAATTTCCATTAAAAACACTTTTACAACTAGTTTTAATGATTAGTTTAGTTACGTGTGCTTAAAAGTGAATAAAATCTGAAGTTATAGGGTAGATAATCTACACAAATGCTTTACAGGTAAATAATGCTAATCTCGTGTCTGATGTGCCTATAAGCCTACATAAGCAAAGACAGTCTAAGAAATGACAAAAGCTTAATTTTAAGGTTAAGCTAAATATAGACAGCCGTTTACTTCAGTTGCTTTGCCATAGAATGCTCCAACATAAAAATAAAACCAACTGTGCAAACACATTACAAAGTACAACAAACAATAAATACACACATCACGTGAGGAGCAAGGCCAGGCCAGTTGGTGCCAGAGCACTTAGAAAAGTGCAAAAAGTACCAAGTTTCAAATAACAGTCATTCTGTCTTAGTGTGTAGGTGTTGTGTTGAGGTCCTCTCTCCTATAGCACTCAGCCGTCTTTCAGGAGGGAGAGAACAGGCTGTATTAGTGAGGTCAGAATATGCCAGGTTCAGGGGAAGACAGCAACCAGTTATTTGTTGGGTCTGTGGGTTTAGTTTTCTCTAACTGTATCCTGTTCTTACCAGGTGTACCCTGAGCTGCAACACAGTGTATGTACATCACAATACAAACTGCAGGCAATAGCATAAAAATAGAATGACAGCAGAATGTTTACATCTCATATATGTACATGGTATTAAAATAACACAACTATCTGCTTATGTCCTCCATAGCAGACCATCTTCAGAGCAGAGGAGGCAGGTTTGGTTCAGTCAGACCACAGTGAAGGTTGCAGTGAACATTGTCAGCAACAGAAACCTTTGGCCCGTGAATTTCTGTCCTTAAATGATACTACAATCCATTTTCACAGAGTTCTATAAGATGATTTCTCTTTTCAGGAAGGGTTTTGGGAAGGAAAGGGGACAAGGTGATGGACAATGCACTCTGCCTTAAAACAGTTGTTGTGGAATAAAAGTCAGACTTGCAGTCGGCACAATGCATTTTATATATTGAAGCTTTTTTTTTTCTGCCTGGAAACAAAACCTGTGGAGAAAAAAAACTTTCTATAATGGAGTGCATAGTCTAGTGTATAATCCTACTCATAGACACATCAGTCTAACTGTAGAGAGAACACCCTGCATGAGGTATAAATTAACTTGACCCAATTGGTCACTCATGTTGTCCCACAACAGATTTTATAATAAAGCTCTGTCAAGGTGAACACTTTTGTTTCTTAGTCTTGGGAGTGACTATTGGGAACATGCCAGCATAACTGATAGGATTGATGGTCTAAAATAGGGTAATAACAAAAGTGTGGTTACCGGTCGGATTATGTGAGAGAGGTTTGTATTATGTGAGAGAGGTTTGTAAGCCCTGGTGGTCTTTGCACCAGAACCAAATCTGTTTTTAAAATGCATCCTGCTGCTGAGATGAGCTGAATGTCATACACTCAATAGAGAGGCAGCTTCACACTGCTGTGATTAAATGGATGCAAATTTATTAGCGTTGCAGTTGAGCATTTTCAGAAGTTTTAATAGCATCAGTGTTTACTGACTTATTGTCAGTAAATTTTGACAAATATGTAAATTTTTCAAAACTCACTCCTGAATATTGATTGAGATACAACATTTTTTTTCTCTGATGTTTCTCTGATAAAAAGCTAAAGGTTGTTTATTTTTGTTCATTTCATTTTTACTGACTGAATTGGGTGTTTTTAGAGAGATTTTTTTTTTTTTTTAAATACCTAGGGGGTTGAAACATTTTGTGTTTATTATCCATAAAATATTACTAATTTCCAATGCATTTTAATTCCAATTAATTGAATAGTATTTTTTCCAACTAAATGTGTGATATAATAAGCGACAGCCTCCATCTCTGCTAAAACAGAAACAAATGAAACAAATAAAAACAAAATTTAAAATAAAATCAAGCCTCTGCATCATCTAATCTTCACCTAATTACACTTGTCTGCAATCAGATTTTCATTTCAGGGGTTTACTGAAGGGTGATATAAGGCGATTATTGATTTTTTCCTTGCCACGTCAAGCGGGACAATTTATTTGTTGTTATTTTCCCAGAATGGCAGCCTTCAACAAGGCTCACACATGCATGTAAGCATGGACACAAACACCAGGACCATGTGACAGAGGCTCAGCAAAACAATTAAACAAGTCTCCCGGCAGCAGATGGGCCTTTGCAAGACAGGTGTGACAAGGAGAGAATGAGATTAATTCTTATTAGATGTTTTTAAACTAAGCTCCCAATCAACAGCAGCGCTATCACACGCAAAGAAAGCAAAAGAGCCACATGAATGTCTCAATTGAATTTGCTTCAAAAATCTAAATTGCAGTTTTTCCCCACATTTACATAACTATTTACCTTTACAATTGTGAATTTTTATTTAAGGCAATATGCCAGTGCTCTCTATATTATTATAGATCCAATGCTTTTTTTTTTTTTTTTTTACTTACGACTGCATCAAATAAAAGTAAATCACAATTGTACAGTTGTAGTTTTTCACTTTATAAGTCCTCAAAAAGGCTTTGCCTTTTAATAACCCATAAAAATGGATTTGTGTATTTATATAATTGATAACCACAGATCTGCGGCCCACCAACTCTCACTCTCACTTACAACACATCAGACTCAGCAGCCAAACTCTGATGTAAAGATCACGTTTCTTATGATCTCTGCTTTAGTCTCTCTTTGTTTGGCTCGCTGTTAGTGCGCTAACTAAACCTCTGACATAGAATGCACTGCTTGGCTTTGCTCCATCGTGACTCACCGGTTTACTTACTACCTATAAACCTCATCTTACATAAGTCAATGAAAAATACATCTGATCCATTCAAATCAAACTGCATTGGGAGATGAACATAAAAATAGAAAAAGTATTTGTATACATTATCACACATACAATCATACGGGACACTAGCGGTTATGAAGGAGGCATTAGTATTCACCAGCAGCTCCTCTCTGTGTAAATAAAGGTTAATAAGGGAGGCAGACTTCATAGATTGTTTATGGTATACAAGTAAATCTTCCCTGAGACAATGGCTTGTGGTTTTTACTCTCTGCCAGGTTCACATTAAAAATCAATATGTTTTGACACGTGTGCGACGCAATATAAGACCTGCCTCCATGCATTACTGTTGCCATCACCTTTTAGCCAACCAGAGGAATAAAATTCTCAATTCACTCATTATTTTGGGTGTTACTGAAGTTTTAGTTGACATCAGGCCTTAGAACTTGCAAATGTGTTGCTGTGCATTCACATAAATATTCTCAAATATTAAAACAATCACGCCTGATTTGTCTTCCTGACATCTATTATATGCTGCAATATTCTCTCTTTCCCATGTATAAAGAATATTGTAAATGCAATCACTTGGCGTTATTCATCCTTTAAAGTTGTCATCGCCATCTTTATGTTCTTATGAGCGCTTCACTGGCAAGCCACATTGATGTGATTTTGTGGATGTATACATCATAAGTAATGTAATGTAATGTAATGTAATGCTGACATCAAGACTTTAGTCAGTTCTGCCTTTTAAGAGGTGATAAATTAAACCAGTCTAGACTCCATTTGCTTTATCCCAGATAGTAAATTACTGTCTACTGACCTACTTTCAGCCAGTAAATGAGGCAGTGACATGCTCATTCTCTGCTCTTCTCCATTTATAAAGCATCATCAGTTAAATATGTACATTTGAACCCATCTAAATATGAACGTATATTGATTTATTTAAAATAATTTTATAAAATATGACTAATTCTATTAACAACTGCAACCTTTTTTTCTAACCTTAGGCAATTAACACTTGTACAGTACACGTGTTAATTCCTTAATTCATTGTATCCCTGAGGTTAATCTGTTGTTTTATTTATTTTGTATTATGATTATCACCATCTACTGATATAAAATGATGCTGAAGGAATACAAAAAAGGAACATTCAGTCCAAGAATATTTTCTTTATGAAATGTATAAATGTGGCACGCAATTTATCACGGTTGCACAAATGGACTACCAAAAGTATGTTCTAATATTTAGTTTGTTTTGTTTATAGCCGATATTTTTTGACAGTGTGTGTTTCTGTTTGTTTATGGGTGTGCTACCACGATATAGTGCATGCGTGTCATTTCGAAAGCCATTTCCTTTTCATCTGGGGTTAGAGCTTTCTTATTTTCCTCATTACCTCCCAAGGAAATGTGGGGGAAATTTGCATACTGGTGAAATTGAAAACAACATTGAGCAACCAAAATGCCGGCTCACTCAGAAAAGGGCTTTGATCGCTTTCTAAATGAGGGTGGTATTGTTGGGCCCGTCATCGTGAGTGATTGTGTGCTGAGCAAAAAGGTACGATTTCCTCATTGTTTTACTTCATAATGAAACCTAAACTGTTGCATTAGCAGCACTCCTCTTTGTATTACTCCTCAGCTCTCTATCTGTACCTTGTAATGTATCATGTATTAGTCTCCATGCAGACCACCGCATCAGACTGCAGTTGTTACGGGTATTATTCTAGCTACCACAAAGTCCCCAGTGAAGTAGCATTCAATCAAATTTCTTACTTTTCACTGTTGATCAGGCTTCTTGTTCAGCTTGGTAGCTTTCGGTGTTGTATTCACAAGGGGCAAAACACAACTAATACTGACTCATGTTTGATATAAACTGAACATCAGTGATACATACAACTTTGATCTATATTTGAGTGCTTATGTCAGCTGCAGAGCTGAACGAATTATTTAAATGCTTTAAAAAAAGAAGTAGAAATATCACAATGTAAAACATAACCCATTACAAGTGGAGAAAAATCCACCAGTCAATCCGCCAGTCAACGAGTAAAAAAAGTTATCTACAAAATGTATCAAAACTAAAATTACTCCTTAAGCAAAACTGCCCAGTACAAAGATTCATATCATTTAATACATTATCATATATTACTGTCATTTTAATGTTAATGAGGTATTGTATAAAGGAAAAAGTAGTGATGTAAAAACAAGAGCTCCACTTTCTGAAAAGGCACTATTGGCCGTTATTTTATAGCCTGTAATTCATATTTTTATTAATGGTTAATAAGTCATTCACTTATGATCTTAAGGCATGCTTGTATTTTTTAAGCTAGCTGGGATTCATATTAGGAATTGTATTCTAGAACACAACATGTCCTCCTTCCTATACATTCAAATAGGTTGCTCGATCATGCGTTCTGATACGACTCATATTGGCAGCAGGACGTACAGTATGCCACAGATACACTGTTGAAAATCATTGTGGTTTGTTAAGGCTCTAGAATCCCATATTTACAATAATAAACACTATTTTAAAGTTATCAAAAGCTCAATCGGCAAAATAAGCAACACTGAGTATCAGTTTAAATCCAGAGAAAAACAATGGTTTCCAGTGTTGAAGTCCAGTTTTGTGTTGATCTATTCATCCACCCCAACCTCCTCCATGTGCAGATTTGTGGCTCAATAACAACGTCACCTGACTTCCCGCTCTGCTTCCGTCGTAATGACGACAGCTGCCAGATGGCTTTGTCACTTTAGAAGAAACATTAATCATATTAGGGCATTTGCTTTAACAACTAAAGCTGTCTCACACACCTGTTCAAAGTCAGTCAACATTAAAACTTAACAATAAGTTGCAATGAGCTGCTTATACAAACAATCTGGGGTCGTTCCTTGTGGGTGGACAGTCTGTAAGCAGAGTACTTACTGTACTGCCATAAAACTTACTGTTCTTTGAGACCTAGAAGAACCTTCAGATCACTGATCAAAAGAGGTTTTTTTGGAGCAAGCCCCCAGTGGTGCTCACTGGTATTGCACTTTAAGGCCCTTTTCACATTGGCTTCACTTTTCAGACCCGTAGACTTCCATTTTATACCCAAATAAACAGAGGACTTACCTTTCGCTGTTTGTCCATGATTTTCTTGTAATCACAATGACAGCAATATTCAAGAATTTCAACAATATTCTTTTATGCACCATGAAAACCATGCTGTGAAATTAGTAAAGATGTTTTCTTAATTTGCTTGTGTTTTGTCTTTTTGCATGTGTTTTCTCAAGTTGCAGTGCGTGGAGCTCTCAGGGCCATCGTATCTTACAGTTATGACGAGAATGTGTTTTGGAATTGGCTGGAATATTTTTTTAACAATTAATCTATTAATACATTCAGTAATGTCTCACTGGAATTACCAGTGACTAATCATTTTCCTTTCTCTAAGTCATACTTCTGTACATACATTTTTCTTACACATTTGTATCTTATCGTAATCTTGCTGATCAAGTGAAAAATAACACAGTTTCCTTCAGGCTACAGCTCTCCTCGCAGTGTGTCAGTGTGATTTATTGTTCAGGGTTTGACTCAGAGTGTGTCACCCACCCAAAACCTATGCTTATATAGCTTTACATCCACCCGCTGAAATGATTCATTCATATACACTATAATAGCTGCATGTATATTACACTGCACAACAAAGAACACTGCACTTTTTTGCTCAGACACAAATGCTCACCAAAGACAAGCAGATATATAATATCCCGCCCCCGAAATTTTCATCATCTACATGCTCTGCTGCTTTACCTCGAGATTGTATTTGTTCTGTCTTCATCTGCCCTGCTGAACTAATTCCTAATACTTTGGAAATAGAAAACCCAAGGCCCATGGTAATTCATACCAGGAGGACCAGCGTCCTGGCACCAGTAATACCTTCCAGAAACAGAAATGTTGTGCTACAGGTTGATGCATGATGAATTGTCGGACCATTTGCAAAAAATTTTACAAACAAAGCACTTAAAAGGTAAAAGTATGAACACCCCTGTATACATACTGTCATATGATTGGAGATTACACTCTGTAGTTGTTGGGCTGTTGCAGTAGAATATGTATTGTTATTTTTTGGGGGGGAGCCAAATTACTGAGTTTTCCAGTCAATAAACCAGGGAACAGGCACAGATCTGTTCACTAACTGGGTGCCACTGCCGACTGCTATTCAACAAGATTGACTGGTACTGTCAGCCAGTAATGACTTTCAGTCATTAATAATGGCACACCTGCAGACTGAGCATTCCACTGACATTTTCAAATAATTAGTTTTCGGGCTGTCCTCAGTGGAAATCCTAATCTGTTAGATGTAAAGTGACTTAAATAATTTGAGATGACTGCAGTGGGTCTTCAGCAGTCCAAAATCAGTGAGATGTTTTAGAAGTCTGTGGTAGAAATAGCCATTTTTTTTACGGTGTGGTCCGCTGGCACAGAAGCCTGATGATGGTCGACACCAAAAGATTCAACAAATTTAGTTAGAAGATCTCCTCAGTCCTGGGGGTGTATTTGGATACTCTGCATGCAGTCGTGGAGAGAAGGATGTTGTCAAAACTTCTCTCCATAATGCACGTCTACCATCCTCTACACGGTGATCTGATTAGCCACAGGAGCACATTTAGCCACAGTCTAAGTATGCAGGTCCTTCCTTCCTGTGGCCATCCAGTTATATTGTACAGTCCCTACTTCAAAATCTTGGGTGACTTGGGAAAATAATTTCTCTGCAGGGATTTAAAAAAAAAAAAAAATCTTAATCTGACATAATCACTTTCTTTTTAATCATAAGGAACTTGTTTTTTTTATTTGTATTTCATTGTTAGTCATATAACTGAAGCATATGCTTTCCTTCTGAACATCTTTTTATTTCACTGAAACGTGGGAAGATTTCTACCACTCTGCTTTTGATAAAACCTGCATGCTTACAAATTAAAACGTAGTTTAACAAGCACAAAACTCCATGAAACAAATCCCAGTCTGCAGGCATCTATGCTGCCACAAATGATTTACTCAACGCAGCATGGTAAAGGAGAGATGTTTAAAAAAAAAAAAAAAAAAAAAAAAATCCAGAAGTGACATACAGCTGTGCATCTGAAAATTGTATCATTCAAAATAGTTGGTGCCTCTGAAAACATTACATAAAAAACCCACATGCACAGATACACTGGCGTTAGAGCTGAAATAAAAATTAAAAAAATGACTACAGACTACCTCCATGCTAGTGGTTCTGTGAGGCTGTGCTTGTACAGGTGCAGTGGTGCTTTGAGCTAAATGCCTATAAGATGCTAATGTTGATAGTTTCCAGGTTGCTGTAGCACCACTGTGACATTGGAAAGGCTAATTAACCTACCATACGGCCCAGGCTTAAGGGAAAGTCATGAGTCTTGGTTACTACTGGACAAATTTACCTGATGTTGGCACTGAATGACAAGTTGATGGATCACTTAAGTATTAGCATTCATCCTGAAAGGAACATGAATGTCTGTAATAACAAGAAATGAATAGATGGATGGAGGGTTTGACTCCTTGACACGTTTATGCTTCAAGTGGTACCAGTTAACACTTTGCTGTTAAGCTAACAGCTGTAAATTCATACCTGGTAATTATCAAGGACAAGAGTATTGGTTTGAAAATATTGCATGGAAAGGGTGACATTCTTTAAAAAGCCAGTCTGATTTCTGCAATGACACATAATGTGTACCTGGGCCTTCAATGTCACTGTAAAGTGAATTGCTCTCCCATCTACCACCCTGGCCTTGACACTCTGGCCTTTCCTTTTTTTTCCCCTTTGTGTTAAGCATATAAGAACATGATGTTATTTTTTGCACTGACACTCATTGAGTCCAGTGAATGTAAAGTGGTGCTGCATTTAGTCACCCATCAGCGTGCACTAAGGCGACAGAATTAACAGCTGTTCTGAACTGAAATAAATTAAACACATTTCATACTTATACAAAAATAAATAAAATACAATGCAGATGAGAGAGGTGTTTCATCAAATATCTACCCAAATAAATGAATGTATGAAATCATGTTTTTAGTATGATTATTATTGCGTATGAGCACGCAGCATGTTTAGTCTGTTGTTGTTCGTGTTTGTTTGAACTTGAGTGATATTTTTGTCCTGGGAAGTCTAATAAACACACTGTGCACACTCTTCTGCTACCAGAACTAAATAAATCACACTTTAAAAATAATGTGGTTGCAATGAGTGTCTGCCGAATGATGTCAATTGGAGGTCCTTGACACTTGGTTCGAAGGACTAAACTGAAGAGATAACAGTGTTTGTGTTTTTCTCTGGCTGTGACCAGCACAGGTGTAAACGTGTACCACACTAGACACGCTTGTCCACCCGTCGCCCCCATCCATCCTCTTACATTATTTTGCTGTATATAGATTGGGACTCAGGGGAGCAGACAGTTACTTTAGGTTTCATCACTTTTTATTCATAATTCATGGGTTTCACAGCGATGGAAATAACCACATCAGCATTCGAGCATTTTTCAGTGATTTCAAGTACGCAGACAAACATTACTTTGTGCTTTGTCAAGCATTTGGAGTTTTCTACAAAAACAGGATGGTAGATTTCAACGAATGAATTGCTAAAGCTCTCACCAGCTCTTGTTCTCTCATATTGGGTCTGCAAGTCATTTGTCATTTAGGCAGTAGAAACTTGTTTTTCTGTCCCTGCTGTTCTCCTCTTTACTGATTGTTGCCCAGTTCTTTCGGCTCATTTCATTTTTTTTTTTTCGTATTTACTCATTTCCTTTTGCTTATTTGTGCCTTTGCATTGTACTTGATCTTTTCCACAATAACATGACATCATGCCGTAGATTAAAAATTCTTTAGAAATGCTTCATATGAGAGAGCTCAACGAGAACCTTTAGCTGCAAGCAAAACTACTGCAAAAATTACTTCATGTAGAATATCTGACATATTCTTACGCTTTTTTTTTTTAGTTTAAAAATGGCCTGCTTTGCCTGCACTCTTTTAATCTTGTAAGCAATGACTTTCTTTTCAGCGCAGTTAATTTGAGGTCCAAAACAAACTGTAAATAATGGATTACTGGAACTTTCTTCCTCTTAACCCACATGGTGTAATAACCTGTCAAGATTTTCCCCAATTTATTTATTTACCCTCTTAGTGACATACTCTCTTGGAGCTTTCCAGCATTTGTTTGGGTCTCAAAGCGAGAGCAAATAATCTCTCAGAAGAAAATTAAGCAGACAACAACCAGTGATGCTGCTAGCCGACGGCCAAGCATGTGGGTATACTCTGGATCTGACTAATGCTTGTATTGCATTGCTTGACAGCCTCTTTCTTTGCTTATTTGTAGATTTAAACGCACAAAAGCTTTGAAATGTCTCCTGCTAATCTCCTCTAGGTTTGCAATAAGTTATTACAATAACATGGTTTAAGTAAATAGCCTATTTATGGTGGTTTTTAATCTTTTGGGTTCAGTTGTCGATCATAATAACATTCAAAGAGAGGACGCATTCATTGCTGTGTACAAAGTGAATGTGAACTGCATTAGGGAGAAAACATGGTGGAAACAAGATATATTTCTGTAGATGAATCGTGTACGGGGCAAAATCTTCCTGTTTGCTGGGTTACTGAATTACTGTTTTAATTAGCCACTGTGAATCAATCATATACCGTACAGTAGAATTTCACATAGAAATCAGATTTATTCTTTATGGTAAAAAAAAAAAAAATGCATTCAACCCCGAGTAGGAATTTTGTATGATTTTTTGATTCCACATAAATATGTACTTAATATCTTAAAAATATAATTGGGCTGATCAACCTTTATTAATGTGATGTGGACACAAATGCCGTTACGTAACAATATTAGTGCTGTTAGTTAATTCGGTGACAGTCCATGTACATCCACATACAACAGTATGTCCTTAAACAAACCACAGGACGGTGTCTTCAGATGAGCATTAGCAAAATGCATGTAAGGATTCCTGATAGCAGTGACAATAACAAAAATACATCATAATTAATATTAATCAGTATTTGTTGTTTCTATAATTCTATTTTTGCATTACAGCATGTCCTTAAATTAGTTTTTTAGAAAGTGGGGCTGCCCTTGTTTTTGCAGAATTAACTTGTATAATTTTTGCATTTCCTAATGAAAAGATAATATTAGTTAAGAATTTACTGATTTAAAACCAGGTCAACAAACTACCATTCATACAATTTGTACAATGTGGCTATAAAAGCAACAGCCTCACACTGCTCAGCAGTGGAAGAAAGACTGCTTGCCTGTACTGCCTCTGAAAAGTCATGAAGGAAATGCTCCAGGGGCTCACTGTGATATATTTGTATGATGCAATAAGAGTCAGGTGCTTCCTCAGCAAATTCTCCATATATGTTTTTTTTTTCTTATCTGTCCAGAATGTGTCTTTCTAACTTCTCTAGTCTCTCCAGAGATGTGCCCTACTGTTTGAACATCTGTGTCAGTCCCTGTGAGTCCCATCAGTAACCATCACTAAAAATGGTAATTTCCCAGCCTTCATCGTGACCGCCAGGTGACAGAAACTGCCCTCTGTTTTTCTTGCTTGTTTTTTCAGAATACTATTTTCATTTTTCCCAAAAGAATTGCTACGTTTACTCAAAGTAACCTGATTTTTAGAAAGTCCAACCATATATTATCCTCAAACACAAACCAGGAAAACACAACTACAGTTTAACAAGATTTATAACAGTGATAAACATATAGTAAAATCTCCAGATAAAGTAATCCAGTGTAGCAAATAGGGGAAAAAGCATTAAAAAAAAAAAAAAAAAAAAGAAGAAGGTTGTTGAAAATCATAATAAAAGATGCTGGAATGAATTTACTATTTTCTTGTTAGCAGCGCTGTAGGAAGGCATCCAGTGCTACTAACCACTGTGGAGAGGGCAGTCAAATAATTATGAATATGTAAGTATACATACTGCATAAGTACAATACTTGCCTTTTCCTCAGTCACCAATAGAAAGGTCAGCTCTTCCTCATTTCAGTGGCATTGTTTAAATTCTAGGTCAGATAGTAGCCTACAACAATTCAGCCTCACAAGTAAAACACAAACTGAGTGGAGCCCTTTGCTTCCCCTCAGACCCCACAAAGCTCCAAAAGGCTGAATTATGGAGATGAACTGGACGACAAACCCAGAATAAAATATGTATTAACCTTAATAAGGTAACATTTTTATGACAGCTATGCTAATAAACAACAGCATGTTCAGCTCCAATGGACATTTCAATGTCAGACTTTGTTATATTTGATTAGTGGCCTGTAATCAAAACTAAATGGAAGCAGGATTAATTTAAAGCTATCCAATAAACCTGAAACAAACTACTCAAATGAATTGCTTTAATAATACTTGTATAGTGGCCAGAAAAAACGACTGTTGGTTTTTCAGTGGGAACATTATTTGTTTGTAGCACGTGTGATTTCATTATTTGAGAATTTCGATTCCCTTTGTTTTCATTGTCAGGCATTGTTAGAGTATTGTTGTGAGGTTTTAGTCAATTTGGGTTCACTTGTCTAATCACTTGTTCTTTGCATTTGGATGAGGCTACTGATGTGATAGGACCACTGCCCAGAAGTGTTGTTTTGCATTTGCTTTTGCTTTGCAAAGATGAGCTTGGCTGTAACTGAACTCTGGATGGTTCGGTGTTATCAGAATACAGGAGAGGTCTCACTTTTTTAATTTCACAAATTCAACAAAACAAAATGAAAACCAACAATAGAGTATGTTGTTTACACAGAAGACAAACAGACAATTTTCAGTTTTGTTCAGAGGTTCTTTTTATATTCCAATTTGCTGTAAATTGTTAAAGTGAATTGATGCATTTCTGCTGTGTTTTTACATTTGTCTTAATGGATTTCTGAATGAAACACAATAATACAGGCCAAAACCTCATATACTGAATTGTTACAAGTTCATGTGGCATTTGTGAGAATGTAAATCGAGTGTTTCAGTGCATCTGTGAAACTGCAAAAGGACCCTTGTTGGCCAAGAAATTTAGTTGTTTGGGACATTTGTCTTTCCCTTTTTGCATGAGTATGAAAGAAAGTCCAATGACCCTTTAAAAATGGAAACGCTAAAGAATGTGGCTAATTTGCTTAAACTTTGATTCTACTCTTTCAAAGTCGTCTTATAGCTGTGCATCACGTGTTTTTTGTTTGCATGCATGTATTGTTTTTTGAGTCCTGCAGTCTGCATTTATACGTAATATGTAGTCAGTTAAGTTCAAAATTGTATGGTGTACAGTTATACATTTATGTATTAGATATTAATAAGTTGTAATGATTTCAATCATCTACAAATCACAAACAAAAGACTTCACACTGAAGCAAATTTCACACTACTTTAGAACATTTGCCTTCGCAAACATGATGTGTTGGCTAAAGGATGCTGCCTGTGTAACAATTGAAGATGGAGAAAAACAATTAAATAAGTAGTGTTTTCTGCAGGGATGCTACATTAACAAATGATCATATTGATTATTATTGATTAAACTGAAGACATTTGCTAAATGACATGTCAGGCCTCAGATTCAGCCTCCAAGTTTGAGACAGAAATGCTGTCTTTGCTTCATCAGCGGTCCAATCATTGTTAACATTTGCATTACAGCCAGCGGGTGTTAAAAAATTACATTTCTCCCTGTAATCAGAATATATAAAATTGCAAATAGAAGTATTTACAAATTGTATTTGTTATTAGGTTTGTTGCACTGGTTTCCTCAATCACACCAAGAGTTCTTCACGTAGCAACCCGGAACACAAAGCATGAAAAGCACAAATGTATTTTTTTCCACTCTCTTGTGAATACATGTCTTCATTCAGCGTTTAACATCTAACAGCTTCCTATCAGTTGTCAGTCTGAAAGGTGAAGATGCAATAAAGATTGTGCTATGATACATATATATATATATATATATATATATATATATATATATATATATATATATATATATATATATATATATATATATATATATATATATATGTGTGTCACATTCCCATCAAAGTGGCTTTTAACAGGAATCTACAGGGCCCAAAGGAGACACAGTTGCTCAAATAGACCATAAACGGCAGAAAAAACAGATCTCCATTTTTATTGCCATGCCGCTATGTTAAAGATCTCACTCTATCTCTTTACCTCTGTGAGTCTGTTTCACTATATCAGCGAAGGAGAGAGCTTTACCTTCTTAGACAGTTACCCTGATTTTTGGACAGGTGTACTGTGGTAAATTGTGCGATCACTTTTGTTCTTATTTATTAATTTATTTACTTTTTGAGCTAAACAGTAATTTTCTTCGATTTCCATGGCAGACTATAATCCCTCATAATGTAAGTGGCAATCATGTTATTTTAGTTTTTTTTCTATTATGGTAAAAATAAATGGTCGTTGTAAAAGGCACCCAGGTGGAAGTTTTGGCTCTGGATCAGATGCGCTCTGGGTTGTCTTAAGGGGAAACTTCAGCCCAACCGTAAATGCAATCCGGATGATGAAGTGAACTATTTCTGTAGTCACTGCTGCTAAACTCTACCTGTATTTCACACACTTTCTCTATTGTTACTTTGGTACCAAGTCTGGGACCTGTTACAGTACCAACAAGCAATGTCAGAGGAAAACCAATAGCTCTCTGCATTCAGCTAGTGCTCAAAGCACATCCACCCATACAAAAGTATTGTGGCTTGTGAACTTCTCCCTGGAGGGTGTTGCAGTATGGTTTCCATCAACAGACTGAAGTGCCCTTCAACAAGGAACTGAACCCTAACTGCTCAATGTGTGCTGTGCTGGTGATCCTGACCTTTGAAGGAGTATGATGTATTTCTGGCTGTTATTAGAGTTTATACCACATAGAAATGAAGATGTTGAATTCTTTAAGGTTGGTAGATGTCTTTATTAATATAGTTTACAGTTTATATTCTTACCATACTGAAAATGATGTTTCGTTTTCAAGTGAGAATACTGCATTATTTAGATTCCACGTGAGCTGAACCACAATCATACGCTTGAATGTCCCATAACGAGGGATTGTGATTTAAAAGAAAAATGTAAAATTCAACACCTAACCACCCCTTGAACATCGAAACCCCTCTAAATTGTTCATGAACTTGGATAAAAGGAAATCATTCAGCAGTGTCAGGGAGACAAAACAGTGCTGTAGATGCTGTGGTGTGACTTTTTGCAGGTGTCTTCATTACACATTAGTACATTAGACTTTTTTTTTAATAATGTATGAAAGAGGAGCCGCTCTTTTAGTGTTAGTTTGCATTATTTGCCTGTTATTCAAAAGGAGTGCCTGTTTGTGTCACACACAGATATCCACACACACACTATATGTAGGCCAGGTGTACTGTTAGAGCAACTGTTAGAGTCATACACTGAAACAAGCCAAGCACTGTACATTTCTTAAAGCATTAGATGTGCACCACTGAATACACAAACACACACACAGAGCCAAGTTATTTTCGAAGCTCTGAGTCTGTGTTTTTTTTACAATAGACAAAACATTTTATATTATTTTTACAGATATTCTCAGAACATTTATCTCTAGTAGATTTTGTATTTGGTTTCATGCAGACCGATATAAGTAATTATAAGTTCCTGATGCAGCATCTACAGATAGCTCATTTACTGCTCATCCTTTGTATCTAGCAGCAATATTTTGACGACTACTGATTGTGTGCCATTTATCTCTAACACTTTCTTCCCTCCAAAAAAACAACCCCATGTGTCTTTTGTTCAAGCAGCCTATTACGAACCAGAGCTTTTAAGTGACCTCGAGCAGTTGTAAGAACAAAGACAATCTGGTGTCCTGAAGAAGTGACACAGTCCAGATGACATCTATATAATGTGAGTTTTTCCTTGTTAAGAAAAGGCGGGATGGTGGATCGTATAACGGCAGACTTGGGTACAGGGAACAGGTGTTTGGGGTAGTTTTTTAAAACCAGTTCTGCCATCATAATGAAAGTTGCTTAACTATAAGGAAGTAGTAACTTTAAAGCACAACACAGTTCAAGGGATCATTTCAACCCAAACCATCATCTCTACCTAACCCTAAGCAGGTAGTTTTTGTGCCTGAACTTAAACAAGGCGCTAAGTTCAGAGACATTTCTGTGGGTTGTGTTGGAGGTGAGGAACAGCTGACCTCTATAACTGGAAGGGTTTTGCTGCTGTTTTCTAGGCCAGAATGACCTGTCAAGCATAAGCTCACCATGAGTGAGTCCTATGCAGGGATTGCACTGGACATGTGTCTATCACGTGACGTTTGCAATGTTGTTTTGTTTCATTCACTGCACAGCTTCATACCCCATCGGGGTGTTTCAGAAGCAAAGTGTTTTGACTGCCTGTTTTTTGTTTTTTTTTAGTTCTTGATTTGGTTATTTTTACTTGATTATTTTGCGTGACTAAACATGATTATTTTTGTTCCTGTTTTGTGTTTTTTTTTTTATTTTTATTTCCTACATTGTTGTACTCTAGCCTACATACAAAATTAATACAATTGGCTGGTTTTATTTGTTTTAAAAAAAAGCTTTCATCCTCATAATTATGTTCTACTATATATCATTTCTTCTCCTAAATGAAAGATTGGGGGAGTAGGCGTTGATGCAGAAATGTGATATACGATCAGGAGTTTGAACAGGGTGTTTTATTTGAAATCAGATTCTCTATGCCATTTCTCTGTCTTACTTTCTGCTTGGCAGATCTGCACTTTGACGTGACTTCCATCAGAAATAGACTCGATGCATATTTACAGCGAAGCGGCGCTTCTGAGACGGTGCTGAAAGGCACCGCGATACGTCACCCGCCGCATAGTCTAGAATTGCTGCGATTGGCTCCGGTGGTGTCGGAATACGAAGTGGCCGGTTCCAGTGAATCCAGCCTCCACAGTTTCTCAAAATCATTGTCAAGTTTGGACCTCTAAATTTCTGTGGCAAATGAACAAACCAAATGTGCTGGTGCGGATTGTCTGATCACGCCAAAATCTTCAGAAAAAACATAAATCTCCCAAACAAATCTCACAAGGTTCAATATGTTTATCTAATGCAATTCTGCCAGCAGAGCTGTTTCATTATATCACAGGCATGATCAAGCGAAATGATGGATGCTTTTGGAAATAAACAATGCTCTCATCTGACATCATTGCAAGTAAATAACTTCAAATAGCTTAAATTTGTTAAACAGAGCTGGTACAACACATGTTTTCTTCTTACCAGCAAATATTTACGAGTGAACAAGCCTTCATCCTGAGACTAATTTTGTTCAGTAAAGTGAGACATAGCAGGACCACTCTGTAATAGCTGGTTAGTGCAATGACCTGAAAATTATCCACCAAATTTGATTGCTGCAGCACAAAGTCCATATTGTTTTCAGGCCAGGCTGGGAGAGAGATTTCTAACTAAAAAAAAATAATGTCACACCAATGAGCCTTCTCTTTCTCATCATTCTCTATAAAGCCTTGTTATGTGTGGCAATGTTATTGAGGTTATTGTCAATAGAAGGAAAGGGAATGCTGGCTTTGATGGATGAAGAAAACCGGCATTTAAACCATGAATGCTAAGACAGACAAGACAGTCCGTTACTGAAAGAAGAGCATGCAATATCTCCAAATAGTATGGCTGAGAATTAATGTCTGTTTCCTCTCAGTGTGTTATCTAGCTTGATGGTCAAGATAGTATATTTTGCTCTTCCTCATCTGTCTTCTTTTTTTGACTGTGCGGAGTAATCCATTTTCCTCAATTTCAGGTCTTGAGGCTTGCCACTGAGGGCCACAGGATCAATATTTGCCAAGTTTAAACCACAGGATTATCCGTCTGTCAGGGCTCCCAACAGAAGCTCTCAACTGTGACATAAATCTTGGACTGTCCTCCACCATTTGAGAAGGTCACACCTCCAAACAGCCTTTGTTATATTGTACACCTAAAGGAAGGATTAAGTAGTCGATTATGTCCCTCCTACACGTACACTGTACAATGCCATGCACAGTGAGCCTTGGAAGTATTATTATAAATTAACCAAATACAATTCTATCTCTCCTCTTGTTTACAATGGTTAGTTCTTTTAAGGCAGTTACATGAGCTTGTTTCTGTTAATGCCGTCAGGGGAACCGGCTTTAGATTGCTTATTGTGATTACCTTGAAGAGGTATGAACACTTTTGCCAATTAGTCCCAAAATGTGCCAATGTTTGAAGTTCATTAAACAGTATAAATGCTGCTTTTTAAATTTAGGTTTGAATACTTTCAATAGTGAAAATGATGGCTTTATTCTAATGCCATAATAAGACCTTTATAATAAGTGTTCAGAAAAGGCTTAAAAAAGTGACATATTTCTTGGTCGAGGACACAACTATAGACTATATGACTATGACAAATTATGGCAGCTTGTTTATGGCTCTGAACTTATAGTCCACTGGGTCCTATTGAAGCTATGCATCTATAAAAATAAGCCACAAATACATACTTTCATTTTCAAAAGAAAGGTTGAACAATTTTAGATGGGCACCATCCTCCTGCTGTAAAAATAGTGAGTGTTTACAGCAGGAGGATGGTATTTATGGGATTAAATAAAAGAAACTGTGTGGCATGCTCATGGAAATGAAGGAAGAAATCAACTGCAACACTGATCTGCAGCATAGAAGAATAAGCACTATCGCCAGACTTTTAAATACTATTTCAAAAACACTTAGGATAATTAGTTTGTTCTTTAGATTGTGAAGAGTCCAACAGACCACTCATAATGATAATAAATAATTCTCTAATTTTCAAACTCATTTACACATGTATGTACTGTGTTAGGGAAGAGGTGGCTGTATTGTCTTTTAAGTTGTCAGTGACATGGAAAAGCCCTTTCATCGCACCATCTCTGAGAACATTATGCTCATCTAATTTATCTAATTAAAACATACTTAATCATTAATGTTATGCACATCAAAATATTGCTCCGTTGTCACTACTTGTGCCATTGCTGTCAGCACAACATAGATAGAAGATGAATAATTGGCGATACACAAATGGATTGGTGTGCAGAAGTACACGGAGGAATATCAGCAATATTTTGCAAATTAGGTGCATCACAGAGGACATTGTCCTTGCTCAGCTGTGAAGATCACTTGTGAACTTAACTGTAATTTCCCAAAGTGGTGGCTGTTCTTGGAGAGTAGCATGGCACATTTAGGTTCATTAGTGTAAAACTGGGCTCTGTCTTGTATGATTCTTTGTTAACGTGTATCACTTGAAACTAAATTAAATAAACATGCTGCCCTTGAGACTGTCATGCAGACTATTCCATTGTTCTCTTTATGGGCATGTATCATGAATGACCAAATGGAAGGCGTTATTCCCATTTTTGATGTGAACTTGATAAATTGTCAGTCCATGTGTAGTTGTGTTAAACATATAAAAATGACAAATTTCAACTTCAATGTATTATTTTGTAACAAGACAAAGGAAGTTAATCAACAAGACATAATCGAACTACCCACAGCTAAAACATTATACAACCAGGTAATGCTACCAGATGACTGCAGCATTAAAAGTAGAAGTATCTGTATTTCTAAAGGACAGATTGCCACTGATGTTTTTGTTAAAAAAAAATTTAAATTAAGGCTGGACTGACAACCAAATCTGCTCACCTGGGAAATACTAATTGAGCCATGTAGGAGTTCTCCAACATCTGTCACAAAGAGATTTCAGTTTGGGATTTTTGAGAATCATAAAAACCTAGTTTTGCATTGTCATCAGGGTTTGTTAAATGTACGTTTATGGACAAAAATGCCAATTCTATTGATTTAAAATTACATTTACAATTAACTAAAATTTGCAAAATGTGATGGAGTCACATTAAGATGGAGTAAAATAATAAATAGAGAAAGTAAAATGTACAGAAGTAGAAATATGCACATATTTTGTGTCCCACGTAAACTTGTATTTACTCATATTTCCAAGGAACAAAATCTATTTCAACAAAGTTTACTAAAAGATTTATTTCAAAGCTAGAATTATAACATGCAGCAATAAATGAATCTAATGGAAAACATGTTTACACCTTTTGGATTAAAGCTAGTTGTGCAGGACTTTATATAGAAATGAACGTCTGTTACATTCTCAGGGAATCTGACTTGATCTGATTGGAAAAACGGCAATACTACGTCCCGCCCATCAATAGCTGTAACCTGACTGCACCACTGGCCTGTCAATCAAATAGACACGTCCCCAAAACCACAGCTTTTTGAAGCTTATTTTTTAATTGATGACTGTATTATTTTCAGATGGATGGCAAGAAAACTAATGAGAAGGAGTGACTTTAGCTAACAACACGAGATAACTCGTGGAAACATTTTATTGACGGAGAATTTTATGAGACTAGTTGAACGGGAGTCGACAGAGTCGGAGGCTTTTTGGAGCCGACCTCCAGTGGCACTTGGTGGTATCGCAGCTTAAGGCACTTCCACATCAGCCTAATTTTTCAGACCCGGAAGCTATGAACACTTTTATGTACAGTCTATGGTATGCACACAACATGACTCCATGTGTATTGGAAGTGGAGACGTCATCTGGTTATTTGTGCTGCACCTTCACTGAAAGGGCACAAGAAACAGAGAGGTTAAAAAAATAAATAAAAAATACCCCAAAGTATAATTTGGAAAATAAATAGAGGCACAATGTGCATGGCCACCAACTTGCCAGGTATGGTCCTTTAAAACCTCATTTTGTAGGAAACACTGGTTCAACATTTGGTTTACTGTGCTACTCACGCACACTCGAAGGGATCTTACTGACAAAGCTGATTGATAAACGACCATTTTGTCCAGCCACTGACTTCCTGTGCTGGATTTTAACTTAAATTGAATTTCAGGCTCCAATGAGATGTCAGTGTTAACACACTAGAAAGCCTCTCAGGGAAAATGTTGCTGTCAATGCAGAAAGACATTTTGGCTTTTCCTCCTTCTTTCGTTGGCAATTTCCCAAACATCCTCATTCATCATTCATTCACATACGCTTTGAAGGAAGGGATGTTTCCCCCACATGGAAGATTAGAAAAGATAATATTCAACGTACAGAGATTCTTAAGAAAGCATAGAACTTAAGAGATTCCTTGTCTTTACATGATGTGCTGTTTTTTCTAACAGATGTCAAGGTTATGTAGGCAAATTAATTTGGGAATTTTTCATAGATCAGTACGATAACTTGTTTTATATGGACTTGAGAGTGTGTGCATGTTGCTGTGTGTGAACTTGTATTACTCATGTCTATTTACACAAATCTGTTTATAGACTCACTGCAGGGACCCGCCTCCCTTTCAGAAGAGACCCTTATAATGTAAATCATAAACATTTTTTCATGAACACTTGGTTTCAAGGTTCGGGTAAGGTTAGGCTTCGGGTCAGGAAAGTAGTGGTAAAGGTTCAGGTAAATGTAAATCAATGTAAAGTCCTCAGAAATGGTGGAAACAATTTCTGATAACAATTTTTTACCTTTGAACAATATTACTAGTTCTGGTCTATTTAAAAAATATATATATTTAATTCAGCAAGAAGACAGGGGGATTAATATTCACTTATGACAGTAAGCACATCAAAGATTTTACAGAGCATATCACTTCACAAGCTTACACCTAAGCCCCTCTGGCCCCCTCTTTTATGCCCTCTTAGGTAGGATATGAAAAATTGTAATAAACCTTATCAACATTGCACAGTCCAAACATATATATTAATTCCAGTGTGTCCAACTGTGCATAATCAAAATTAAAGAGTGTTTTATCTGATCCTGAGGCCACTTTCATTCCATCCAACAATTCCAAAGAGCTAAAGTGGATGGGCAGTTTTAATGTACTAAATGAGAAACAAGGATCCTCATGGATGAGTGCAATTATTCTTAGAGGTTAATGTTAGACTCCTGAAAAGCTCTACAGTAATTGATAAATGGGTGTATAGCCCAGAGACGTATTCAGGGTTACTGGACTGCAATACGCCTGGAGCAGCTCTTAGACTGAATTATTAAAGACTGCTCTTTTCCCCATTTCTTTAGATGGAACAGCAGTTTCAAAATTCGAACATTACAGCAACCAAGATACACTGCATTAAGTATTTTATTTGTAACAATTGTATATATTTAATTTCAAAAGCAATGTACATTGCTTTTTATTAGGATTGTTTTTAGTAGTTAACTGTATTATTACCCACCACTAATCTTTTTGGTTTTGTCTCAAGAAGAATTGGAACATTGGTGCAGCTGTAAGATTGATGCTGCACGTAGCAATCTTTACAGATGTTCAGTATGCATCAGAAAATAGGTAGTAGTTGCCGTCAGCTTTGTCAACAAACTGGGTACTTTTTTTTAACAAGAGATAAACAATTTACAATGTTTCTCAAACCACATTTTCCTGTGGAGAATGTGTAGTCATCATTTCCAACAACAGAGGACTGACCTGGATATTTGAGAGACATTCTTCTCAGTGTCAGGTACAAGAAATGCTCTTTGTTGCTGCTACGCTCGCTGTTACACAATGGTGCCAAACTGTAAATAAGGGTCTTAGACTACAAAGATTTCCCTGAACATTTCAGTAGACCGTTTTCAGAAGTGAAAGAAAAGGAAACCCAATCTGGCAACTGAAGTGAAGATTTGCAACCAAAAGTATACAACTTAAAAACTGTTTTTGAATGACCGAAACAAAACAATTTTGTAACTTTAGTGCTACAGTTTCTAAATATTTTATGTCCCAAGTTTTAGTCTGGCCGAGGATTTATGTTGCATGTCAACACCCCTCATTTGCTGTTAGCTCTGTACTACCCTCTATCTAATGAGGCAAAAAAAAAAAAAAATGCAAGGATACTCTTTGAAAGGTCCATTGACTGACGATTAAAGCTCCAGGAGACTCCTTGTTTTTCCAGTGGAGAAATAATAAATAGATAGAAGGCGTTGTCTATAAATCTTCTGATGCTCAGGCTAGAAATCCTGAACACAAGACGACTGGACTGTGGAAAGAATAAAAGACTGACAGACTAAACCTTCATCAGTCAAAACTGCAGTTAGACTAACCGTCATTACTCCACCTGGTGTAAAGTGAATCTGGAAGGCAAATAGAACAGCTGACCTTTGCAATTTATCTTTCTTTTTAACTTGATTACATTGGCTACAGAGTCTGCAGGTGTGGTTAACGAATGAGCCTCCGCCTGTGATAACAGTTTGTTCGCTTGATGCAAAATCAAAGCTTTATGACAAAGTGTGTTTATCTGTATTGTTTGACCTGCTGACAAAGTGCAACTTACTGTCAACAGACTGTATGTCTTTTGCTATTTGGTGGCCATTTTCACTGAGGTTTTACAAATTCAAATACACTATGTCTCCGGGTCAGTGTCTTCAAATGCAATACCTGTGAGGGCCACTAGGGGTTAGCTCAACAAACAAACAAAAAACGTGGTGCCATAGACTTCAATTCAGAACTAATCAAAAGATGTTATTCAGTACTGAGTCAATACATTTCTCATACAAGTCATTATGGTATCATTGGCTTAATTCAAACGTTGTGAAAATAATTCCATAATTGTATTCAATTTTAGGCCTCAAAGAAAGATTTTTTGGAGGCGTGCCTGGTTTGGTTGAGGTCACCAGTCTGGGTGGGCAGACGTAGTGTCTTCTGTTTCTCAGTTAGATCCACCGATCGTTCTCCTCTAGCTCATCCAAATCTGGTCACTTTGGGCTCCAAAATTCAAGGTGGCGACTGACAAAATGCTGAACTCAAGGCTTCAAAACAGCCGTTTAGAAACCAATTGGTGACATCACAGTGGCTTTAAAGGAAAAATGGGGAACGCCCCGAAAGGCTGGAAAGGGGTCAAATTAAGGTATCCTGGGGTGACATTGTTAACAATCATGTTTCACATTAAAATATAAGTCACTGACTAATATAGAAAGATAAATAACTGTTGAGAACAACTGACTTTTTTACATTAAAAGTACTCTCTGCAGGTTTGATTCAGGTGAAAATGTTTGCTAGCTTTTGACCAAAGGTCACGGCTGCGCCAGAGTGAGTCAGACCAGCAGAGAAGGGCAGATGACGAATGCTTCAATCCATTATTTGATTATTTGATTATTTGATCATTGTTACCTTACCTTTGGTCTTGGAAGAAAGAGAAAAATCCTGAGAGTGCTGAAGAAGAAGGAGAAGGAGTCAGTCTACAAAGTGAATGGTCCAATTGCAGTTTCAGCAGCTGATAGGAGGGCAACATGTAAGACTCAATCAAATGGTGTATTGTCACAGTAGTGTTGTATACAATTATTACATACAGGTTACTGTATCTACTCTTATATTTGATTACTGAAGACAAAATTCATCATGAAAGATTACTGTAAAGGCTCTTCCTTCTTCTTCTGTTGGCTTTAGTACATTATATGCAAATATAAATGATGCTGCAGTGTTGTAACTAAGAAACGGTGTTCACCAGATAGACATATAGTTATATTCGCATCCTCTCACAACCACTCCTGCATCCTTACTATGAACTCCTCTGTAGCTTCAGCTGCAGTTTTTCCCAAACCTTTTATTCTGTCCTGCTATTCTCAAAAATAAACCCCCCCCCCCCCCATCCTATTAGCCAGCAAAATACAGTATCGTTTGCTTACAGTGTGAAACTGCTGTTTTGATGAGCATGTCTCCTGGAACACATAATGAACTCACACAGAACTCATGGGCAGCTGCTCTCAGTCAGTTGTTTTTTTTTTCCCTTTTTTGTGGGTCAGATTCAAAAAGCTTTTAGACCTAAATTATTCTTCTCTCTACATTTGATTTTCTATAAATATCAACGTTCACATTTTGTATTCAAATTTTAAATTTAAATATTTGCTGCACACCTGGATGACTCTAAAAGCTGCACACTTTTTGAAAATTGTTTTTCACAGCCCAGAATGCTGATGGACTTGTGTGTGTGTTTTTTTTCAAGAGGAAAAGCGCACTGGAACGAAACCTGGCTTACGTATTCCATAGTCAGCCTGTCAGAAGTGGACTTGAACTGAACACATCATACTGCTTTCACCTCCAAGTTAAAATCGATCTGAAGAGCACCACGAGGGTGGAAGGGGAGTGGGAGGGTATTAGGGTAAGTGTCCTTCTTGGCCCTTGACATCTTTCTGTGATGATGACCCAGGCACATTATGACCCTCCGTCCACACTGCTTGAGGAGAGGTCAAGATTTATACCACGGCTGTGAACCTGAGGTCAAGCTATCTCCCTCCAGCAGCTGCTCTCTATCTCAACATGCTAGCTTCACAAGTTTCAATTCTCAAGAAGGAATAAAAATGGGGAGGACAAAACTGAGGTCCACATACTGCATTTTTTCTTCTTGACAAACCACACTATTTTCTCTACATGTCGGTCTCCAGAGTGATAGTGTACTTTTCCTGACCCCTCATCCTGTCAAGTCCATTTTCTGATTACAAATGAGACACTTCACTCATTTATTCAAAACATTCTTTGTGTCTGATTGGAATAAAAAGTTTGTTTACCGTATTTTATTGACCCTCCCTAATTGTAACAAAATATGAAAAAAAACTAACTCTAGTGCATTTTTGAAAAGTTGATGGATGCTCGAAATATTTTTCGATTGTACATAAACAGAAACTCTTCAGCTGAAGAACTCAAACAAAAATGCTGGAAACGCTTAATCTGTCCAAGATCACAAAACATTGGAGCAATGTGCTCTTTGCACAACAACCACAACACAAACACATGCCTATGTTCACTGATTTAGGTTTGGTAGGTGTCGCTATATGAGAAGTTACAGCAGGCTTTCTGCAAGATACATGAAGTATACAACATTATATCCGTTTCTGTATCAGTTAATGACAAATATTATTTCATTAAATAAAACTAACGATAAATCATTGTAAAAATGTTTATATCTTAAAAGATTACACGCAATATGAGTTTAATATATAGCTTAGTGCTTAACTATCACACTGTGTTAGAAAAACAAGCCATGTATTTGTGGGTTGATTAACTTTGTTAATTTAATGCACCTCTGTGGATACCAGAGGTGCGCAGAGGGCAATGAGGGCAAAGCCCCCACAATGAGCTGAACTTTAGGTTCCAAATGTGGAGCTAAATACCTGCCAAACAAACAAAAACTTGTTTTACAAATATCTCTCGATTCGCATAATCATTAGGCCATGATTGTGCTAAAGATTTTCTCTCAAATGTCCAAAGTAATTTTCCCTCCCAACAACAGGTGGCGGTGTGAGTCATTTTAAATGCACCAAATGTGATTTAGCCAAATGTGATCCGACTGATAAAATTATAAATTGGGCACAGCCCTATTGATTATTAATTAAAGAGTCGATTCAACAGGCATTATTTTTACCTATGCTGTATATTAGCTATTACCTGTCACCTCAGCTGTGCTGGGAATCTCAGTGGTATTTGATTTGAGTGATCGTGGGTTGACATAATCATTTTAATAACTACATTGTACAGAAGTCCTGAACTAAAAACTTTTGAATGTCAGTGTCTTGTGTCACAAAGGTGACGAGTCTATCAAATAAGCAAAGATCCTATTTTCAAAACATCCTGAAATGTTTCTTTGGGCTTCATGCCAATGTGCGTGCTTGTGTGTGTGTGTGTGTGTGTGTGTGTGTGTGTGTGTGTGTGTGTGTGTGTGTGTGTGTGTGTGTGTGTGTGTGTGTGTGTGTGTGTGTGTGTGTGTGTGTGTGTGTGTGTGTGTGTGTGTGTGTGTGTGTGTGGCGGGTGGGCGGGCGGGGGGGGGGCTGTTGAGGCAGGCTCAGCACTTAATGAATATTCAGTGAGACATCGCTGAGTGTCAGCTCAGCAGGTGGGGAGAGGGTGATGCGGTGAATGTAAACCTGCTTTGCTGTAGCTGTATTTTGCAAAGGAAGTCTCAGATATTTGTGAATGTGCTGTTTCTCTGTGGAAGATGTTTTGATGCAACGGCTGTATCATTATACACAACACTGCACACTGCCATATACCGCAAGTCTATTGATGACGCACAGGTGGGTTTTGATCATCTCATAAACATTATTACCCAATCATCTTATTACAATATGATGTTGATATAAACACCCTTTTTTTCTCCTCCTCCACATTACATGTTATGCAAATGACCTTTTTCACTCCGACTTTCTTTATCTGGCCCGCGATGTAATGTTCATTCTTGGGGCTGCATGAAAACGCTGCCACACTGATGTGTGTTCGTTATTTTTGGAAGAAATTCAAACAAACACTGCGATAGCTCAGCCAGTTTTTTTTCCATAGATGATTATATTTGCCTGTACACTTTTTATAAGTAAAAGTTTGATACATACATATAGCAATGCTGTGTGTGATCTGACAGCCTTTTTTATTTAACACAAAATGAAACTTAAATTTTCACAACTTGCATTCTTTTATGTTTGTGTTCTGTATATGCTGCATGTTTTAATGAGTAATTTGTGCTATCCCCCACCGGATTCAACTCTAAACTTAAAGAGTTCACCCCAATCACGTATCAGCAGAGGAGAGAAAATTATGCCGTTTTTTTTCAGGTCATTTTTAATGACTTTCTGATAATCTATTTAAATAAATGGCAAAATAAATCCTTATTGATAGTATTCACATGCTTTTCCTCTCTGTATCACCATTAATTTAAAATGTAATAGACACTCAGAATACCTGCAAGATGAGCATATTCCACCGACAGTATATATGTTTAGTTTTATCTCTTGCAAGTTGCAACACTAGTTTAGTTAATTTTATAACGTAATAGTTTTGTTTGTTTATTCCTTAACTATTGTATAACCCTCTTAGTCTGCCTTCCTTTACCAGGTGTAACGACTTCCTGTTTGGGTGGAGCTCTATAATCTAAGTAGCTCAGGAAACCTTGGTGCAGTTCCAATCTGGCACCCTCACACTCTCACTCCATTTGTGCGTTCACGTGGAGGGTCCACCACGTTAAGTGTCATTCCACAGCAATTACCCTGAAGTGAGTGGGTTATAAAGCCCACCAACAAGTCTGCGTCGATGCAGCGGTACAAACCACACTCACGGAGAAGAGCAGCTCGCTTTTTGATAGATGAAACACCACTTACACATGCGAGTATTGTGCGCATATTTTCAAATGATAAATGATCAAATACCTCACCTCAAATAGACTTTTAATAGACTGTCTTCGTGCACAACAGACAGAATTATAGGTTGATGTATTGTGCAACAGATATGTATAGCCTAGAAAATGGTATATGAGTTTGTTATTTGGCTTGATATACTTTAGTGTGCAATTTCAGAGACTGTGGGGAGAAAAAAAAGGAACAAGGATCTAATCAGATTAAGAATGGCGGAAAACAGATAAATGTTCAACAAAATAAGAAGTGTGGCCATGGAAGCGTGGGAGTGACTTTTTATTTATCTAATCGATATTTTGTCCTTTCACCAGCTGTGAATGTAATGAGCGGGCCATCTCTTTTCCCATACACTTACATCTTTGTCAGTGCTGTGTTTTAAATTATCTTTCGGATAAATATTTATTTAATTTACAAATATGTATTTATTTACAATGTTTTTCTGAAACATTTTGGGTAGCAGGTTTTTGCTCTGCTGGCACATCTGGCCTTTGCGCCCTCCAGCAGGTGATGGATCGCAACACAAGTCACTGCCGCTGGAAGATTGGACACCATGCTGATGAATTTTCCTGTTTCCTTCAAAGAAAGGCAAGCACGTCCCAAAACTTGCCCGGGTATTTGGACCTTCCCCCGTAGTTAAGAAAGCCTCCCCGGCCGCGAGTATGACTTCACCAGGGCCAAGCCCTCTTTGAACAAGATGGTTGTACTTCACCCTTCAATAGTTTTGTTTGTGTAAATGACATGCAAGTTTTCTTTATTTAATCATGAATTCGAACTATTATTAGGTTTATTATTTGTTGTATAAATGAAGTTGCAGTAGCGGTTCAATCATTGGACGGACCTTGCATGTTCATCATTTATGATCCCATTTTTGGATAAACCAATTTCAGCTGCGTCCTGTTAAAAACAAAAGGTAATGCAAACCCTCTGCATTTCTTCATCTGTTTTAATGGCCGAGCCAGTGAGTTGATTGTTCCTGGAACCACATTATCGTTACCTCAGTTTTATAGTTCTCATTCCAAATAATTCTATTACTATGAACAAAAATAGAACTTTAGATATTATATGAAATTGTCCATTTATATTATAACTTTTCACTCAATTTTCCATATTACACAGCAGAAGGAGTCAATATATGTACAGCCCTCATCTTGGATTTGTTGGATGTGCCATTTATATAATTTCCTGAATGACTATTATCACTACTAGTCCATTATTGTCCGTGTAAAACTGCAAAAGGCTGTTAAAACATTTACTGCTGCCTTATTCATTAAGCCGTAAGTACAGCAATTTCTGAAGCACTAGATTGATTTTTTTTTTTATTCATCCAAAATGAATGTGTGCATTTGAGAAAATACAGATCATTATATGATGTCACAGTCAGTGACAGGAAGTCACCTCTCTATGACAACCATGAAAAGTGGGGTTCAGCAACAGTAGTAACCTTTTCTTTAATATTTTTTGATAATGTTGCTATCTTTGTCCGTGCTCTTGCCCAAGCCTGATTTTCCATTAAGAGTAAAGTAATTTATAAAACAATAAAGTAAAGGGATAAAAACATTGTAAAGCAGTGTCTTCAGGGCTTTCCAAAGTTACTGCAAAATACTCACTTGTGCATGTGAATAGTAAAATAATACAGCATGTAAACTTTGTTGGTATTTTTTTGTTGGTATTTTAATGCAGCCACCTTTATCAAAGTCATTCAGGTGTACTTCACTGGATGTGCGCTGTCCTGTATCTAACAAGATTAATTCGATTCAAACTGCCCTCATGTATTTTGGGATTTCATGAGAAGAGAGTGGTCATTCATTTCCTCTTTAAACAGAGTTAGCTCGAAGTAAACCTCACTACACATCATACGCAAGGTGTTTACTTTGCATCCATCTTACATCCAAGATTTATGGGGATTTTACCGGCATTTGTTCAAATAGTATAACATATCACATTTTTGTCGATTACAAGTTCCAGTTTCACAAGAGCTATATAAACCTCTGCCCCCGTTTTTTATTTTCCACTGCACTCAAAAATGTTCGCACTGTGTTTGCCCTGTATTGATTTTGAAGAGGAACTTGGCTGCCTTTACATCTTTGTAAGCATGTACTTCCAAGTTGTAAACACAACTTGACTCACACTGAAAAATGTATAAAAACTTGACCAATAGAAAAAACTTGTTTTTCCACTGCCTCTATTTTCTATGACATGAAATGTTTAGGCATTTCAAAGTGCAGGGAAAAAAAGTATTTATTTTTCATCATCTGCAATGATTACTCCCCCTCCGTAATGCTGTTTGTGGGTGTGTATATGTGCAGTAAAATATAGATACTATTATGACACCAGTATGTCGTCCTTGTACTTGCAGTGTCATAGCATTGATGACTGTTTACAGTCTTAAAAGAAACACATCCCTCTAGTTGAAATTTTCCTCTGTCCATACGGGACTTTATGTTCATCAAATATTAATGTCGAACCAACAGAAAATGGTCGTTCCAAAAAGGGACGACCTACTTCCCACATTTAGCCCCAAAGGAACTGTCTTTGGAAAAACATGAGAGAGGGATGTTTAGCCAACAGTGCTGCTCTTTTAAGCCTGGGCTGAACATGGTTTTTAATCGCACCCTGGTTCTGTCTCCATATTTCTCAAGCAATCCGTTCTGCCAGTCACAAGTTTCCGTCACTTTAAAAATAACCAGTTGGTGCATTAAAATTCACTATCATCAAAAACAACAAAGATACTTCTCATAGTTTCTAAAAAAACATGTGTATGAATTGATTTTGGATTTGATAAGGAGATATGCAAGACACCCTCTTCTACTGAATAAAGTAAAATATGGAGAATACCACGAGGATACCATTTTGAAAAGGTTACTTAAGGTTATTCTCCTATTCTGCAAAAGCAAAGTGGGACCAACACACCAAGAATTATGGGACTGAAAAGTGACATTTAGAAGTACTTGCTGTATAAGCTGTAATATACAGGGCAATAATAAGAAAAGGAAGGTGCAGATATTTCAGGTAATGTTATGACATTTCATGGTACAAAAAGGGGAAGGCATAAAAAACCCAACATAAATAATTTAAGAGCACAAAGTAATATTTAAGGTATTTAAAACATATCAGACTCTCCTCTCTTTAAACACATCCTGATAGGTTGTCTTTGCAAGCAGCTTAATACGACTCATATTTACATCTAATGCGACCTCTAGTGGTCATTATGAATATGGCATGAGCAAAGAAGTCAGGTGACATAGTATGAAGAGTGACAAGGTCCATACAAAGGAGCTCAGGGGTGTTTGGAACAGAAAACAGAAGTCAGCATTTACATATTTAAACATTTCTACGAATTTAACTTGCGGGACTTAACTTACGTACGTGATGTATCTTACATGTTTCTTTACTGACTGATCTCACTATCTTTTCAGGGCCTAAACCTAACCAAACTGCAACTGTTTCTGGACCTTAACAATATGTTTATTATGGTTCCCATGACGACCAAGGTCCGGTATTGTGCCGCCGGTACGCTCCGACAGTCATGTACTGTTTGCCATTAAATTAATTATTGTCTCTTTAGGTATGAGGATGTGTTGGTCCTATAGAGGGTGTAGAAAACAGTCCATGTACATGACACTGGAAATAGATCTATTTTCTCATTTCCGTATGAGGATGTGTTACCACCATGTTCTAATATTCAAACATGGCACCAATTTGTAAAAGAAAGGGCATTGAGTTTAAAACCAAGCAAACAAAAAAACTGCATGGGGTATTGCTGCGCAGTGTCAAAGAACTATACCACTAAATGGAACACATCAACAGTTACAACAATCTGCAAAGATTAAAGGCTGTTCTACAGTAGTACATCATTCATTCATTTTTATGCTGAACGAATCCCTGAGCTCTTCTGTGAACACAGCTTTTACCAGCGATAAATTGTGTCAACAGTCAAAATCAGAAATGTTTAAAATATTATGTGAGTCTTCAGGGTTCAACAGATGATTGGATATATTTTACACAAAGCCTTCAAAAGCAAAACCAGCAGTCTTTCATAAAAATACTGCTGAGCTGCCTACAGTGGACATTTGGAGTAGTTTTAATTCGGAGGCCATGCTGAACGACACCGTTTAACCCCTTTCAGAACAAAAGCCTCAGCTTCAGCCTCTCCAGCTCCACTGTTCTGCTCCTCTATAAGCTGCGATGTGAGCAAAGCTGAAATTCAACCTGGATCCCTGCAGGCTATGTGGCAGCCCTCAACATGAGCCTGTGCTTTTGTAGTTTTGGGCACTTAGGAATTCCTTTCTTGAGGCAACATGGTCATCACTCCATTTTGCCAAGAGAACATATCATCTGCAAACCCTGCCTAAATTACATCTATTTCTACCAGATCCAACTACTTCACATACAAACAATGTGCAAAAACTTTCCCCCTCTGTCAAAAAAAACCCGTTGTTTTGGTGTTTTTTTTATTCTGACATGACTTGTCCATGGTTGATTTATCGATGTCGACAGAATTTTAGGGATGTTATACAGAGGTCTACAGTATGTTACAAGTGAAATCATTTGCGTGTAAAGATTGAAAATATAAAGTTTGACCAACATACTTGGCTCAGACTTAGTGAATCCTCTGAATAGCTCTGTTTTCATATATTTTATTGTGGATTACTGCTCTCTAGGATTACAAGTATCACATTATATTCAATACCTTGGTCGTAATAAAGCTCGTAGGAAGGATATTTTTTGTGGAAAACTGTAGCACAGCTTCAGAATGGGTACACAGTCTCATGTGTTGGTGATCCCCATGTGGTAAAAAAAAAAAGCTCAGGTGCCAGCTAAATACAAAGGCGCACACGTGTGAGCAGACAGTCGTAAGTGTTCACTCACATTAACAGAAAAAGTAAACAAGAAATGATCAACATGCAGTAATCAAAACATGTTTGTGTACCACATATAAATAGAATTAATTTGTTTCCCCTGTATCTGTTGTGCTCATTGAACCTGTTTTGTATCTAATTGAGTAATGTCTTTACTTTTTCTCTTTAAGGTCACAGGGGCCTGCAGTGCAACCAGTAAAACGGGTGGACGCCATGAAACACACTGCACAGGTAACCCTTCACAGACCTAACAGATTAACTCATTATTCACTCTCACATTCATCATTTTGAAGTGCAGACTTCTGCCAAGGCCAATAGTCCTCTCCTTTATGATGTGCATTTTGGAACCACAACGGCGATCACTATATATGTCTTCATATATGATGTCAAAATACCCTGGTGCCTAACTGAAACCTCACATTTCAGCCGTTGTTCCAGTTAACCCCTATGAAACCACTGTCCCCAGGTTCGCTATAACAACTGCTTGCTGTATTATTTAAACAAAATGTGTTCACGGTACCCCAGATGTGAACTGTGATATGGAGTCATTGCATTTCTGGAATGTTCCATCACTTTACTACTATCTGCTGGATTTTTCAGTTTTTATTAAATTCAGTTTAATTTATTTACAATCAACTCACAACATAGGTCAAGGACACCTAAAATATAAAAGGTAAAGCAATATCAAAAACTCAACAATTCAACACCAACCCTTGAGCAGCGTTTAGCGACAGGGGTGAAAAAAACAACCTCTCTTTTAACAGGAAGAAACCTCCAACAGAACCAGACTAAGAGGGGGGCATCCATCTGCCTCGACTGGTTATAAAGGCTCCTGTTTAGGGCTAGCCTTTCTTCGGACTGTCACCCAGTCGGACTGGCTTCCCGGCTGCTCAGGAGCCGCTGGTAATGGCTCACAGGGGCTAAGTTGGGTCTGTTTGTACCGACTACTGGGGCCTGATTAGCAAATTCAGGGAATGGATTATTGCAAAAACACTAAATTGTACCTGGGAGGCAAAGGGAAAAAAATAAACATCTGACACACTTTGAATGAGGAGAGTCATTGCTAACAGCTACGCTAACGAACCTGAAATAGAACACTAAGTGAATCAGCAAGACATTTTTCAACAAATGGGCTTGAGTAGAGCAAGCATGTGTTACAATTTAAAATTAGCCACCGTACTGAGAGATTTAGTGTCGGTGAGCTAAAATATACTAATTTAAATAAATCCATGAACAACACTGTCAGGATGTCCGCCTGTCTCTGTTTGACGTTCCCTCTGTTTCCCCCGATCATTTTTTTCCTCTTGTTTCCTGTCTTCTCCCTCTGTTGTTTTTTGTCTGTCATGTGTTCTGTGTTTTTGTCTGTGTCTGTAGGGTGTGGATTCATCCACTGCCCGCCTCCAGTCATCTCCCCATGAGGTGCGGTAGCACCTCTTTCAGCTGGCACAGCTGGTTCTCATTCTGGTAATCACCACCTCATCTGGGACCACAGTGCAGTTCAGTAAGGTCCATTTGCTTGTACTGCAATTCCAGTTCTGATCCCCTGTCTGTCTCCTACCTGCTGCAGTCCTACCTGTTTGCCTATCTGTCTGCCACCCTGTGGTACGTACCTACCTCACCAGGTGATGTGTCTTGGCAATCCTGTGTCACAATGCACAGGATTCAGGATTACCACGTACAACTTTTTAGTTGACCCAATGCCTTATCTCGCAATGTTACTGACAGTAAAAAAAACAAAATAACTTTTTGTTTCGAATGCGCTCCATAATTTAATGGTTTCTTCCGTGGCTCACGCTACACTCTTCCACCAAATTTCACAGAAGTTGAGTCGGTTGTTTTTCTGCAATCCTGCAAATAAACAGGCAAACAAACAAACAAACTGAAAACCTAACCTCTTTGGGAAAGGTAAAAAAAAAAACACACACGCACAAACACCAGCAGAAAACACTAACCACAGGAAGGCCAGGGTCACGAATCAATCAAGTGTATTGGGTTGTGAAGCAGCCATAGGAACACCAACCACTCTTCTGTGCTACAACCAGGACATTTGTTACTGATTTGCTGTAACACACATAGAAATTACACACATAGAGTTTGTTTTCAGTCTAGAAGTCAGATGTATCAATTCACTGCTTTTTATTCAAAAGACTGAAAACAATTGCTTTGAGTAATGACAAAACTAACATGTTTAACATAATGGATACATCTGTCCACTTTCACACGTGTATATGCATAATTCTAAATCAACACACTAATGCACATACGTGTGTTTGATTTGTGTGTGTGTGTGTGTGTGTGTGTGTGTGTGTGTGTGTGTGTGTGTGTGTGTGTGTGTGTGTGACTGCTACCAAATTGAAAGCAAAACCCGCGAGAGGACAACATTAAGACCACTGTGATGAATGAGCTGACTGCAGTTTACAACATGTGAACATGCACTGCCCACTTGCCATGTCTCCAATCCTTTAGCTATCATCCAACTCTGCATTAAAGCAGTTGGTTTGTTTTCTTCCCCTTTTCCCCCATTTTGTGCCCCCTCTCGCCTGCAACCCTCTAAGAATCACTACCTTTTCCGTTTTCCAATTTCAGCCGCTTTCTCTGCAGCAAAGTTTGATGAATGTCGCTCACATTAGGGTGACCTCCGAGATAACCCCTCCTTTCTTCCCCAAGAAAATTCATCAGGCAGAGTCGGGCAGCCCCAGGGATGTGTGATTCAGCATTCAAGGTGAGTGTTTGTCACAGAGGCCTCAGATGGCCAGATATTGGTGAGGAGTGAGAAGGACAGCGATGTGCTGTTTCTGGCGCTCTCATGGCCTCACAGACTGAGTCTAGACAGACAGTACATGCTGTGGATGTATACATCCACACTACCCATATTGAGCTTAGAAACTGTAATCAATATTTTATATGAACGATGGAAGAAAATGTGTACATGTCTTGTAAAAGGTGTTTACTTGTAGAAACAAACCTACAGAGATTTATTTTTCCACTCAGCAGTTCCCCACATCTCTACGGAGCATTGTATTATCTTTTGGTAACGATTTTGTTTTCCCCCAAACTTTCCTGTTTTAGTTCAAGTCTTACAACAGGTAGTTTTTTTTTTTTTTTTTTTTTAACAGAAAACCTTTTTTTTTTTGTCATCTCCACGTACATGTTCATTTTTACCTTCAGTCAGTCAGCTTTAGGCCATCCACCGGCATGCAAACACTGCCGGTGGATGGAATAATGTCTTGATCAGAAACAATGACATTTACAAATATTTGGGGGATGCATGAGCCTGTTTGTAAGGATGTGCAGGTGGTTTGACTGCACACACACGATCTGCGATTTACTGCTTACTGCGAACACTGTCGCTTTTATGTAGTTTTCTTGTTTCTGTTTGTGTGGGAGGGTGTGTACGAAGGTGTGAGAACTGGTGTTACTTCAAGTTATTATTCTGGTTTGTTGCTGTCAGATGTTCATTCAAAAATCATGAAAAAAATACACTTCACATCTGTATTCTCTGCTGGACTCGGATCTTGAGATGTGTACTGTGAGCTGCCATTTCTTCGTACTGTGTGGTATTGACGCATTTACAAAAACCCAATACAGTAAAGAGTTAACCTTTGCCTTGAAACAGTACAAAAGAATATGAACATTCAGTCAATTTCACCATTTCTAAGACATAACATGATAGATATCTGTTCTGCAAAACTATTTATCACACCAGAACATTTTTTATATTTTATTTTTGTTTATCAATGAACCTCACATTCCACAGTTTGTTCTCTAAATTTAAATCCATCGTACGCCATGAAATCCCCAAAATCTAAAGACGATAACGTTGGAAATGTCAGTTGTTTGTCCTTATTTGTTGCAAAGCAAAGCGTTTCTGCTCCAGCCATAAAGAGCCCACATAAGCGTGACTTCACATCTCACCTCGACAAGAGGGGCATGCAGAAAAGCAAAACAACAGGTAGGAGCAGTGACAGCACTAACACAGGCACTGACCTGTGTGACACACCAGCAATTGGATCAGCAACCGCCTCATCACCTTAGTGGGTCAGCCCCTTCCAAAATCTATTAAATCCATTCTTGAACCCTGGGAGCAATCCAGCAACTCGACTGTGGTGCCTTCATGGTGAACTTAACGTCCAAGTGGCCAAATTAGTGTGAACATAGGAAGAAATAGGAAGAAAATACCCGTTTTATTTTACTATTCCTCATGTGTGATGAATTTAATGATTGCCATGAATGATTAAATATATTGACCAAATATCCAAATAAAAGTCTTATTTAAAGCACATGTTTAACACACCTTAGACCTCATAAAAACAAGGTTTTATATATGAAAACGACTCCAATCTCACATATTCTCTCCTCTGTCTGTTTAGGTTCGGTAATTTATGGTCCTACACATTTCCCTCTCATCTCTCTCATGTCAGAAGACCAGACCCAAGCCTGATGTCCTGCATCTAATGAAGAGGTGGAGGAGAATGCAGCGTGCTTTCATGGATTCGCATTTATTCCAATTTGTTTCGATTCGTACCAGTGTGACTGCAGCGGCGGAGTATCCTTGTGAGGGCACTAAATGTGCACTCAGTCAGAACACTGGTGCTGATGTGCAACCATTGCTTTTCTTCACTCGCTGTCGGATTGTAGACTACAGTCATGACCCAGTGTACAATGGATAAACACTGCTCGCTCAAACAAAAGGGTTTCATACAAGAGCTACTGTAACTTTATTGCACGCCTGAGCACCGGAGTGAAATGAACAGTTTCCTACAGAATCTTAATGGTCTTAGGTGCATTAAGGTGAACACTGACTCTCAGCCTCTCGAATTGTGGAAACGTTACAATGTCTGAAAAAAGTATTTACTGAACGTGTCTTCTCATGACCTCCTTCCTGTAATAGGAGCTGTGTATTTGGCTAAAATGAGCACACCAGCGCAAAACCGAATGGATTTACGTAAAAGTCGTTACATCCCATTTGACTCCTCGCATTAAATGACACACCTGTTCTTCTCTGTTTTATTCATACCATTTAATGCCCCTTCAAAAAGTCTAATCTCAGTTTTGTGTTTATTACACCAAAAAGCTACTCTTCTCTTTTAATGCTGGTGTTCCTTAGTCATAGATGCACATTGTCTTTAAAAATATGAATAAAATGCCCCGTGTTGCACACACACACACACACACACACACACACACACACACACACACACACACACACACACACACACACACACACACACACACACACACACACACACACACACACACATACACCTACTGTACATGCACAATGCATTCTTGTGTGTATCACACAAGATTTCATAAAAAGAACAGGCCTCCTCACTACGCTCCCAGCTTCTCATTTCTGGCCGCAGGATGAGGTTTTCCTAAGTGTGTGGCCAATAGTTACAAACTGAGTTGTTAAATATATTTTTGTATGAACTGCTAAGCTGCATAATTAATTGCACATATGCAAATAATAGAATGGAGACAACAAACAGTTCATTTAATAATCAAATTTCTCTATTTCAGTGATTGTAAATTAACAATAATTCATGTTTTTTTTTCAGCCTTAAATGACAATAATGTAAGAAAAAACCTTTCCCAAAATCAAGGGCTTTAAATGCTTTTTAGATCATATTGATTCAACATATAGACCTACTGTATGCATAAAAACAAAGTGCAGTCTTTTCAGCCTGGAAGTGTGTATATAACTAATGTACATATTCTTCATTCCCATGATAATACCAATTTCCCATAAGCCGACTGCCTCCTGGTTCTTCCGGTTGTTCTGGTTTTTCTGGTCAGCCAGCATGTGATTTGTATTGATCATAAATGGGTTTTGATGGTGAGAAGAGACGTTGCAGAGCCTTGCTGACTGTAAATAAGGAGTTATTTAATAAAGGACTTTTTTTTTGTAAAGGCTTACTTTGTGCTCGAATAACTCGAGTAGGGCTTTTATTGAGGACCTTTTTTGTGCAAAAATTGGGCGAATTTAGCAAAATTGCTAGCTTCTGCAAATTTTGTAGAGATCTCTTGAATGTGCTTTAATTATTGCAATTGCAAAATCGTGGTTTTGTGGAGGGACTGAAGAATTACAGTTTGTATAGCCTGAAACATCAACTGGCCTTCACCGTCAATACGTTTTTGCAAATCACACTCTGCACACCTGTACTTCCCTCAGGAGGTTTATGATGAACCTGGTCCTCGGTTAACATATGTACAGTATTCACTGTGACTGAAAACAATTCCTATAAAAGATTTCTGAGACAGTAGTTCAGTCTCTCAGACCTGATTAATCTGTGAGATTAATTTGCATTAAGAGCAGCACAGGGCAACAGGCCTTTAGAATGCTTCAAATGTCAGAGATCTGTATTGTGGCTCTATGGTTTACGAGGATGTTTCTGCCTCTTCTGCACTGAATATTCAATATGAATGTGTGGTGAGAATTGGATATTTTTTTCTGTATGGGTAATGCAGTAGTTACTCGTCCCCAAGGTAATATAAGGGTCTGTGCTATTATTCAACCTCCCACTCCGATTTTTACTTCATGCACTATGAGTGCTGTTTTCAAAGTGTTTCTAATCACACAGATATGATCCTGTGGTGCAGGATCAAGTCAACCACTGTTATCCATGTAATGATATGAAAAAAAAAAATACTCACCCACTCACTGTCAGCCAGGAGACACGGGTCAGTCCAACTGTACATGAAGATGAATAGTGCAAAAGGTGAAGGGAAATTTTCATTTTTGAAAACAACATCAGTAGCTAATAATAAGTGGACTAAAATACTGTATAGGTAATTATGAAAATATGCAGCTTCAGTGAGCTGTTGCTTATTAATTTGTCTGTAAATGTTTGCATTTTGCCTTATTTTTGCATGTGATCTTGGTGCATGTGATGATTTAACAATCATTGACTGATTTGCATCGCCTCTTTTTTTATTTGTATTTCTTAAACCAGATTTTGAAAGCACCATTCTGCTTTGCATCACTGCATCCCTCACCTCCTATCTGTCCGTAACTTTCATATAACACCAGTGCAGTCATTTCAGCCTGTCACACATGGGGAAAAAAAACTGATACGGGTTGTAGACATTTGGGAAATCCGGTAGATTGTTAGACATGCAGTACATAACCCCTTCTTGGCCTATTTCGATGATTTTCCTGCAGACACTTGAATTAATCTATTTGAAAATGCACGGGACACTTGGGCTATTGTTCTCTGTGTGGCACACAAGCTGTGTTAAATTACTGAGCTTTGAAACTGGAAGAATTAACACCTATTATTGTTGGCTGGACTGTGGGCTATACGATGTGGTGGGTGCACTGGTGTGGCATTTAAAATGAATAATAATGGTGCATTGTTACATTCATGGATAATAAAAATTTAGAGCTTAGCTGTTTTCTGTCAGTTTCATGCACTGTATCTTAAAATTACAGTCGGGTATACACTCCACTCTTGGTTTGTTTTGCTTGTTGAAATTTGTATTATATTTTATTATTATTAAAAGACATAAATAAATTCCAAACTTTTAAAAAACAAGAGTGTCCTCTTTTTTTTTCTCCAGAGCCTCTTATGCTTCTTTTCTGTTAAATGTTACAAAACCAAGTTGCTAAAATACAGATTCACAAATGAAAACTGACAGGCAAAGCTTTCAACTAATCATAAATGGAGCAAAACCCATAACATGATTAACATGAATGTCAGAATACAAACACTGAACTAAATATTTGTTTTCATAAAGTGGTATGTAATATGTTGTCATTTTCTCCTATTTTCAAGAGATTATTATTCTTATTACACTGATTGCATATTATTTAAAGTGATTATGAAAAGTATAGAATAACAGGTGTGTAAAGCTATTTGTAGTGACGATGAGTATTTAGTTAAAAATCATTTATAATTATAATAATTATAATTCATTTAGAATGAAAGGTGATCTTACTGGCTTAGACAGATCACCATTCCAACACACACCACACACAGAGATCAAGCGAACAATTTTTTAGAGTCAAATTTGGAAGTTTAGCCATATAAACCATTTTATAGCTCCTTTTCAAATGCTGTTATCACACATTTTGGGATATCCGCACTTACTTAATGCCTGTGCTCATACTTGCCCCTGGATTATCCCATGTCAGGGGATGTTTAAAAAAGTCTGCATCAAGTTCAGTAAGCTGTGCAAACAGTATTGTGTGCATCTGACTTCCTGTCAGCATTTATTTCTTTTTGTCAGAGCAGTGCAGTCAGGAAAAGCTTGTTTCATGTGTCATTCAACCTAGCCATGCCACGCTGTGCTGTGAATGTGAAGTTAGCCCTGTTAGGAAAATGTTACTACTAACAATGCCAAGAGAAAGGTCTTGGTAACATTTAAAAATATGCAGCTACCTTAACGTATGCAACGTTATTGAGAAGTTTTAGTGATTGACGACACAATAGATACACAATCAAAAGGTGGTTAACAGGTAATTGAGTGATATAAGATGCATAGACAGCTCTTCTCCTATATCACTAATGAGGATCGGTTGTATTCATGTGGACGGAGGTTGTCCTCATTAGGTGGCGGAAAGACATTTTTAGAAAAAGCAAATCACCTTGTTAACAAACCAAAACGGTTTAACTTTAAAAGAAGTGCCACCAACCTGCGTTGATACCAAAACACTTTACACTTAAGATAATAATCAACAGAAGGAGGGATGAGCCCAAACCTGTGGCCATAGCATCATTTCTCATTGATCATGTGTAGGCACACGGGAAGTTTCATGGATACATTGTTAAGGGATCCCTAAAATACACACACCATGCTCACACTCCACAAAGTCTCAACAGCCTCTTGAGAGAATTTTTTAATGGGGATAAGCAGTTTATCAGTAGCCTAATTGTTGATTGTGTTGACATAATGTTTGGGTTCAAGTTGGGTATAGAGGACTTTAAGCAGACACTTGCATTCTCCTTTTCCTGTTAACATTGCAGTGAACCTGTAATATACTGCCTGCCCGCTGAGAATTGCATGCGCCTCGCAGAAGCGTTAACAGTTTTACCAGCTTATATTTTTGGCCCCTCGACAGTGTGAATTTAATACATGCGACACTCACCTGGTCTGACAAAGAGCTTGCAATCTTGAGATAACACCTATTCATACCCGGAGTAAATATGCCTTAGTACATATCTTCTATGCCTGAGACCAACTTATCGCGTTATCACATGAAACGTTTCACTTTACAACAAAATAAATAGTATATTGTTATAACAATAAGTCCGTTGTAGTAAAGTCATACGTTTGTATGTTAATAATGTAAAAACATCTTAACATGAAAAACATCTGTGTTATAATCTGGTACAGATCCATTTTTCTTTTACTGGCATGGCAGCAATACACTTCCGTAGCAGCCAAACAGCTACAAACACAAGCAGGAAGAGAGGTTTTGTCTAATCAGTGCAAATTTGGCCAAAACGCTCCCCTATCACAAAAGATGCTCTAAACAACGCCAATCTATGTCAGTCAGTGCCACGGAGGTGTTCTAGTGCGCCCTTTAGGCAAAGAATAAAACTGGAGTGGATGAGAAATCGCTTCCTTAAAGACATCTTCTTTTGATTTTCAAAATACAATATTTAGCGCAGTATTGTATGTGGGACAAACAGCTGGCTCAACCATACTCCTTTCATTACGAGGGAAAACAAGATGGCTGGAATCAAGCAGATTTTATGGATAAATATGGCAAACAGTTTAAAGCAGCGAAAGTTGTTTTGCATGTTTGTCTTTGTGCATGTGTGTGTCAAGGTTTGTGGGCGGACGGGCACATGCAGAGAAGTCATGCTTTCGTCTGTCGATATGGGTGCGCGCTAGTGTGAATACATACAGTATATTGTCTCCATCTGTGTATTGCTCCTGAAAAAAGGCTCATTAGGTCTCCATCTGGTGGATCCAGTAAATTCTACAACCCAAGCTGCTGCAAGGCCAATTGAGCAGTAAAATTATGGAGGCTTACTGGGAATTCGTTATCAACAGATTCCTCCTAAATCAGCTCCTCATCCTCATTTCTGTTTTATTCTGTTGCCTTATTCTCATCATAATGGAAACAGATATACTGAATGCATAAATGCACATAAAACGTATACGCATAAAATCTGCAAAACACAGCTTCAATGGGATGTCGGCTTGTTCTTGTGAAAATAAATCCCTTTTATTCCGAACACCTTTGTTTTCTCTTTTCTTTTATGGGACAGTGGGCAGTCCTCTTATCTGTAGCAGTTTTAATTTACCCGGTGTGTTATAAAGCAGAAGACCGATTAGATGAGACACAAAAGAGCTCCACTCACAGGTAGCCACTACACTCTCATCTCGTGTTACAGATTGCCATCCACTGGATACAGTGAGGCTTGAAAAAGCAAAGTGATGAGTACTCTGACATCGTACAGTGCCTAAAATAAAACTGGTGATCCAAGATAGTGAAACATAAATACATCGGGGGCATGGGGCATAAGCACCCAACACTCCAGTAACTGTGATTGAGCTCGGGCATCCCTCACAATGATACACACAGTTTCTCATTACAAGGCTTTAGTGGAAGACCAGATGGGAGGGCAAAAGTGTAATCCATGGTTAAAACTAAACAAAGGAAGGCTGTCTGGGGGACATTATTGCAGCTGAGTGGAAGCTTAGATGCTAATGTAATGCTAATTTAAACAAGGCTTCATTACACTATTATTAGTTGTTAAGTTTGGGACATGATGCGCAAAGAGACACAAACTGCCCACCGATAAAGAAAAGTCTATGAATCAGGACGCACTGAATTGGTTTAGTATAAACTCATTGAATTCCTTTCCTGCTATCAAAAAAGCAGTGTAGTCCCTTTTAGGGGGAAAGGGACAGATTCAGATTAATTAAAACTAGGAAAACGTTGATACTAATTGGATCAATGGATTTTAACATTATTCATAGATTTTTCTGGGCAGCAGCAATGTCCCTGTCTCCAATGACATCATCCAATTCGTCCAAAGTGATAATAGACAAAGTCAGACATGTAATCCCTCCAGTGGAGGATCTCCTTCCTGCTAGACATTCCCAGAAAAAGGCAGGCTTCCAGGAGGAATCCTCAGATGTCCAAACCACCTCACTGGCTCCAGTCAGTGTGAGCAAACAACAGTTCTACTCCGAGCGCCTTCTGGCTGCCTGAGCACCTCATCCTTTCTCTCAGTTAAGCCCAGTCACCCCGCAAAGAAAACTCATTTCACCCATCTATATATCTGCATTATAAACAAAGCTCATGTAGATGAAAGTTGGAAAGTACATTGATTGAGTGAGAAACCTACTGTTTCCTCAGAGTGGCCTGGTGGTGCATGTAGTTCCTGGTTATATTTGTAGGTACCGACAATTTGAGTGTGATGTGTTTTAGTGAGAAAATACTAGCCTTGAAATTGACCATGTCAAATAGGATTTACCAAATCCCGCTCTTGGGAATAATGCTATTGCGGACCACCGAAGACTGCAGTATGAAACCCCACTGCCCCACCTGGTGACCCAAAGAAAGATGGGTATAAGATCTTTGAATCCTGTGGAGCACTGCGGTCTCTGAAGGTGCTGGAACTGGCAGACCAACTAACAGTGACTGCTGAGTGTACAGAAAAATCCATTGAGATGAAAAGCAAAGGCTTTTTCAAGGAGTAGATATACCTGTTGATTCGACTCAATGCATCTGTTAACACTATTTTGGTCGTTACATTTTGAGAAATTAAAATGCAATACACACCACAGTTTCTATCATTTCTCTTGGAGTGTATTTTGTGAATTATGTTAGTACTCTAGACCTAGGGGGTACACACATTATCTGCTGCACTAAACAGATGTGCAGAGGACATGGAAGTCACTCCCAGCTGTGTATCAGCAGAGCAGAGCAGCAGAACTGTTGGGATTTTTTTTTTTTTTTTTTAAGAAAAAAAAAAGAAAGAAAAACTGTCCCCAGGAATGCTAAAAGTGATCAAAAATAATTAGTCTAGTCCCTTTGCAGATAATGTGCATGTCTCTCTGTGTATTGCAGCCCACTGTGTGACAGGCAATAACAACACGAGTGGGCTGACTGAGAAGCACAAATAAAAGGCCATTCAAGTAGTTTTTACTTGAATATGTTTTATGACTGTGAGCATATGTTGGATACATCTGAACAATTCCCCAAAGGAGAAAAAACATTTCAGAGGAATAAATATTTAAAACACACAATTTGTTCTTTGCTGATCCAAATTTGATCCCTGCATGACGTGACTGCTGCATCTTCAGAGGTGAGGAGCACAGCTGGTCAGTGGATCACATGACAATCTTTGTGAAATAAAGATAATAACTCCTGATACCATATTTAACCAGGTTTTTGTCAGAGATTCACATGACTATGTTGAGTTAAAAGAGCTTCCCCTTACAATATATACAAATCAAAAAGCAAAACATGTCTGTGGCATCAGAGTGACCTTGCAGTGAAGCATATAGGATTTTTTTTTGCACCAAAAGACTTGCCCAGAAATGAGGCCTCATTTTCAGGTTCCATATTTATTTGTAAGCTCACAGCTGGTTGAGAATTTTAACCAATCCTCAGACTCACTTTCCTTTTAGATCATCTTCTGCCTGGGGATGACTGTGTTCATATTAAAATTTTAAATTTTTATACATCCATTCCTTGATCTCTTTTTCCTTTTTTCAAGTTTGTATTACAGTTCAGTCAATCAAAGGCATCTGCTAATTTTGCTCTTTTAACAGCTTTCTATTGACACATAGACATACAAATGTCTTTGTAAACATAACAATGATCAAGACCAGAGCTTTGATATTTTTTCTTTTAATCCATATTTCCAATCCTTCTTATCCTATCAGCTTTCACTGCTGCCAACTCAGCTATTTTATACAATATGGACAACATTTTATTGTATTATTAATTTGAATGTACAACAAAATCCTGGGTTTTACATGTTTTTTATATATACACACACACATACATAGAGATTTTTGCTTTTCAAAACAGCCCGTGAGCCTGTAAAATAACACACACACACACACACACATATATATATATATATATATGTGTGTGTGTGTTATTTTACAGGCTCACGGGCTGTTTTGAAAAGCAAAAATCTCTATGTATGTGCACATCAAGCAAAATTGGCATCAAACCCCACAAAACCCCAACAATTCCTCACTATAATGAAATGCACATTCTGTAATGTTCAGTGAGGGATTGGCCATCTTGAAATTGGGCAAATGAAGAAGGCCTGCCCAAGTATGGGCAGCTTAGTCAGCAGCGCATTGATTGGGAAAAAAAAGAAAAAGAAAGAAAGAGCAATAAGTGATAATTATTGTTGATGTAATAATTTGCCTTTAATCATTTTGATTAAAAAAAAAAAGTAATTGACGAAGCCCAAAACATTTGAGATCGGCCCAGTTATAGCCACGTTTTAAATAACACATTTTCTCTGGTGATTCCCGTGATGTAATGAAAGTTGAAAGGTCAAGTGAGGGCGGAAATGAAAGTTGACGTTTTGCTAAAGCGGCCAGGCCAAAACAACAACGAATGGTTAACTCTTAATGCCCAACTTCGGGGGTGGCAGCTCTCCTGGCTCGGGGTGAAAAATGTGCAAAAATAAGAAGATGCATTCGAGAAACAAGCCACCACTGGAGCCGTGTAGCCGTCCAGCCAGCGCTGACGTCACAGCATGGACGTCCACGCGTCTCTGCAGAGCCAGACCGGGAAATAAAACAGGACGAACAGTGAACGGCCTCTGAAAGTGGATTACCACAGCCGGTGGGAAGAAGAGAGAGGGAGCCAGAAGAAATGGTGCTGCTAATTGCTCCTGCAGCAGGTAAACTGTTTCACTGAAGCCACAGCAGACTTGGCCAAGAGTGTGTTGACCCCGGACTACGCACAAGAGGCGCGTTTCTCCACCCTGACGTTTAACGAGCGTTGCGTCCAGAGCAGAGCGTCCCAGGACGGTTTGGACAACTTCATGCTGATGGTGACGGAGATTCCAGTCAACCTGAACTACGACAAAGTGACTGAGAAGAGTCGACTTCTTCTTAGCAGGTAAACTACGTGAAGGTAAGACACATGTATGTATTGTTATATACTGTGCTCTACTGTAATATGTACTGTGGTTGTGCAGTGCTCTACTGTAATATCTACTGTGGTTGTGCAGTGCTCTACTGTAATACGTACTGTGGTTGTGCAGTGCTCTACTGTAATATCTACTGTGGTTGTGCAGTGCTCTACTGTAATATGTACTGCGGTTGTGCAGTGCTCTACTGTAATATCTACTGTGGTTGTGCAGTGCTCTACTGTAATATGTACTGTGGCTGTGCAGTGCTCTCCTGCTGTGCACGGTGGTTGTGCAGTGCTCTACTGTAATATGTACTGTGGTTGTGCAGTGCTCTACTGTAATATGTACTGTGGTTGTGCAGTGCTCTACTGTAATATGTACTGTGGTTGTGCAGAGCTCTACTGTAATATGTACTGTGGTTGTGCAGTGCTCTACTGTGGTTGTGCAGTGCTCCACTGTAATATGTACTGTGTCTGTGCAGTGCTCTCCTGCTGTGCAGGGTGGTTGTGCAGAGCTATCCTAGCGTTTTGATCGAGCTGTTGCATTATTATGTCCTCTCCACTGTGGCCGTGCAGAGTTCTGCGGTAAAAGGGATTGTGTGTTTGCAAAGTGCTGTTTTGATATTTAGGTGAAGTAAATGTGATGTGCACTGTGGTTGTGCAGTGCTCTTTTTCTGATGACGCTGCAGTAATATGCACAGTGACTGTGAAGGCCTCTTTTCATATTCTGGTGAAGCTGTATATGCACTGTGATTGTGCAGAGCTCTTTGTGTGTTTTGGCAGAGTTGTTGTGCAGCCTAGAGCTCTACTGTAATATGCGCTATGGCTGAACACTGTTCTTTTCATGTTTTGGTTGTTTTATATGCACTGTGAATTAATGTTGAGCCTATGTGTTTGTGCTGAAGGTACCTTTAGTAAAGCACATCATGGCACATACAGCGTTCTGCCGCTCCCACATAGTGTGAAATTGTTGTCGGCATACATCAGCGACGAGTGAATACAGTATAAGTCCTAGTGTGTGTTCTGTGTTGTAGTCAGTCAGTAAAGTTTTGTCTCAAGCTTTTTATGTTAACATTTGGGTGGGATTGATGTTTAACTTGAAAATAGGGCCTCATGTATTGCCAGGGCTTTTTAAATTTTTTTTTTAAATCCTAGTCCATCACAAATAATGTTCCGTTATGTATGTGTGCAACAAGTATCTTGGAAAACATTAACTAAGAATAAATTCCTATCTATAGGGCACTTAAATCTCAATTCCGAGACAAGAAATAAATTAATGAGGATTAAACAGGAGTAACATTTATCTGAGATTACATTTAGCCGGCACTGTATTGAAAACATTGCCTATATGTTTGTTTTTGTTTTTAAAGTGTTGTTTTCTTCTTATTCTTTTTTAATACATGGATGTGCCATTTCAATTCAGTAAATATTAAACAACACGCATCTGAATATTTCCCAGTCAATATCTTGTACATAATTTTTTACAACATAGTTTTAACCTATTCTTTACAATTAACATTTTATACATGTGTATATATATATACCACCCAACCTTTGTGATCATTTCATTTTATTCAATTTGTATAAACACTTGTCTTCTTTTTTAACTTCAATTTTCTGATTGCCATGCACCACTACACCACTACTTCCTTGTATGTGAAAATAAATTCTTCAAAATACAAAAGTAACTGTGCCTATTTGCAACATAGCAGACTAAAATAAAAATGCCAGCAAAACCCTGTAGATGGAAATAAGATTTTAAAAGCAAACACTTGTATAAAGAGTCCTTCAATGTTATTTGCCCCTGCTCTGATTCAATAAAACCCAGAAAAATGTACTTGCTGCAGGGGAAACTATAGTTATGTGACAGCACCATGGCAAAGGTTTAGGCACAAAAACAAGTTGGACTGACTTAGCACTGATTAAAGCATTTATGTTTTAATGGAACAGTCATAATTAAAAATAAATCAAGCTGATTGTAGGTTTTAAATGGGAAATAAACAGCTCCTTTGGCAAAGTCTATTGTTTTGACAACCCATCCATCCACTCAACCTCCTCCCTACACACACTTTGTGGTGGCTCTATAACAAGACATACAACCTGGAGAGACTGCATAATAATATAATGTAACTATTGGTCGTAATAAGTAGCTTCAAATGAACTTGTTTGTTATGATAGAACAGTCTCCACTTTTACGGTGTTGTTAGGGGTAGTAATACATCATGTTGAGTATTGAGAAATACCTCTATTATACATTAATAGTAAAACCACACTGTCTTGAAAAAGGCATATAGAAGTTTTCCTTGCTAGTGTATGTATGCCTGCTGTTGGAGTATTACATGGGTTTCCACTGCTTTTATCTTTGTGTGGGTGGTGCTGCATAGTGGAAGGTTAATAGAGCCTTCTTGCTCTATACCTCAGGATATACACACCTTTTGATTGCCCTTCACTTCCATTGTGAGAGTATAAATGGCTCAGAAAAAAATAACAACATTCAGAGGAAAACATGTTTGTTTTTTTTAATCATTTTGTGAGTAACTCTTTAAAAGAAATATTGGTTTGAAAAAGAAAAAAGTTATAGAAAGACGAATATGTCTTTTAGACTGTCAACCCAAAGGATCCCAAAGTTAAAATGACTTGAGACCATCTCATTTAAGCTTTAATGTGGCATTGTTTGACTGGTAAATATGCATTGCAGTAGTTTGGGTATCACACTGTATAATCTGCATGTTTTGATTGTAAGATATCATTTTTTTTGTTTTGTTTTAATTGGCCACGGACAAAGGATGAAAATTACACTTCTTTTTTTTTTGTTCATCAATGAGCACTACCCCTGTCAAAAAAAAATTAAAAGAAATGAATTAGACAAAGAGAGACTACAGGCAAATGAATATTTCCTTTACTAAGAATCCTCACTAAAACTGTTGACTGGCCTCAAATGGCCCCCTTGATGTGCCTTTTAACTGATCTACATCTGCCAGACTGTCACCATCCTTCTCCTCCTCCATATCTTCCTCCTCTCACATGAGTGCCATTGCATACTCAGCAGTGATGCAGAGCATGGCCATCATAGTGATGAGTGCACAGAACTTTGATGGAGAGAAGTGAAGGCCTTAACTGGACTTTTATGTCAGTGTCATCCCGTCCTTTCAGTTTATCCCTATTTGTCGGTGTGCCCTTGAATCTAGTAAATAAGCTGTTTTTTTTCTCCAGTTTCTCTGATATTATGCATTGCTAATCTGGTAAAAAAAAATGCCCCTTTTCTTGATTTGTTGTTTAGAGTTTCTCTCAGCTGTACAACGCCCTGTCAAATTTTAAAGAGGCAAAGGTTGTATCTGTATGTACATGTCCTCTGATTCTCTTAAAACTCACTCTTATTGTGTCCGATATTGTGTGATGGTATTCAGTTGTTTTGATTATATTATCTTATTTTATAGTTTAGGTTTATCTTTTAAAGAGGGTATTATTGTAGTTGGGACAATTACTATTTATCAGTAGGCTGTTTGTGACAAAATAACATTTATAATTGGTCCCTTATTATTTGTTCAAGAGGCAATAGCACAATGCTCAATGAAAAATGTTAAACGGAAAGAGAGGAAAGCAGTGAGTTAAGACTTGTTCATCTGTTGCCTTGGTGGGGCCACAAAAATCCCATCAAATTAACCGTTTGTGCACTGAAATTACTTGAAACCTTACCCACAAGTAGTTATTATAAGTTTCAGCAATTTTTAGATGAGGTTTTTGGGGTTATTTAGGTCAGTTAAGAAGATTTCAGTGTAGATTGTTAAGATTTCAAGTGAAGTTATCGTGAAAAACTGTAATTGTTTTAAAGTTCCAGTACCTCATTGTTGTCCAGTTATAGGTCTGTGTTGACCAGAGTCCACACTGCTGATGAACAATATTCAAATATGCACTATGTGCACTTTAGTGGTAGTGTTTATGAGTGGTAAAATGATGACAGTGACTTATTTGTTCATATTATGAAATTATGATGTGGAATATTTACTGATTTATTTTACTGGGCTCAGAGGAAATTAGTTTAGGGACAGTAATTCATTAACGCTTCCTTTGAGCCGCACCTCTTCTTACAATCCGTTAAAATGTATTGCTGCTTTTCTCTATTATCCTTTGAGTTTGAGATAAAACAGGAAACAATTAACTGTTGAGCTAAGCTTGAATCTTGCGCTCCAGTTTCTCACATGGGGCACGATGATGATGGCTTCAGAAGTATCCGGTTGTATTTAAAACATTTTTTTTATTTTTTTGTATATTTGTCATTAATGCAATACAAATTCAACTTGTAATCATTCTGTGTGATTATTTTTCATTATTATGCATTCAGGTCGCTTTTGACACTTGGCTCTGTTAGGCTGAATTTATAATGCATGTGCACAAGAGATCCAACCAGGCAGTGGTGAAAGTATCCAAATCCTTTACTTAAGTAAAAGCACCAATACAGCAATGGAAAAATACTTAATTACAAATAAAGGTCCTGCATGAAAAAAAAAAAAACTACTGACGTAAAAGTACATTAGCTGCAAAATGTAATTAAGTATTAAAGCAAAAGTACTGGTTTAGTCCCTCTGACTGATGTATTCTATATGGCATCACTACATGATTAATACTGAAGCATCAGTGTGTTACTGACATCACGTTACTGTTGGAGCTGCTGCAGGTAGAGCTGGTTTAAACTACTTTTTATCCAGTTTTGTTTACAGCAGATCAATCTGAGGGGTCGTCAGAAGATTCCTGGAGAGGAAAGCAGAAAAACAAAGTTCTCATCCACAAATCTGTTTTCAGTTTTTAAGGTTTTTCTCTAGTCCTTGAGTTTTAGTGGGATGTTAGACGATTTAAACATTTAATGAAAGGGTGCGAGAAGTTTAGAGGGACCTTCATTATTTGGTGGAGTTGTTAACAACTCAGACATCCGAAATGTGACCCAGACTGCGCACAGATTTTTTACAAAATGTCAGAAGCCAAAGAGGTCGGAAACCTTTGCTCTAATATTCAATGCTGTGTTGTTTTTTAAAAGCTTGTAATTTTATCCATTGAGCCAAATCTTCATTTTAACAGTAACCAAAGCTATCAAAGGTCAGTGGAGTAGAAAGTACAATCATTCCCTCTCAAATGTAGTGAAGTGGAAGTACAAAATGACATCAAATGGAAATACTCAAGTAAAGTACAAGTACCTCAAAATAGTACTTGCAGTACTTGCGGAAATGTTACTTTTCACCCCTGCGATAAGGTTCGTTGTCACCATGAAACCTTTAGACTAAAAGATCACATTTTCAAGGAACACCACAAGATATTATTTTATGAATGGTATTTTGTTTGTGTCATGATGCTGCTTTTTAATCAGCTGTGCTTTACTGCATATTCATCCACTTTTATCTTCAGTTGTACAATAACTTGTTGTAACCTACTGTATAAAAAAAAACATCACAAAAGAAAAGTAGTGGCACATTATGAGTAGGTCACTTTCAGATAAGACTTTGAAGACAGTAAGTGATTAATTTTTTCCACCGCACTGTAATCTAAAGTGGAAAGAGAGGGATGGTGTACCTTATAAATCTGTTCAGTCTTAATTCTCTTTGGGAAACTTCAGTTGACCCCACTTTGACCTTCGGGTTAGCAATTATTTTTGTGCACACACCTGGATATGTACAGAAGATGACCTTGGAGCCTCGACGAGAATGACTTTCAATATGGCTCCCTAATGATACTGCTCTCTATGTAACCATAAAATTGTAATCATCTTTAATGTATTCTTGAAGGGTGAATTATTTCATTGCTGTTCATTTAAACAATATAAAGAAGCAAATGTGTCCTCCCTACACGCTAGTTTATGTTTGCATCATTTCTCTGACCTGAGGCACTTTTTTTTAATTTAGTCACTCACTGTTTAAATCAAAGTCACTCGGGGAAACATTAAAATCAAAGTGCTTGTAGTTTGCAGTCACAGGACAAAGATGGCAGCAGGTGCAGCGGAGAAGCGCAAATTAGGGTCTTCTTTCCAATAAATGCTTCTCGATCAATATGTTCCCTGTCACCTTATAAATAGTGCTCACATTTTGCTCCTCAAACTCGCACATCTCATCCTCGAGTTGACAGCAGCTAATCTCGCAGCTTTTTTTCCCAGCGTGATCCACTGCTTATTTGCGGGTGTGTATTGAATCTATCAACCTTTAAAAGTTAACAAGTTGTCTGGGGAAATGCCATTTGTACCAGTTCAATAGGAAATGTCAGACTCTGATAAAATGGCGAAGTCTTATACACATGTCAGTTGAACTTGAGGATTGAATCGGAAAGGCTTTGTGCCTCTGTGGCGTTAAGACTTCTCTTATACATTCGCTGGGCGTTAAGTAACACAAATGAAGACAGGAAACTATCAATTAGAAAACAAAATGTGCAAGATGTAATCTCATGTCGCTCCTATTATGTCATCCTAATGGTAATTTAAAGCTTTCCTCTTCATGACTTCACTGATGCTCGATGCCGTCTACAGCGATGCTGAGTGCTAATGAGGGAGACATTGTTGTGATCATGGTATCTACTCCTCGATTGGTCTCGTCATTCAGCGATTCAATACCCCACATCCCGTTTGTCAGCTGTAGGGAAACTGAGCAGGAAAACGAGCAGCACGGCTTTCCTATGAAGGACACAGGAACAAACACTCACACATAAGCGAGCTGAGCTCCAGTGTGAAGTGTTGACTGTTTTTTTTTTTTTGTTCAGTATGAAGGAACTGTATGCAAAAACAGGTCCTACATTTGAAAAGGCTTTTCTGCCTCTGCATTTATGGTTAGTACAAATCATCTCAGCCTATTCTTTGTCGTACAATTGTACACAATGTGCGGATGTAAGTTCATTTAAATTCACTTGCACCTTGAAACATTGTAAAAGTATTATTCAATGTGCAAATTGTTATTGTGCCAAGAGCCGCAGTACAATCACACCGTGTCAACTTAGTGTCCACTTAAATAACCCGTGAGGTGCTCAGTTGTTTCAGCTGACTCAATGTTCTGATGTTCAGTTTTTCTTCTTGTGGGTGTGTGACAAATGAGAAGCACAATATTTCTTTACACTAATAATAATAATAATAATAATAAAAAAAAGAAAAGAAAGTTAATTGTTGTCTCTCCTGTTGCAGGCACTGTTGGAAAACACAGAAACTTCATGATGTTAATGTGTACCTGTTGGAGGGTCTATGAGGTGGCCTGTGGCAAATTGGTCATCAATTTTGTTGAATAACCTAGTCCAATAATAATTGAATAGTCTTTCAGCAAATATCATCGAGGACTTTAGCTGTAATTTCCATCATTCGTACTGACATGTAGGATTGCATTAGTTCATGATGTATGACTGTCTGGTTCAGGTTAATGTAGATCAACCCAATGTGATTAGCCACCATTGCCCAGCATGCTAAAATAATTTTGTTTAGTTAGCAAACTTGATAATGTTAAATTGTATCAAGAGCGTCTGTTTAACAAACTACATGACAAGGGCTTTTATAATATCAGAGAAATAAGAATGTTGTTTGCACCCATCAGGCAGGAAGTGAGTGGCTGACTTTTCTTCCTTGTTTTTTACAGAACGGCACATGTTGTGTGTTCAGACTGGGTAAGTTTATTGTAAATTCATGGGCAGTTATGTAATGTTAAGAGCACAATTACAATTTTTCAAATAATTTTTTCATTTTGTATTTTGTCATAGTACCCCAACATCAATAAAGAAAATAGCAGGGGGGTCCGTGTGTTATTTGTCCTCACTTATAGGTTGCCTCTTTCTTCTAATGGGTGGGGGGGGGGGGGGGTGTCTGGGAAACAAACTCTGGAGAGAACCGCATTCATGTCAAAACTATTAACTCACTACTATGTTAAAGTTATAAGCACATTATGCAGCTCACAAGCGAGTCAATTATTTTAAACAATGCTTGCATGCACTCCCAGTTTATACCACTGTGCATCAGCTGAGTGTAAAATCAGAAAACTCATCTTGCAATATATATAATACAGCAAATAACATTTTCATTCCTAAACTGTGCAAAGATGGAGGCTTTCGATCACTTACACACACACACACACACACACACACACACACACACACACACACACACACACACACACACACACACACACACACACACACACACACACACACACACACACACACACAGCAACTCGCCTCCTATTTCCTTTCCTCACACTCCTCGTCTTCTCTCTTGACCTTGCTCCATTGACTCTGTGGGTCACCTAGCCCACAGGTCACCATGACAGAATCCCAGATGAGCAGATTTGTTACCGTTCTGCGGTCGGATCACTGTTGTCCAATGGGATCTCGTTTGGAAGTTGATATACAACTGGGAGCGTTGGGGATCTCTGGCTCTACGCCACGTCCCTGACTGTCCTTTTCTCCTCACTCACACGAGACTTTTGTTTTTCTTTCTTCCCTAATAATGTTTCTTATTTTTCTTTATTCCCCCACCAAAAACCTTGTTATTTGGAAATTCTCACTGTGTGCAATATTTATAAGTATATTTCAAAAAAATTGATTCAACACCGAAGCTACATTTTTGCTCTCCATTTGAATCTTCTTCACAGAAACCTCAAAGAATTGTGAACAAAATTTCAGTACTTTTTTTTTTTAAGCTGCTGTTCAGCATTACAGATAAGCTCTACCACTTTAGAGAATATTAAAAAAACTGAAAAAGTTACAAAGACAGAATCCTTTAGCCTATAATACGTCCATAAACCAAAAACGAAAACCACAAATGAAGAATGTCAGTCTCCATCCTGTGCAGGAGAGACATATTCATTTGCATAAGTTCATAAGAGGCTTATTTTGTGGGCTCTGAGGACTTTATTCAGTACATTAATTATGTCCCTGTTGTTCACTTTTCATGGACGTACGGCTATCTTGATCATTTTTACTGAGGTTTGTTCACAGTTTTACAATGGTAGTTTCTTGATAATTTATTCTGTTAGTTAAACATTTTTTAAGCTGTGACAAGCAGCTGATATAAATCACTGTTAGTTTTACCATCTGCCTCTGACATCTGATATCTGCCTCTGACAGTCGGTAAAAAAAAAAACTGGAAGAATTTACTCTGCTTATGTCACTGTGAGACATAGCTTTGGAAATATAATAAGGCTCATTGACATTTAGTGCTGATGTGAACGCATTGCATTGTCAAACTTTATATTCTTGTTTTAATCACAATAAGTCAGTTAAGCACTGCCATTTTAACATGCATGCTGTTTCAAAAAGGAAAACAAAAAAAGCCAAATTGGTGGCTGTCTAAAAGAAAGTACAAGATGATAGGTCAAACAGTAATTTGGACGAGAAAATACCATATTTAGGATTGTCTTACTCTGGCTTGTTCTGTATTTTTTTTTAAGTACTGCTGTAGTACCTCAGTAGCTCCTGCAGAAACCAGCGGTTGCTCTCCAAAGTCTCATGAATCACTTCTAACGTAACTTAATTGAGTAACCATATTTGGTCGCAGAGATTAATGTTGAAATGACAAATTTCTTGTCTTTTAAAAATTTTATGAAAGCATTATATCTAGTGTTTAACCGCAAAGTACCATTTGATTGAATTTATCATAAAGAACTATATTTGAATCAGAGCAAGACAGTGCTGCCTTGGAAAGTAAATTATTTTTAATTGATGAATTACATTGCCTCAATTAGTCTGCGGCTGAATTTGTCTTTATAATGTGTGGCTTTCTTCATATAAATGTTCTTGCCTCGGCTATTTTCAGCCCTCTTTTTGGCTCAGCCTTAGAATATGAGCATTTTAATATTCATGTGTTAATAGGAGGCATTACAACTTAGATGAATCATAGCTAGTCAAACTCACTCAGATCAAATTAGATGAGACACTGTGCTGTCATATAAGTTACTGTAAGTCTGATGCCTTGCATTTCTCATAACTATTTGCATATTATTCTTATTTGTCATTTCTTACATTTTTGAGCTGTAAATCTGTATAAAAATATCTATATTATGGATGTTTTCTGCTAATGTATGAATTCTTTATGTTCCGATTTCTTCATGTTGTATGTTAATTGACACGGAGAAATATTATAAACAAAACATCACGATCTGACATTAGGATCAGAAAATATTGTTCTGTGTGGCAAGTTTTCTACTCGACATCAATTAATTGTTAATTATTTATTTTCTTTCATTTAGAAACATTTCAGAAATCTGCTGCATGTCATGATCCTATCATCTATATATCAATACTCCCTTCTAGGGATGTTGCACGTTTTTTTGTGTGGCCCCGATCTGAGCCATTTAATGCTGAGTATATACCGAGTCCTGATCCAATACTTGCATTTTCTTAGATAATAGTGCACACTTCAAGATGCTCGGAATTATTCAAATCAACCCGCTGTATCTGATTGACATTGAAATAGGTCTGTAATGCATTAAACAAAAATGACCCGCATACAAGCTACAAAAAAAGAAAAATACTTTTTTTTTTAATCACAATTCCACTCAGTGCTGCCCTGGTTTTCATGTTTATTTCTATCACAAAATCCATTTCCACAGCACAACTCTCTGTACTTCTGTTTTAACTGCCAGCTCTTTAGGCTTTTTTGTTGCTGGGTATAATTTTTAACCTCTCAAACCATAAATGAGGATCGTGATAGGGACTTACTTGCAACGGTTTCATGTTTAGTAATCATGAGAGGGTTGAGATATTGAAGCTGCCTATGGGTGCTTCAACTAAAGAAGCAGGGGGCTTTTGCAGATTGATGCCATGAACTTGAGAAAAGAGGATCTCCCCTGTTTTGTCAATTTCTCCTTCCTTTTTTTTGGAGCAGTTCCATTGCTTAGAAAAATTGGGGTCTTGACAAGCTGAGTCGCAGACGACACTGTTAACTGGCTTGAGTGAAGCTGAGAGGGGTCAGTTCACACTGCTGCAAAACTTTACTCTCCAACATTGTAAAACATTTCTGTCTCATCACCAATCTTTAGTGTGAACAGTGCTTAGCATTCACTCACAACAAATACAAAAAGAAAAAAAAAAAAAAGAAAAAAAAAATCAACATTTCATAGTTACCCGAGTGAACTCAATGTATTCTGTTGAGTGTTTATTTTTTAGCTGCTGTGTCAAATTATTAGTATTAAACTCTGTTACATTTCTGTTACTGCCTTGTGAAATGCTCACATTGGAGACATTACGGGCTGTTTTATGGCTTTAATTTTTTATTTCAAAATATTTCCATAATGCACAATTTTAGCTGCAGGTATGCCACACGCCATAGTTCATGCCAGACTTCTGCATCCTGCCACAAATGGCGCTTTCCGTTTATGACAGCTTAAAAAAAAAAGATCAGGCTAAAGATAGCTCAGTATAGTTGAAAGTGTTCAGTTAAAAAGTGTCTTGATCGCCCTGATACCGATCTTTGGCATCCCTACTCCTTTGTGGAGAGCAAACTAGTCATGTTCCTTGTTCTCTGTCATGTGTGGGTCCCTGAATAACTGTGTTAGTTATACTGTGTACCAGGTGCCAAACTAAGTCTTTTTAACTTACCACATGAATAAGAGATGAAAAATACAGTATCTCTTTGATTCACACAAAAATTGTTAGAGTTTGTCTCGCCTAATGATAATGACATTATTTTACCTTTTAAACACTATCACTTTCTTTGGAAACATGACACGGTGACTTGGCAACAGTGAATAAGCATAACATAAACACAATTCTCTCAACACTAGCTATTTTTTTTAAATCTCCTGTTTTCATTATTCTGACAGTCTCTTATGACTTTTTATCTGGAGTTCAATTGTTCACTTTGACTGAAGCTGTAACAAAGTCTTAATTACCAGATCAAACAGATAATATCTGATCTCTCCACATCAGTCATACTGCAACTTTGAGGTCAGGTATAATACAAGGTCTGCCTGTGGGCAAGACCTTTGGGATGTAGCTTCATATTTAGCACACAGTGACTGTTATCAATCTTCCCATCTAATTCTTAGCAAGAAAGCAACAAAAGTATATTTCCTTTAAGTCTTCAGTGAGAAATGTATTGTGAAGTTATAGTCTTTTGACTATATTTGTGTTTGTTTTATGTGGGGATTCACCAAACAATTACATAACCTTAACTAAACATTGAACGTAAAAAAGTTTTTATCGCCAACTTTCCAATATACCATGTGTATTCCACTCAGGTCAATATGGTTATGTTTCAGTCATTGTTTGCAGCATTGCTGTGCACCATGATAAATGCCGTGTCTTAATTCCATCAGTGTTAACAAATCACTGTTCCTCAGTACAGCAAATGTGGGAGAATTTTCTGTGGTGAACACTGCCAGCCTTGGGTCCTGTTTCTCATTTCTCACAGTGATGCAACTCTCCCCAGGAACAAGAATGGAGGAATTGAAAAAGAACATCCAAAAATGATTCTGTCTGGAGAGATAAAGTATTAGGCCATATGGTGTAAAACATTGACTAATTCAAAAGGAAATTCTAAAAGCAATAGAACACAGCTAATGTTAATATTGCACAAACAATTATTGTTTTGGTATTTCTGTAAAAGGAAAACTGCTTTATATTGCATCCACCTGCACATGCAGTACTCAAGCAGAGTGACTATGGGCTTGTTCTTTTGCCAATTGAAATACAAATAAATACATGAGCCATTCTCATGTTCAGATTCAGGACGAGTATTCAAAATGCTACCATTGTTGCAGGTCACAATAGAACAGCAAGTTAGAAATAAAGCTTGTAATGATACTGGGACAAAACTCGGCTGTCGTGAATGTTACATACAAATCAACCCATAAATCTCAAAGCTAAACATTGTACAATGCCTCTTCTCTTTATTCAACAAGCTCTTCTTGGTTTGTCATGCGGCGATGAGGTTTAATTCACCTTCGAATATTTTTCCGACCATTTTAGGAGGAAGCTGCTCCTTTTGCTCAAATGTACATATTTCTTTGGAAATAAAAAAAAGATAATTGCACAGACAATTATTGTGCAGTTGTTTAAAACGAAGCAAAATTAAGGAGGAGAAGAAGACTGAGGCTTGCGACACTGTTGACACCTGCTATACACTACTAATATATCTTCATACCTAACTATTCATAAAACGCGCATGCTTTCAGACAAAGGGGATGGTCCTGCTCACAAACATAGCATACCTAAAAAGGGTTCCTTTTGTAAAAGTGTTCAAAGGCATGCACAAGAAAATAGTGATTGAGTGGGAGCAGAGAGAACAGCAGGTCCACCGTTGGCATAATGACTTTCCTGAACCGTTTAAACTGTGATACGTGCTCATTGTCATGAAGGAGTTACAGGTCAAACCCAAAGCAAGTGATAAGTATGGCTTTCCAACTCATGGTCATTAGGTTAAACTGGAGCCTCTTGACACTTTCAACTGTATTTTTTTTTTTTTTTTCTCTCTCGAAGTGGCACCTCAGATCAAGGATGTCCACAGTTTCTTGCAGATCAGTGGGGTTGTGCTAAATCTAAAATGACGTGTTCTCTGTGCTAAGCTCAAGTTGGGCGTCTTATGTGGTGCGATGTCAGACTGGCATTAATATCAAATGGAATCAGTATGGTCTTGAAACTGAAATATAAAACCATAACTGCTCATGCTACAGAAACAACAAAAATATATAGATGAAAATAGAATTGATTCACCATGATTTCCAATTCATTTTTTTTTTCTGGCTAGTGAACATTTAAGTAACCCACAAAGACAATAAGTTCGATTTAAAATCTGAAATATTTTACTGCAATTTATTTCAGTCAGACAAAAACCCTTGTAACTCACTATTTTGTTTTTGTGTTTTTTTTCAACTGAGAAATTACAGGATCTTCTCTGGTATGAACGTTCCACCTCCCTCTGGCTGATGAAATGTCTTTCATCTTTCAAAGTTTGTATTTTCAAGATCCTTTCATCTAAAAGCACCAAACCACACACTGGCAACAGCATACATAATCAAACCATGCAATATACTATAAATGTTTTAGACTATTCTTATTATGTCATGTTTACAAAAGCTTTAGTGAGTAAATGAATGCTTTATACAAACATTTCAGTACTAGTTTATCGAAGGACCACACTCTCTCATATCACCAGATCCTCTCTCAAGATCCGGTGGGATCTTGATCTCAATGTTAGGAAAGCTTGAGCTAGGGGGTTTAAAGGAAGATATAAAATGGTATAGGAGATTTCCAAAGGCAAACTAAGGAGTTCTCGTAGTTATGTGTGCTCCCCCTGTCCTCTGAATGTGAAAGAGGGGAGTGCAGTGTAGCACAGATTCGAAGATGGTATAATTGCCCGCAGCAAGTAGCAGCATCAACTCTCCCTTCAAAACTTGAAAGGCCTGCTGGTCCTCTCGCATGTCTTCTGTCATCACAGTAGTCCACGCTGGCAGGGGGTCCCCTCTACGTCCATGTCATTAGCTCAGCTCTCAGCACGATGCTTTTCTAGTCTCGACTCAAATTTTTCCTTTCTCGCTGACCGGCAGTAGATAGAAAGAGAGGAGACGGGTGTTGAAAAATAGTGACTAATCCAATTTTTTTTTTTTTCCTTAACCTTAAAAGGTCATAGATACTGTTAAAGCTGTGTCACAATAAGGGGTCTTTAATTCAGAGAAAAGCTACGGTTTATTGTGTAAACAGAAGGCCAAATTTAAGCTTTTCAATTTCACGCAGATTGTCTGGACTAACACTGTATTTTGGAATTTTATTTCATTATACTTTATGCCAGAGGAAATGTGACTGATGGCCAACTTGGTACCTTCATAGACTGCTACCTATTTAGTACCAGTGAATGATGCATTTAGAGCAGGGGTCTTAAACTGGTTGAGTGTGTGTGTTGAGAATCAATTTGTTATTGTTCTCATAAAAGAGGCTTGTTCAGCTGATTTGGTGGAGCTCAGCTGTGTGAATAAATACACTTTTATTTGGTCAAAGTAGCTCTAGAAAAGTTTTCTAGTTTCTAGAAAATGTTGGATACCCGTGATTGTTTTTGTTACATTGTATTTGTTTGATCCGGTTAGTTTCGGTTTCACATTGCAATTTTGCGAGCTCAATAAAGAACTTTTCCCGTCATCACCTGGGCTGTGGGCATGCGTCTAATACAAGTGGCAACCGTCACTGATGTCATCAATTGGTTTGTGAGCGGTCATTATGAAGCCTACACCACAGGCCTGTCAATCAAACAGACACGCCTCCAAAAATGGCTTTTTAAATCTTGTTTTCTGATTTAATGACGGATTATTTTCAGATGGACAGCCAGAAAACTAATAAGAAGGAGCGACTTTAGCTAGCACAGCCGAGATAACTCGTGGAGGAATTTTATTGACTGAGAATTTTATGAGACTAGTTGAATGGGAGTCTATAGAGTTGGAGCCAACCTCTAGTGGCATCGCAGTTTAAGGCACTTTTGCAGCGGCCTCATTTTTCAGACCCGGAAGTTTTATATACAGTCTATGGTCTAAAATCTGTGTTTTCAATATTTTATGTAGTATTTCTGCAGTTTCAAAATGTAACAACAAAGTATTGTTTCTTTTTATAGTCTTAAACATCCTGAGTTTTACCTCTAGTTTTAAGTGTTTGCAAGTTGACTGCAATTGCTCAGTGAGTTGAAAGCAATGGCTGCTCAAGCTACATTTTTATTTTTCCTATAAACAAACTGGAACTGAATAATTTTCAGTCTGAATTTAACAGCAGTATAATCCAAGTAAATGCACTGACATCATATAAGCATGCTTTTTGAGTCTCTATAAGATCAGACAGACTGAAGTCTTATATTATATATTGTTTTGGTATTACAGTACTTTAAATATTAGAGTATGCAGGCAGTCTGATTTTTCAAAAGAGGAGGCTCATACCTCTAACTTTGCCACAAAGTTATAAAAGGATAAATTATTTGATTAAAGGAAGTTAGAATTGATGAAAATGATTTCCGATTTTAATGACCTATACTAAAATTACACTTTTAATTAAACCTGCACTCAAAATAGAGTGGAGTCTACATTTAAGAATTAGTGTAGTGACTAAAATATGTTGATTAATTGATTAATCATTAAAACAGAGAGTGAGTGAAGATAAACTTGAAGTTAAAGGAAACTTTGATTGAACTGAGACCAAAAATATCCTACAAATCAGAAAACATCAGCAAGCTTTGAGCTTTGAGCTTGCCAGAGCTCATCACGTCCACTTATATTTTTGTTGCTGGAACATATTACAGTGACACCATTAATTAATCCACTGAGGTCATTACTCAACTACATCCAAATGTTTTAGAATCGGAGTAAATAACTAATGGTGGTAGACATTTTCTTCACAATATGTCAACAATCCTCTTTGAGGAAAGTGATGTAAACACTTCTTATGCTTACATCTCTTCTTTCCTTCAGATCTCAACCCCATTATCTCCTCGCTTCTGTCAATGCTCGTACAAGACAATCGCAGAGAAAGTCAAAGAGGTAAAAACAGTTATATAATGTGGCGTCGCACAAGGATTTGTCTCAGTTGACTGAGGACAAGACTCTCTGTTCCTTCTTTCAACATTAGCATAATCTCCTGTGATCCATGTGACCCGATGCTGTGCCCCTTCATCTATAGAACAGTTCTGAGAAATGACTGTGTGCTTTGACGGCTCAGATTATTGAACATGTCAACTGGTATTCTTCTCGCTCTAATGTATTCTAGATGTGTTTTCAAATTGTTTTAAACCTGCCAATAATGGAGACGTTCACACTAAGCCCACTGATATACCCCCCACCCCCCTCTCCCTGTCTACCTCTCTGTGATTGTGAAACAAAAATGGCAACATTTTGATAGTATTTGACCTCATTTGCATATGCTGTACCTTGATACAAGACACAAGCTGCCTTTGCAGCATTTAAATTTCTTAAGTGTACTGGGTGGCGCCAGACCTCTGCAAGCTGCTTTGTCTTACCCACCATATGGCATCTTGACAGTGTTTTCCTCACTAATTAGTCTTTAACACGTATGCCAAGTCCAAATGACTGTAATGTCAGGCTGCACCGAGGATCCTTATTGCATCAGAAATGAATCGCCGTATATTAACAAAGGAGAAGATTTAGCTCTAGTTCAGGTAAAGCACAAATATTGAGTAAGTTTAGTCTATTTTAATTGTAATGCATTAACAGTAATTCTAATTGAATATCAGAAAGCACTGCGTGCTGTTTGTTACTGTGATGGATATAAGCCAGCACTTTCAGAAATCTGTCTAACAAGTGCCAAAGGTCCTCAAATTAAGTTGGTCTCCTTTTGGCAGAACCCACAACTCACTGTGTGGAGATACACAGTGTATTCTTGAGTTCATTTAGATTCTCCCAGGAACCTATTGTGTATTGGATAAGATTTTGTGATAGCCAACAAAGTATGTAAATGAACAGCAGCATTTCAACTTTTGCCTGCTAAGTTATTAAAACACTGCCCATTGTCCAGTTACCATTCACCAGCAGGACAACACTGTTGGTTAGGGCCCATCAAATGCACTTAGTTTCAATGATTCAAAAATATGATTCATATGATTGTTTATCTGCCACCACAATGTTTAAGTTTGGCTTGATATCCATTAAACTACTTGGCAAAGGTAAGAAGTGATTGCCAAACAGTGGTAGGCTCCACCTGGTGATACGCGAAAGCCTTACTGAAAATTCTCAGTCTTTGATGTTTGCATTGATGTTTGCAAGCAGAATAAGTGGAATTTAGAAATTGCTATGAGGTCCAGAAAAAGCTTTTTTATGAGCTGCCCTTTTCTGATTTAGAGTGATTTTTGTGAGTGCTCTGATTGAATAATAAATATATTTTTTGGTTTGGAAATGTTAGCCCTATGTTGTTGTTATTTAGCCTTCCTGAGTTAAACAAATTGTTGGTATCTGCAGTGGTAAGTGGTACATGGTAAATTTGGTTTGGAACATCGTTGTACAAGGTCTGAAACATTTGGGAACCTGTCTGGAAAGTGGAATACGGTTTCCCTTTTCATCAACCGCAACTTACAGTAATAACAATCTCAACCCACTTGTGCCTTTCTTTTTTCTTGTAAGGACTGTCTAATGATTAAAAGACTATTAGATAATTGTTACATAATAGAAAGGTTCTTTTATTCCACTAAAAGAACAGACTTTTTCAGGCAATACTTTGATTTTCTTTATATATATATATACATATATATATTTTGACTTTGAATATTTTGACTTTTAAGTAACTTGCAGACATTAAACAATACATTAGTCCAACACATAAGTGAAAGCCTTGTTCTCAGACAAAATCTAAGCTTCATATAGTTATGGTACTATAAGGAAATGCCTTCTCACATATTATAATGATTTTATTTCTTTAATGATGATAGCTATGAATACTGCATTCATAATGTTTTAACAGTGTGAACTGTTCTCTTGAATATGACATGGTTTCTGCATTTCCTTTCAATTTCTGCAATAGACAGACACGCAGACATGAGGGGACTATAAAAGAGAAAAAAAAATAGACAGTTGAAGGTTAACCTTGAATGGGGTACTAATGTGAGTTAACAACAAGGTAACGTGGGAACAAATTCATCCTTTTCATCAAAGGATATTCACAAACAGTGCTTAGATTGCTTCTCATTTGGAGTCTCATTTTCTCGGCTTCTTTGTCTTATTGTTCTATGAGTTGCACTTTCCAGCACTTGAAAATTGTCTGAGCACTCACATGCCCAGCAACAAATTGCTGAAATGGAGATCTTCTTCCTGTCAAAAGCAGTCTTTTACACCAAATCCTTTAGAATAAAATTAACATAATGGCCATGTTAGGAAAGGCGGCCAGAATCATGTCACAGTCACAAAATACCAGTGTTAACTGATTGGTTCTTAAAGGCCTCCGGATGTAGTTGTCTCAGCCTGAGATAAGTGGAGAGTTGCTGTACGCTGACTGACCTGGATGAGGCAGCTTTCAATACAGATATATCACTCTCGACACTGGCAGAATCACACAGTTGAGATATTACTAACTCTTAACCCCAAGCAAAGAAAACATGCAGGATCCAAGCTTATCATTTTCATTGTTGCTGGCCTTGTTAGATGAACCCAAGAGAGATGTCTAAAGTCACATAGTAAAACATAACTGAATACAAATGCAAACATTATCAAATTAGACTGCCATGCCAACCATTCTGTTTTTAACAACACAATATATTAATACCACATGAAGCTCCCAAAATATAGTCATTACCAAGTTAACCACTAATTTACAAATGTACCTGATCTAATTCACAAATGTTTAAGTTGTTAATGAGAAAATGCCAGAGATTTAGAGGAACAATACTGTTTGGACAGTCATCATTTCATATTGAAATATTAATATCTTTTGAAGCAGTCTTGTCAAGACCCATATTTAATCTAAAATTCTGTGATTAGAAGGTGCTACTGCTACTACAGTTTTACAGTTACAGTGTATTAATCAGTATTTTCATTTGGCTTAATTATTTTGAACCTCAGGCCAATTTTACCTGTTATTCACTCCACGCATTTTTAGATTTAATTTCTTGACTTATGACCAAGTCATCTTACAGTGTCAGCCTATTTTAATAGTTACTTCGTTTTAAATATGTTTTATCACTCTCTTGTGGTTTGCTGCGACACTCCTCCACCCAACACCAGTGTGCATGACTTCAATTGTCTCAGTATTTGGAAGTCAGTGTCGGTCTTGCAGTCCATTATCTTGCCTATATAAATTTCCCACCACCCCCAACTTATCTGCAAGTAATTTGTATTACAAATAAATTGCAAAAATATATCTCACCCCAGGAGGAAGCGGGGAATGATGATGATGATGAGCATTTAGGTATTTGAAAGAGAGGTTAGGATTGATGTGGGAGATACATTATTCAGTATAGATAATACAGTTGAGACATATTCAGGGATGCAAAACAATATCTGCCTCCTTTGTTTTTGACCAAGCAGACTGTCACCTAGAACTGAAGCTGTGGAAAGAAAGTGCACAATTCAACCAGTGGACCACCAGGCTGCTGTTATTTTGACCATAACACATGCAGACAGTGATGCCTGGAAGGGACTTGCAGACAGAGACAACAGTCAAAAGAAAACTGGAGAAAAAAAAGAAAGAAAAGAAGAAGATACGCCTGCCATCAGTTCGGCTTTTCTCATGTAACAACACGCATGGTTCCCAGATTGTGTTGTGCAGTAATCAAAATCTCCCTTTGATGTGGGGCAGGTGGAAGGTTTAGAGAGGGAGTGTGAAACAGACATGACAGCAACACCAAGAAGAGGACCAGAACAGTCCAATATTTTTTGGATCATACAAGTGAAAAAAAAAAAAAAAAAAGGTTGTTACTGTAAGGCCTACTCAACAAATGTAAGAATAGAAAAACATTTGATTTTCCTTGTCTCAACACTTCAAATCACTTAAAACATCCTCATATGAAGCAGAGGTTATGCATCTATACAAAAGATTGATATCAGATCATGTACAGTATAATCTGGAGCTAAGATGCATGTCCTTTTGAATGAGAAGGTTTTGCTGGTCATATTTATATAATTCATATATATCATTGGCATTGGTTTTTGGCAAAACATAATAACATATGTGGAGTCTCTGCTCAGTTTCAGTGAAATATTTCAGTGGTCACAGAAACGCATGCTGATCAGGTGACGCAACTTTGAATACTTTTTCACAAAAGTCATTGCTTTCCCCGGCTCCCTGTGAATCATTTGCAGCTTTCTGTTTATGCACAGCAGCAACCCTCTCTAAATTTTTTGATTGTACCTTCATAATAAAAAAAAAAAAAATCCTGAAGCTTCCTTACTTTTAGAACCTAAGACTTTTGCACAGGATTGTAGGTTTGTAAGTAAACGAGCGTTATGCACATATGTTTAAAAAAAATAAATCTCTCTGTCTTCATCAAAACATATCATTTTAAAAGTCAGAGACAGAAAAACGTTATGAATTGCTTTGTAACCGTTGCTTAAGCTTGGAAATTGATTTAATTTCAGCAGAAAGAGGAGGAATTGTAAAACTGGACGGCCACAGGCAGGAGGGACCCCCTGCGACGGTCAGTGGAGAATTCATTCCTAGTTTCTCTGGCTGAACGTGCTCCTCCGGCTGACCACATCACTTTGTAGAAGGTGTGACGCGTTGTCCACGGTGGAGAGTTTTGACAATATCCTCCTCACGGCGGCTGCATGCAGAATGTCCAGATCCACCCCAAGGACTCAGCTGAATGAGTTTGTTGAGTCTTCTGGTGTCGTCCACCCTCAGGCTTTCGCCCCAGCAGGCCGTGGTATAGAAAATGGCACAGACCAATACAGACTCATAAAACAGCCACTGAATGATGCCATACACATCGAAGGGCCGCAGTCGACTGTGGCCCTTCCTGTAGAGAACCGCAGTTCCCGGTCCAGTCTTGTTTGTTTATCCAAATAGATTCCCAGGTATTTTCAGTCCTTTGTTGCTATAGTCGCCATGCCGACGGGTTTCAGCGTGATCAACTAGGCCCTTCCGTAAACAAAGCAAGCGAGGAATTTCTGGGCAACGTTCGCAGAAGTCTCTAAACCTGAATGTCCAGAGACACAGCACAGATTAAAAAAAAAAAAAAAAAAAAAAAAATCACCAGCAATGGGACAAAAAAAAAAAAGTTGAAAAAAATGACAAAGAGGAGCAACTGTGCCAGGCTGCACAGTTTTTAATCCAAGGAATCACAGTGGTTGAAAACAAAAAAAACAACAAAGAGACTGATTCCAACTCCAGGCACAATAATTTATGGATGAGGCCGTGCTTCCACTTGAGTGTAACCTTTAGGATTTGGCCATCTTGAATCTGTAATTTGTCCCCTAACACTTCTGGCAAGGTTGCATCCATGTGGTCAGGTGTGCAGGGGCTTGACCGGTCGATGTTGAGCTTCCTTGCACACTAAGGAGTCTGGCACTCAGGTCAACGGTAATGGCCGCAGCCAGATGGTAGCTATCCACTGGGGACGGAGGACACAGACATGCTGGTCACAGTTTAAATTTGGAGGTTGCATATTCTAGCATTATTTAATGCTTGATTACATGCATCATTTATCACAATTATGTCTTGATAAAAGTTTGATGCAAAACACAGCAGAGGCATGCTGAATATTCAAACTTTGCCCTCTCCTGTCTAATCAACCCCAAAGCGAGGAGCGGGGGAGAGGAAGCAGGAAAACAGAGAGAGAAATTAAGAGCTGCAAAAAAGGTTTTGATAAAATGATAATATTTTGTTCTTCAAAGTAGAGCAAGATTAACTACAAACTCAAAATAAAAAATAAAAAAGTCAGGAGGTGGAGAGTACAAAGATTTAAAGAAAAACATCTCAATGAACCTCAGTGATGCTGAATCTTCCACAAATAGATGTTTGTTGTTTATTTTTTGTTGTTGTTGTAAGGTAATGGCACCACTCTGTTGCTAAACTAGGACAAAAGTGTTGTGCATGAAGAATACGCTACAACCAAATAATATTGTTTTATAGTGAAAATGATTTTTTTTTCTGCTTTGTACTTTTACCAGACAGTTTTGACGTGCAAAATTAGACTAGAGAGGGAGGAGAGAGATGACCTGCGACAAAGGTCTCCAGTTGCGCTCTCTAACTGGAAACATTAGCATTTGAATGGTATGCATTTGATGTGCTGTGCTCACCAGGAATCCCAGGAATAGGTCTCAGACAGACAGCGCTGCATTTGAATGATCTTGATATAAAAGTGACAACTTAGGAGAATTGATACATAAAAGGTTTCACATGAAGGTTCAGGTTTTCTCAGCCTTCTGTGTCTCATTTCAGCATGCGACACCATGTTTTTTTTTTGTTTTTTTTTCAAACACACCAGTCCGAGAGATCACTTTGTCTGCCCAGTGTACTGTACCGAGTGCACAATCAGCCAAGTGCTTTTCAGATTCGTCATGCCTGTTAAAGAGCAGGTACAAATTAGTTCCAGTATTATAAAAGCTGCTGGTCTGAAGAGAAAATGTATCTGTTATTTCTAGAGTCGCGAGTCTCGGTGATTGCAGACAAGCGGAAAGAAAGAAAGCCTCAGTGGTTTATTTAAAAAAAAAAAAAAAAAAAAAAAAAAGAAGAAATAAAGTTGAAGTGCCCAAAATAATGGGATAAAAATATTTGACCATTTAAAACATACAAAACTGAGGACATTTAAAACTCCAGGTACACTTGCTGTCTTCAAATGGAACTCTTGGTTACGACATGGGAAGCGGTGGGCCTGGTGTGCTCGGCATTCAGGTGGTCAGGTTGCGAGTTGTGCTGCTACACAACAGTAGCATGGATGTGTTTTGAGGCCACAGAGGTTAGAAATGTTGAAAGCCAAAAACACAGGTAATGTAATCTAGGAAATGCAAAAATATAATGGTAGAGGGAAAATATGAGGCCGTTGGGAACATCAACATTTTCCTCAGACCTTCTATTGAATTACGGAGATAAATTCTACACAACTACACTTACCATCCAATGAAAAAGGATTTTTCATGGCCTCTGCCATTTCTGAAAACATCAGCAAACACATCACAGCTCATAAATTCTGAGCTCTAATAAAGTTTGTGCTTTCATAGTGGTTTGTTCAAGGTCTGAGGTTGTGAATACTACGGCGGGAGGGGAGGGGGGGGGCATTCATATGGACTCCTCTTGTGAAGACGGTAAACACGACCTCATTTGAAGGTAGATGCGATATTGATCGTGTTCTGTCATTGAATCATTTACACCTGTGCATAAGTCTGTAAATGTCTTGGGATTTGAGTTAGTTGTATTAATGTCAAATACATTTGCTGCACTACTTGTTCAAGTATAAACATCTGCTGGGGTGCTTGCCTTCTCCAGCCAGACTGTCCTGCAGCAATTTCAGTGGTTTGCATTTGAATATGAGCACGGCACCTCATTTTTACCCTGACCAATTTTGTAACTCCTAAAATATATTTTATGTAACATGTCTGCACCTCTTTTACTTTTCATCGGCGGGGTCGCTTTGCATCCATCCAAACTGTGTGTCTGGTTACCCCCATGCATTAAGACTTACATTTTTATAACAATATTCAGCTTTCACTTTAATTTTTGAGTATGTTTTCAACTTCGGAATTAAAGGTGCCAAAAATGTTGGCACTGCCTGCATTTTAAGCTTTCCTTTGTAACGTATGATCAGCAAGCAGCGCCTGTCGTTGCCGGTTAAATTAGCTTAGCATTAGCCTAGAATGTTCATTTGTATGCAGATTCTAACGTAAACTGCATGAAACCTTCAGTTCAAGCTGCACAACACCTTTTCATGTACTGCAAGGTAAGTACGCTTGTGCATTTTTCAGAGTGAAACCTTTTTAATGACAGCAGTGGTTTAGCTACACCTTGACCCCCCCACCTCTTGGGGTAAACTGGGAACAATAAATCATCTGAAGAGGAGTACCCTTCCCTCAAGGTAAATGAAAATTATGATGATACCCACACTGAATATTTTCCTCTCTGCTTCTCTTCCAGTGGATAATGAAAGATAATAAACCTAGTAGATGTCAAACTTTAAGAATACCAGATTTGGCTTTGCCAGCACCAAGGGACTGATGTGTTTGAGGATGCATTCACATTTTTGATTGGATTATGTAAAATAAAAAATTGAATTCTAAATCCATTTGACTGAGACTCTGTGAAGGCTATCCAGGGACGGAGACATCATTATGAATATTAATTGTTAATAATTATCCTTCTCCTCGGGGTAACTCGTTTTTCAGGACAGTGGAAGTTGATTTAGAGAGAAAAAAAAAGAAGACAGATGGAGATGGAGAGACCGAGGGAGAGCAGAAAAAATAAGCGAGACGAGAGAAGTGCATCAGTATCTTTCCTGACACCCGCAGATTTTCTTTAACTTGTCATGAAAACTCTCTGTTGTATACATTGCTTAGTGACTTGAGGCATTAACAAGAAATCCAGATTAGCATCAGACCATCTGCTTTTGAATATTTGTATCCACTCAGAGGATTCTGTTTCATGCCAACACTGTAAAAAGAAGTGCCACATTTTGTAAGCACTGCTGTCTACATTGAAACTCTAAAGAGACTTCACTTTCTCACACTATTCAGTTCTGTTTTTGCAAGGTTCATTTTGATATTGGCCCTTCACGGTGTGACGCGATTGTCTTCATGTATAAACCTGTCTCATAGAAACGTATATACATAAATAGATTGTTCTCCCAGTTTAATTGGCAGGTGACATTTCTCCAGATGAATGCAGTGCATCATTTACAGTATGAACACGGTGGATCACGGCACCGACTGTGATTTGCCTGTAGAGTCCTCTCTGCTGGTAGGTTTACTTTGATAAGAAAAAAGATTGTAGTTTTGATAAAATATGAATGAACACGTTTTGTCCCAATTTAATTTGAACCGTGCCTAAATGTAACCATCAGTGCCGAGGAGTAACTAATCACATGCTATTAAATTACAGAATAAACGTGACCGTAATCAGTTACAGTTGCTGATAAAAAAATATGTTCATCAATTACAGTTACTTGATCTACAATTGTGATTTGTTTTGGTGGTTGAGCTTTAAGATCAAAACATTTGAATCTTAATTCAAGTTATATTGAAGTATATTTAATAGAAATTTTATAGAAATCAAGTGTCGACTACTGTTGTGAGATTTACATGTTTACACTCATTTTTTACGACCTTTCAGCTTTATCGCCCAGTTTAAAACACTTGTTCGAAAAGCAATTAAAAAGTAATTAAAATGTAATAAGCTACATTGTTTTGACGAAGTCATAAAATGTTTACATTACTTCCTACATTTTTAACAGGATAATTAGCAATATGTAATCTATTACATGTCAGAAGTAACCTTCCAAAAATTGACAACTGTAGAAAGGTGTAATAATGTTGTAGTCGGTACGAGTGGATATTGTACTGCAAGATCAAAAGACCAAAAATGTCATTCAGTATCTTACCTGATGCATTTAGTATAAACAAATTAGCGGCTTCTAATATGTGAATGAACAACATTTCCTCATTATGTTCATGGTAAACACGTTCTAGCTCGCATTCTTTTTCCTTCAAAACATATTTGAAGCTGCAAAGTGGTTGCATAGGAACGTCACTTTTAGGAGATCCAGTTGGAGAATGTGTACAGCTCGTTATAAGGATTCAGGCTTTGCACAATACGCTAAGTCCAAAAACTGGTAAACTAATTCATCTGCAGATCAGACCGGCACATCCAGGAACTTTGGCTCCAATTCCTCCGATTCTCCCCAGAAAGGGGCGTGGTGAGGAGAACCCGCCCTGGATGACAAAATGCAGGTCTGATGTATGGCCAGTTGTATAAATATCAACACCGCAGACCTCGCCCGTGAAATACCAAATAATAGTCTCATAATATTAATTTTGTCTTTCAATTCAGCATTTTTATGGATATGAAATTAAACAAAACAAAAGCTGTTACCATGCCAATGATGCACGCTCTGCATGAGTGGTTTGCTTTGGGTCCGTTTGAATTTCCATGCAGTCATCTTCAAGGTGACAGCCAGAAAACATCAACAATCAAGCTCATTTCCTGTTGAACATCACCGTAAAAAGCTCAATAATTCCAACCAGGCAATCCTAAGAAGATCACAGTCTTCTATAAGTCGAATGATTTCGCTTGACTGTTTCCAGGAAATTGTTCCCCGCATCATTTTCAATTCCCACTGTGCTGAGTAGATGAACATTATCAAGACATGGACTGGCAGGCATTTACTGTATCTCCGCTGAATAGCAGCTCCCAGAGATCTCGCTGTGGGCTTTAAAGCCAGCTCAATAAATGCATCTGAACGGCACTTCAGCCTCTCGGGTCAGTTTCAGATCATAACACTTTAGGATTACCTGAATCAGACAAAAAAATGTTGACCTTGCAATATTTTCCTCTTATATTTTATACAAATTGACCAGGGCACTTGACTGTATGTGTACTTAAATGCACCTCAGTGAAAAATCATACTGGAAGAAGTTGAAAGAAAAGTACAAACAAAGTTTAAATAATAAAAATCCCTACATAATCATAGATGCTTTAAAAAATTGGATAACAGAAAGACTTAAAGCAGTCTAATATATAAGCAAAGTACATAATAAACATGCAATATTTTAAATGTAATCAAATCAATCAAATAGTCCTACTTATATGAGAAGAAAATAAGAAATATGGAAATATAAATAACAAGGTGTCACTTTTAAAGGTCAGAAAATTAGGATGGATAAAACAACAAAAAGAACACAGCATGTCCACCTTGGAGTATTTTAACCTTAAGCAGTAGCTTAATTATTCATAAAAGCTTTATAATGGGGACACTTTTTTACACAGTGTCAGCCAGGAAACGCTAACCACATAATGTAAATGCCCTTTGCTTACCTTATATGTTGCCAAACAGCAAAACGTATTAGCTGTGGAACAGTGTGGCCGTCATGGTGTGTGGGCAAGGAAGAGGTCAGTTGGTCCACTGGGTATTTTACACTTTACCCCCTCCCACAATTTTCAATGGAAATGACCTACAGATACTCTAATGGTCAAATGCATGCAAGATAATGATTTCTCTGCAGCTTTACAAATTTGCTTGCTGCTAATAACAAAAGAAGAGACAACAGGAATTGATCTCACAAGTAAATGGTCAGAAAATGACAACCTTCAAACAAAAAAAGGAAAAAAAAAAAGGTGGAGATCGACACTATCAGGTTTTGGTCTCATCTGAGGCTCATGCAGACCGCAGCGTTTTGAAAATTTAGTTGGTTGACAAGCATGATGGCTTATTGTTTGATTGAATTTTCTGAAATATGTCTGTTCTACATAGTTGGTTTTTTTGGGGCATTTTAGTGCAACCAGTAAATGCAACCATGCATGCACTGCTGAGCAGGAATTATTCTGGAGCAGAGAAAGGTTGTAGGGTGCAGAAAGTGTTTGCTTTCTCTGCCAGTTTTTGTTGCACCTTGTGTAAAGTTGGTTTCTTTAAAACATGTAAGTAATGTTTCTCTAACCCTAACCAAGGAATTTTATTTGTCTGAATAAAGTAAACAATAAATTGTAAAACATATTATAGGGAATCCAAAAAATACTCATTGATCTTTTATTAAACATTTATACGGGATTAGAAGTCGCATGCTCTATCATGTCTCACATGAGGACTTCATTCTTTATTAAACAACAAATTGTGATTTAGAGAAAAGAGATTGTGGGTTCAAGGTTAAAAAAATATTTATGAAGACACGCGTGAAATAACAAGAAGTGCAGACTCTGAACCAACCGCTCGCAGGGAAAGGCAAGCCGACAATCCTCAGTGTGCACAGAGTAGTCCAAGTGTGAATTGGAACGACTGGAACATGCATATCCACATACAACCTGCCGGAAATGTGCCACTGGTAATTTCACCATATTCCCCACTGCCTTTTGACAGCCCTTTTTCAACACCTTCCAGGGACTCCCTCCAGAGCCAAGAGATTTCAGTCCCCACCACAGGGGATGGGATGCTTTCCCCAATAGCAAATTATTAGACCACAACCTCCATCATGGAGTGTGAAGTGGCTGAATGGAGGGGAAGTGACTATTTCTGATCAAAGAGGATCTCGCTGAGACCAGCTCTCGATGTTCCCTTGTTTGATTCCTTTTCTCTTTGAGTAATTTGTTTGTTTTTCTTTGTGTGTTTTTGAGAGCTGATTCTATGATATGGATGGATTCTGGTGTATGAATTATTCATATTATTATCAACTCACTAATTTTGTGATATCTCGAGCTTGTCTTTCACAGAAAATAGAGTTAAAATTTCGTTCTGCCCCCCAAAAGGTTTACCCAACAGCAAGATGAGCCTGGAGCAATTTATAGGTGAGGACAAATAGCGGCTTAAGTGCGGCATTCATTTAGGGAACTGTCCCCAGATATTAAGAATATTTAATTTGAATAAACCACATGCAAAGTATCATCTAGTTAGTGACTGTGGATTTCTCACAGCAACTTCAACCACAATTAGAATAAAGCTGCATCGCGATCCTCTGCATATGTCATGTATTTAATTGGCCGATTTTCTTCCACAAGGTCCCCAAACAAGAAAATAATGTGGAGAGATACAAACCATGAAGATTTCCTCCCACAACTAGTTTGTCATTTGACCATAAAACAACATTTTCAAGTCAGATTTTGAACTTCCATGAAGAGTTTTGTACTTCATTCTCTGAATCTATGTCAGATGAGTGGGGGCACACCAAAAAAAGCCCTTGAGAGAATTATAGACTACAATAATTAGACCATGTTTTATCATTTGGAGGATCTTCCACCACCCATGCATCTCACCTCCACAGCGTTTTAGCTCTGACCTTGGACTATAAACTGCCTGAATGAGAAAAACTTCCCCAGAAATTGGGTTTCAAATCAATACATTTAAACTTCTAACCTCTTTACCTAATTATTTCTTTTTTTTCCTTAAGTTTTTCTCCGTCTTCTTAAGCTGTGGCTCTTGGCTATTGGAGCACATCTGCACTACTCAATAGTTGTTTTCAGTGTTTTTAATTACGGATGGCATTGTTGCTTAAGTTAAGATCATATGAGTTCATATATCAGTTGTAGAAAAGCTGCTTATTTGTGCTGATTATGAACTCAGAGAAATTGGTTACATAAAATGCACAAGTTGACCAGAACGAAAATATGGTCAGTGTTGAACACTACACTTACTCTCAGAAGCTACTTAGGAAATGTTATCATATGTCATGTCACTGGAGCTCAAAATGTGTTTGAACATGTTCCTTTTGCCTAAAAGGAAAAATGTTGCATAGCCTATGTTGTATTGCTTTTAAACTGTCATTGCATGACATGTATATGGACTATTATTAATTTATTATAAACCATTTATTACTTTATTTATGCTACAAGTGACTAAATTGGTTGGATGGACAAAAAAAAAAAAGGAAACCAGCCACAAACAGCGCTCAACTTCACGAATCTCTTGCAATACATGCTGTGAATATTCTCGAGTTGTTTGATTCTGATGATGAAAGCTGTAGAAAGTACAGGATACACATTCCCACCTCCGGTTTCTCTGTGGTCACGTCACTTATCGCCATGACCCTTTACTCGGCCTATGCTGATGATTCCTCGCTCTCCGTTTACGTGTATCACCGTCACTAATCACTCGGCTCTGATCAACTGCCCTACTGAAGTAAACACATTATTTTGCTTCAAAACAGTGCCCTGACATTGAACCATGGCATCTGAATATTCCTTACCGAACGCTCTTATCCCTCACCTCCTACAACTTCATTTTGCTATCCCACAACCGCTATCTCGTTTGGACATCCTTTATATAGTCTTTTTTCACACACCCACACTTACTCACCCCTGGGACTATTTTCAGTTCATTTGGCCTCATTTACTTTCATGTGTTTCTTTTTGGCCTCTTTGGTTTCTTGCATTATGATGCTTTACTTTATCTGTTTTATTTATTCATTAATTTGTATGCTTTTGCCTGTTTTTTGTTTTGTATCTTAATCTTTTAATAGCTTGTAGCATGCTCAACGGGAAAATCTTGAGATGCACTCAACACAAACAAATTCCCATCCTCCTGAAAAATAGCAGTTGAAATCTTCAAACATATGCAAAACAGCAAACTTCAATCACTCAAGCATAGAGAAGCAGGAGTATGTGGAGTTTTGATTTAAAAAAAAGAAAAAAGAAAAAAAAAAGAATATATATATTTACTTTATTAGTTACATGGGCTGTTCATGACAATTACACAAAAATACAAATAAAACCTCTCTGAACACAGATATGAAGTATTGGAGGTAAAAGAACTAAGTGTTTATATGGTTTGAACTATTTATTTGCAGTAGAAACTGCACACACTCTGACAGACATGTTTTGGGGGGGGATCTTGGGGGTATAATCTTTAAATGATAATGGTGATTTTCATCATCGCCCACTTGTTCTTCCAATTCAAATAGGACACACCCCTGAATTAATATTTGAATTATTTGAAACCCTGATTAAGTCATCAAAGTAAGTTTAAACTGGCCATTTTATTTGAAATACCATGCACAAAGTCGTGTAGCTGATAAAAGCTTTCTGTCAAAACTCCACATACTCCTGCTCCTTTTTGTGTGAGTGCCTGAAGTTTTCTCTTTTCTACATATTTGAGCAATTAATACTTTGCTATTTGCAGCAATACAAATATCTCCATAGTTATCAAGGGGATTATTTCACTGCAGACACAATGCAACTCATCCAATCACTGATATATCTAAAAATTAACATCCCTGAAATGCATGCACAAACTGTGTTCTGATAGGGGATTACCCTTGGGTAGCGAGGCTAATAGGAGTGTCTGAACTCACTACTCCTTAACATTCTCAGGAGTAGTGTAAACTGCAACTTAAATAGGATTTTTAAAATGCTAATTGCGTGGATCTATCTATGAGCTGATATGTTTCTTAATGCTTTACAAGTGTAAATACCACCTCAGGCTAGACAGTTTGTGCATTTTTCACATTTATAAAAGGCTGAATTTAATTATTTAATTTTCAATGCTTCAAGTAGCCAATAATAAATCAATAGCATTTCCATGAATACTAATTGTGGTTGCAGGGATCGTTGGTGCAGCGGGTAGGTGGGAATTTGATCAGGTCTGCAAAACCAGCCAGCCGAGGTCTTTGCCTCTCCTGCCGTGCCCCACAGAGGCTGAGTGCTTCCCCTTTGAAGTTGATGTGCAAAATCAATTGAACACGTCTGGGAGTAAATGAACTTGTTTGGAGCTTAATTTCCAACAGCTGAAGCCTTCCTTCCAAGATATTTATGAGAACAGGTGGGCCATTCTCTTTTCTCCTTTTAGAAATATGTATTTCATGGCTGGGTCTTGGATGAATCCCTTCGGTCTCTGTAGAATCATACAATCCTAAACTAAACAGTCAAATACGTGTGTCTGTTTTCCTTTTCTTCAGGTCAGATATTCTGCTCTTTGACAAGGAATCAGACAATATAATCAAAGTAGAAAATATTCTAAGGAAAAGGTCAGCCTCTGCAGCTGCATAACAAGTCTTATTGCTGCTTCTTTAATCCTTTTAATTTTAATTTGTGCTTTAATTAAATATTCCACCTGCCCTGACCAATGACCGAATTTGACATTGCGTCTTTGTTTATTTTTATGTCTCTGTGCTGGTGATAGTCGAGCTAGAGGCTTCATATTTTTGCTTTATCTGTCCATCTTGAATGCAGTTTCTCAGGAATACCATGAAGGAATTCAAATTCAGCGCATGCATTCACTTGCACTCAAGGATGAACAAATTTGATATTGGTGGTCAAAGGTCAACGTGATCTCCAAAAACGGTGACAAAAAAAGGTGTGCAAAACACTTTTCTGGCCAATATTTAACACCATGAATCGTGAACAGAAGAGGAGATTATGACCATATTTGACATTTGGTCCGATACTGAATTGGTGACACTAATCATCAAACTATGATGATATTCTGTGCTGTCAAGTTGAAGATGTGTATGAAGCATCTACATTTTAGAATTTGTAGCTTCTTGCTGCAACAACCATATTTGAAGCATTGTTTACTGTCATGGCTACAACCTTTGTGTCAGTCAACGCTTTATTGGCCAAATTCTTTACTACACATGAGTCTGGACAGATATGGATGTTAAACTACATATCGACTGGTAGGTGGAGATATACAGCTGCAAGGTGGTAATTCTAGTTACCTATTCCATCATTCCATTTTTTTCCCCATCATTATTTTTGCTGCTATGAGTTATGAAATGTAGCATCCTACTTTGGACTTTTTAATTATTTAGAAAGGAAAGTACATGTCTCTCCATGCAAATTTGAAACTCCTTTGAATAGTCTTAGTTCTCAACAAGCCGTCATCTAGGCTCGTTATGTAATTTGTACTTGTTTTAGCCTTGCTGTGTTTTCTGATCAAAGCAAAATGTCTACTAGACTGCTGCCCTTTGGGCACTCAGTGAGTTCTGTTCTTTAACTTTAATGTTAAAATATGAAGTAACTACCCTTTTCACATTGTTTTAGATGCTAAGTGCAGTTTTCTCTGAACAAGAAAATGCACACGGGTTTAAAATACATGCAAAATAAATTAGAATCAGCAAGATGTTTGAAGTTTAAAATGTCGCCCCTTTTAAAACAAATAATTTTGATGATAATATTGCACCTTCCTTTGAATGTTTACATTTCTGTCATCGTTATTTCCAAAGCTCTTTCATCTTGTTTGCCTTTGTGCTTATGACTGTACTTTTAGATTTTTTTTCCCACATACCAAGAAGACACTTTATTTGGCCATAATTGCTCCAATGCCTCCTTCTGTAATATTAGACCATCTACATTTTTTTCTCACACAATCTCAAAAGAATTGATAATGGACTACTGTCCTGTTACCACAAAAAGAGGCAATGGAAACAGCAGCCTGAGAAAAGAGAAATAAAAAAAAAGTAACTTGATTAGGGGAAAAGGAATCAGTAAGACGGAAGAAAGTCTAAGCTCTTTAACTGCTGCTCCTTTGCATATAAATGAGAGATTAGGCAGAAACTATATCTTACTGCCTGTTAGAATACATATGCCTAATTACAATATATTCATAAAGTGAGAGTGTAATTTCCACAAAGGAGATTACAAACGAAGCACAAGGTCAGGAAAAGCCCTTTCTCTTCTGCGCATACCATTAGGATGATGATGCTGATGCTGCACAGAAAATGACTCATGCTGATTGGTTCTCCTCGGAGATTATGTTTTTTAAGACTAAGTAAAAAGATGGGATAAATGGAAGAAGAGTAAGTACTAATGAGTTATACGTTAATAATGTTAATGAAAACATGAAAGAAAAGACATAGTTCATTTGAACCTTTTAAACCCATTTCTGTTTGAGCTGCAACTGCTGGCTAACCTTGACTTCTCTGAATAATAATGTTCTGCTCAACGAAAATCAGCAGATACAGTACTCTGATTTCAACTCTCCCACTCCTTTGAGAAATATTCCTACCTTTAATTTTGAAAATTAATGTGAAAACTTTCTGTCATTTTAATTTACTTTTTTGTCATACTTTAAATTAAAATAGTTTTCATTTGGGAACTAAGAAACGAATGCAGGCAGTGGCAGCAGATGTTGAGATCCTGTCTCTGTGTTGTGCATTCTTCCATGGAAGGTCATGCACCTTATCAAAGTGCCTGCAAGTTCCACCTTCCCGCCCTGTGTGTACCAATGGTTGTATGTAGGAGATTTAAAACCTGAAGCACTGGCTTTAAAGTGCCGGTGGTGACCCACCTGTGAGTTTAGGGACACTTTCAATGGGTCATTTAACGGTCACCAATAATATCACTGTCAACTGTTGGCCATCTGTCTGTAAAATAGGTTCTCAATCGTTGTTTTCAAAGAAATATTTCTCTTAATTCTTGAAGCTCTCCTCATCCACAGTAAAACACATTAAAAAAAACATCAATGAAAGTTGCTTCACTGCAGCACCACAGTATAAGTACAGTTTTTAGGATGAATCTTACAGAAACACGGTGTTGAACCTTGTACAAATACTATTTTGATGGTAAAATTTGAATTTTGTACTTTTTAAAAATGTAGCCTTATTGTGGTCAGTGGGATGTAGTCTGTTTTTAATTCAACTGCTATTTGATATATTTAGCCATTATCTGTGTGCGACTACCAGTACATTTCTTTATATATATATATATATATATATATATATATATATATATATATTGTGTCGCGTGTGAGAGACGACAAGTGATAGATCGAGGTGTGTGCTACATGAGCCTTACACAACTGTTCTGGTTTAAGGTCTGAACATCCTTTAAAATGAAAAAAGTTTTCTAACTTTATGTAAAAGAAAAGCTTTTCCATCCAAAAAAAGAAAGACACATTTGATCATTAATTTAGCTTGTGGAGACATTCATGGATTTTCTTTACCACGCCTTTGAGTTGCATTTAGTTAAAAATAAGTGGAAAAAGAAAACGACTGTCGGGCAAGACTAGATTTGTGTTTTACGCCCCCACACACCCACACACGTGCACACACGCACACGCGCACGCACACACACACACACACACACACACACGTGCGCGCACACGTGCAGACAAAGCACACACAGTATCGACATCAGTGTAAAGACGTGCACACACAGACTGAACATTTTGCAGTAATCCCATAATTTAGTGCTGCGGCTTCCACCTGTATCGCATCTTAATTTATCAATCTTCTGCAAATCAAATGTCTGAGAGGAAGTCGCTGAAATTCCTTGTCCAGTTATTAGAAACTCAATGACTAAAAGCTCTTATTTCTGGTAATGCTCAACTGCGGTCTTTTCATTACAATTTTAATGGAAATCGCTTATCACAGCTCTGTCTTTCAGGTGTTCAAAAGACCTTACATTAAGTAAAATAATCCACAAAGCCAGCACAATTACAACTAATTCCATTTTAATTCAGCCAAAAGGTGATGTGACAGGGAGCATTTTGAATGTCGGTAGGTGGTAAAAATTTAAATTTTTGTTTCAATTATGGGGACTGTGTCTGTGTGGGGAAATCTTGATTGTAGCACCTTTTTTTTTAATATATATATATATAAAGGTCTGTACTGTTCATAATCAGAGTATTTAAATATCAATTACCTCTCAAATTCAGTAGTTCTGCTTCAGAAACTTGTATGTTGCTCTCTGTATGTGTCTAAAATATTATGGGACTGCTGTTATTATCATTTCAGGTTTAGCAACAAATTATTTTAGATGAGCAAACTTCCTTCATACCACAACAATTCATGCAAAATTATGCAACTTTTAATTTGACTCTCTTTACCCTTCATCATTGATCTTTCTTCTTACTTGGGTAATTTGTTTTTAAAGCTGTTTTGATTCCATTTTCATCACACTTTCGTGACCCTGTGACACATTGAAAAGAAATAATTTGGCAACATTATGTTAGCGCTGCACGACCAAAAATGAAATATAATGAAACAATAAACAAAACTGCGAAGAAGATGCCATTTCTATTGTTTTTAATATTATCTTAGTTCAGAATTTTATTTATTTGATTTTTGTGATCTTTTAAACATCTGGCTGGCGATATAAGATGAAAATAACCCTCATCAGCTAACTATTTTATTCTCAATAAATTGCAGTTTATTTTGCATTCACATGAGAATTAATCACTTATAAATGAATGAGTTTTTGGAGATAATTACAATATTTACAACGGTAAAAGATGTACCAAAAGAAAAGCTAACAAAGAGTGTAATTCTTATAATGCTTTGTATGCTTAGTTTGAACTTTGGTCAGCAGCCAGCTGTGTACTTTTTGCAAATGAATGCTTTGAGTCACAACTTTCCAGATGTGGCACACCTCAACAACACATGGGATTTAGATTAACATACAGTAAATACTGAAACATAGTCGTGGTATATAAACATATGCCCCCACATGCATGCACAAAGATTACATGTAATGTGCAGGGTATAAAGACAATTCTGTCTGTATACTTAATGGCTCATGTTTTTTGCCATACGCTCATGGGCCTGTTTGTCAGCTCTTATAATTTCGCTGCCAAGCTGTGATGCAGTTTGTCAGAACATTGTTTGTGTTGCACAGTAAAAGTTGACAGGCAGTTTTTGGGTGAGTTTGGCTGTCTGACGTCTTCTCAGGAAGTAAAGGTGTTGGCGTGCATGACCCTCTGATGATGATTTATTGAAAGATGAGGAGAAGTTCTCAGTGATGTGGAACCGCAACAACTTAAAGCTGGAGACGGAGTCCACAGCCTCTCCATTAATGTAGACTGGATAGTGGATAGTCTGCCTGCTTGCTCTAAAGTCCACAATGATTTCCTTTGTCTTTCTGGTGTTGAAGAGTTTGTTGTTCTGAACCTCCTCTCTGTATGCTGCCTCATTGCTGTTTGTGGTTCATTCCAATAACTATCGTACGGTTAACAATAGTATTTGAGTGGGTGGGATGTCGGTCATGTGAAGAGGGCCTATAGGAAAGGGCCAAGCACACATCCGTGCACCACTGCTAAAGGTAAAAGTAGGGGGAATTTGTGGATGGTTGATTAAGAAGTCTGTTATCCAGTTCAAAATATAGTTAGTCTGGGGAGTTTGTTAACCAGCAGGCTCTGGATAATGATGTTGAATGCCAAGCTACCTTTGACAAAGAGCATTCTGACATGTGTACTGACCTTCCAGGTGAGATAGAGTTGTATTGAGACTATTGCCGATGGTATGTTCAGTAGATCTGTTTGCTCTCCAGGCAAACTGATGCTGGTCAAATGGTGGTGGATTTGAGGCATGACGAGAGCACACACAGAGATAGGGAGAGCTTGAAAATGTCAGTAACACCCTCTGTTAGCCCTTGTATACCTCCAGGCCCTGCTGCTTCCTTTGTGTTGACTTTGCGGAGGGCCTGCCTTACTTCCTTTGTGTAGAGAAAGAGCATGTAGATCTCTCGATAGTGTGACACCAACTGGAGGTTCTTTGCTATTACTGTCAAAACGAGCAAAGAGGTTCTTGAGTTGCTCAGCCAGGTTGGCATCGTCTGTAACGGCTGTGTGTTGCATGCTGTTTTTCCTTTTTGCAGTCTGTAATTACCCGTATGACTGAGTCTGAGCTGTAGCAGAGGTTTTGTTCTAGTTGGATTTTGTGTTTGTTCTTTTGCAGCTCTAATGCCTCGCTTTAGGGTTCGTGCTAGCCATACTATAGGCCTTAGTGTCTCCAGATTGAAGAGCTCGCATCCTGAGTAGTTCTTCCATGTTTTTTTTTTGTTTGGAGTACACACAGACCTCCCTGTAAGAGAGTACTGGAGTACTGGAGTACTGGAGTATGCTCCAGTCCAGTGCTGCAGCTGAGAGATAACTTACTGAAGTCAGAGCCTGACTGACTTGCCACTTTTAGGTGTTTAAAAATAATTCCAAAAGAAATTACTATTCAGGCATCATTAAAAACATTTGAATTCTAATTTAGAATTATATCAGCAGCTTTATTCCTGTTGTAAAACTCTGATCAAACCAACAAGTAGTTATTCACTGCATCAAACTACAAAGAGCAAGTGTTAGGCAAGTGTTAGTCATTACAAGGTACCACAGAGAAGGCAATAGCAGGTGAGAAACAAACTGGTCGACAATCTATTCCAGCAAACTGTATTTAAAGACAGCTGGTGTTGACAAGAACTCTTTTCAGATTGCCGTGGTGGACATGTATGAGTCCTACGCCCAGCGCCTGGTTTTCTCCTTTCTTGTGTACAGATTTACTACAGACTGGAAAGGTTAATCAACAATCCCACTCTGCTCGCTCTCTTTCATCTCAGCTCACTGTTGAGAGCTCAGGCCTCATCTGGAGGGAATATTGGCAGAGTGTTTGTTCCTTGATTGGCTTTGCGGGAGCAATCCATACAGATGTGTCTGTTGTGCCCATGTGGATCAGATTTCTGGAAGGGCCGAGACAGACTGAAGCCATCAGATCTCTTCCTAAATGGCCTTTGGGTCCAGGGAAAGGCTATCCCACGAAGTAAAGCAGCCATTGATCCTCACTATGGCATTAACTCTTGATGAAACAGTCAAGGCTTTCTATCAACGGTTTCACGAGCGGGCCAGTTTTAATATTTCTCTTTCTGGAGATATGGCAGTGTAGTAATAATCTTAACGGCAATAGCCACTAGAAAGGAAAATAATAAATCACATACTGTAGTGATAGCTGTTGTCCAGACAATACATTATAATAGTAATGTATTAGTTGCATTTCTTTGCATTTGAACATTACGCACAATGTACATGACATATTATTTGATGATTGCCATTACATTTTTAATTTAAAATCTACCAATGACCATATAGGTCATAAGCACAATATGGAGAGTCTAACATAGTATACAGGATACAAAATGTACCATGAAACATGAATTAAAAACATAAAGTTATAATAGAACATGGCCAGCCAGAGTATTTACTGAAAAACAAGAAATATCCCCCCCCCCAAAAAAAAAAAATTATGTGTCAATAAGTTTATGAATTTTTCTGAAATGTACAGTTGGTAACACGGAACCAAAAGCATCGTCAGCCTTTAGTCTGGTCTGACCAAAGGAGGTTTTGATGCTCCTAACAGTATTTAATTGACACACTTATTCAGAAATACAGAATAATCGACATCATCACTGTTACATTTTGGACCCAGTTTAAATAACTTAAAGTCAATGAGAGATTTCACTGGTAGTCAGTGTAAAGAGGCCAATGTGACAGTGGAGACATGCGATATATTTGGTTCTGAGCAAAATTTTGGACAAACTGGAAATGAGCCATGAAAATTTGGCTGTCGCAAGTAAACAAAACATTGCAGCAGTCCAGGCGTGACGACGCAAGAGCAGGAATAATTTTGTCTGTGCCCTGAAATGATAGGGCAGGGTTCATTTAGCTTCTCGACTGTAAAAAAAAAAAAAAAAAAAGATGCCGAAGCCTTACCACCCATAAGTAAACTGATGATGTAATCACATATTTTTAAAAACAAAAATCTATTTCAGGTACATGTGCTGATGTCTGATGATGAGAAATAATTAATAAAAAAAACAATATTTCGTTAAAAAGTTTAAAACAAGGCTATATACATAACCACTTGCCCCACCTTAGTTTTGGGAGTCTGACATCGCTGAGGTAGCACAGGTCCCCATCTGTCCGTCAATTATACATTTAGAAGGTTATTAGTGTCATAGGATAGGTAAATATATCAGGTTCAATAGTGAAAGTACTTAATAATGAACTGAAAGTAAGGGGCATTGGTCCTGAGATAAATGTAATTCAAATGGAAAAAGGGCAAAGTAAAAATGGGAGGTCCAATTCTGCATGTCTCGCATCCACCTGGCTGGTTTTCTGCTTCCAGCCCTTCTCTCTCTCTCTCTCTTGGTCAGTCAGACCAAAATTACATTAAAGAACACACAACACGACATAATTAAAGCCTGCAAATGAACACACATTCCAGGAACGTATAAATTATGACAAGTGCAAAACAACGAAATAGGAATCCTATTCAGTTGGTCTCTGAATTATTTTTCTAATCATCATATCTCTGTGCACAAAATGCTTTGAAACAGTAAAGCGTTTTCAGAAAGCTTCGTTTTGACCATCAGTGCGTTCCAGCTCGGCCTCACAGAGCTGCTACTGGCCTTAGTATTCTTGCTTACGTTCTTTTCTGACACAAGCAGTGGGCGTCAAAGCTTTTTTCTTAAGAAGCCCTCAGTATTCAGCTTTGACCTCCAGTATTTCACCAGTGACCTCTGGGAAAGTAATAACTCAAATGATTCAGATTTGCTGTATAAGGTCAGAGTAAGAGGAGCTGGCCAAGGTACAATTTCTCCTGACAGACTCTTAATCTGTCATAGTTATTGCGGTGGCTATTGCATGACAGTTCATGTTCTCTCATCATCTTCTCCACTGACCTTCATGTTTCATTTGGTCAGCCACCTCTTTTTCTCTGTATATAAAATTAATATATTGGGCTGCTGTTTATTTAAATGATCGGTTAAGGTTCGAGTTTTGGACAAGATGCAGCGGCCTCAGCTTTTGGGAGGCAATCAGACATCTCTAAAGGTTGTGCTGTCAGGTCTTTACAAGAAAACATGCCCACATATAAAGAATATTACTCCAGCTTTCTTTTTTCCATTTATGAACTGCTCTCCACGCTACTGTACATTCGGCTCATGTTAAAGGCCACAGCAAACCATTTGTGTGCTTTTTTTGGACATTATGAAACAGCTAAAAATGCCAAGTTCCTTACAGATATCTGCATTTTACAGCCTTTATGTTTTCATGCCTCCGCATTGGCGATAGCCACAGCTGGAGGCGTTATGTTTGCAGGTTGTCCGTCCTTCGGCCCTGTTGTTGTGAACGCCGTATCTCGAGAACATTTTGAGGCAATTCCTTCAAACCTTGCACAAATGTTCACTCGCCATGAAACTCCAAAATTCATATAATAATTATGACACAATTTCACCCAAAACTATAAGCGCAGAAAAAAACTGAATCTGTGAGCAGCAGGTGGGGGGAGCCAGGTTAGTACTAAACATGGCTGTCTAAGACGCTACACGTAAAATGACGGTGTTATTAGTATCGGACAAATTTTGGGGTTTGGCTTGAAATTTAACCGACTTAAATAGTTAAAGCTGTTCTTTAACTTATATTTAGATTATATGCTGCACAATAAGCTGTGCTTAAGTCCCTTGAAATCATTGCGGGTGACTTCAAAACACCCTCCTAACTGAAGGTCATGCACAGTACAGTACCGGAGCGCAGACACCTACTGCGTGAGTGAAGTGGAGAACTATTTGGTCAAAGAAGACAGCTTGGGTTACACAGCTTCAGGGCTGCTCAACTCTTACCTTTATTTAACTGTGATCTTCAGAGAGTCTTGGTCCTTTTAAAGCTCCGCTGGAACCGGTTTTAGATCTTGGCCTCCCATTGAGTTCCTCTTCCAGTGAGCCAAATATGAATCTCTCCTGACTCAAAATGTTTAGGCACAGGGCCACAAGGTCTTCTCGACTGGTTGAGATCCAGACTGAATTTTCCCACATTCATTAGATTAATTGAAACTGAAGTGCTGGAGCAGACTACCACTAATTTGTGCTCTTATTATCTTCAAATGTGGCCTTCAAAATATGTAGATGGTGCTGTTTCTGTCTACCGTATCTTCTTTGGAGAGTTCTCTCCTTCGGTCTGATGTGCATGCCGTCTCTGTGAATGATTCCCCGCTGAACATTCACTCTGTTCCGTTTGTGCACAGGGGCCTCCCTGTCTGAAAAATATTCTCAAAGCCGTATGAAAAGCCAATGCGATTGGGAACCTTTTTTCTTGGTTGTGGCGTGACACTAATTTACTTCCCCTCACACTTCCAAGGCAATTAGCTTTGAAGCTTCTTGGAAACTATTCTTGCACAAGTCGATAGCGAGTACGGCAAGTAAGAATTTAAGCAGGTCCATTGGGCGACAGCTAATAAATATATCAAATGAGGTTACAGTGAGAAAGAGAAACCTAAAAGAATAAAGAAAATATAATTACTTCACCAGTTATACTGGGTGTCTGGCCCTTCATTATTGGCAAGCGGTAGCATGCAAATGTGTGCCTGATTGTCTCTGACTTGATGAGAACAACACTGCAGTGTTATCCAAACATTTGTGCAAAATGATGCAGATAACTTTGGAGAACTTTTCAGATAAAATCATGTGATGATATATTCACTTTGCTGTGGGAAGTGCACTTTGGTTCGTATAGGGATGGCCTCACCAGGCATTGAAGTACCAGAACAAATACAAAAACAGCCATAAATTAGAATTAAGATAGAGGTTTTGTGAACCTTATTTCTGAATTGACTTCCCAATATGACTGAAAGGATTTCTGAATGAACACATCAATCAGGATGTGGCAACATTTGATTTATGTGATTCCAGTTGGTTGTCGGTGGGTCACTATCAAACAATTTTCATCAAACCACCACCATGCAATTGTGGAGAAAACAGATTAACTGGGTGTTGAGGTGTCAGACTATAAATGACCCATACCTAAATTTGATTTCTCTTCATCTCATCAAAAAAAAAAAAAAATCATGATTCAAAAGTGTTTGAATTCTTCATTTACTGCTCACTATCAATTTTTTTGTGTGATTTTTTTTGTTGTTGTTGTTGATTTTATATACTTTATTAATCCCCGAGGGGAAATTTCTTCACTACAGCAGGGGGGGCTCTCAGGGGGGAGCTGCTGCAGCAGGCTGCCACTAGCGCGGCGCCAGGTAACCTGACCTGAGGTGCATGTTTTTGAATGATGGGAGGAAGCCGGAGAACCCGGAGAGAACCCACGCAAGCACAGGGAGAACATGCAAACTCCGCACAGAAAAAAATCCTGGAAACCTATTACGTAGGATGTAGTGAATAGGCTCATGATGAGTGATTTCAGGCACAGTTGGGGGCTTTAAGGAAGAGAAAGTAAGTCTGACTACCCTTTGTTCTTCTTATCTACAATGAGAGTTATTTTGAAATTCTTCCCGCTGGGTACCGCAGCCTCTCCTCAATCAATATACCTGCAGTGCCCCAACCAGAGGAGCTGCAGCTCACCTTCGAGGTCCTGATATCTGGGCTCCACACCTTCAGACAAACCTGTCTGTAATGTTTGTCACGGTAACTAAACTAGTTGTTAATTGAAGTTAACATCATGGGTTGACTGAACTTGTTTTTCCAAGTTCCCTTCAATTTGTTTGTTCACATTTTTTCCACTCATTAGACAACATAGAACTAATTCATCAAACTAAAGCTCAAACCCCGTACAATAACTTCTGAAAGAAAATTGACCTATAAATTGGGTTTTCTTTGGATTGTCCAACTCTCGTCATTTCCTTGGCCACGTCTCTGAAATTTTCCACCCTAAAACTGCCTCTCTCAGGATTTGTTACTGTAGTGGAGGGCTTATGTGCCACAGGGAACCTGAGAGTTATGTTTTTTTAGGGAGCGTTATGCTTTCCGTGAGGACACAAGATGCAAAACGGAGCAAAGGCCAGAGGAATTATTACCCAAAAGGACACACTCTCATAGAGCATGTTTTAACACTGTCTTTTTCGTTCACATATAATTGTCGTGTTTATTTCCAAGGTAAATTATGTTAATGCTATCAAATAATGGGAATGATCTGGCTGTTTTAGCAGAACGAAAATTACTGAGAACATTTAAAAAAAAACAACCTCAATTGTACCTCATGACTGAACTATTCTCCACATAAATTACTTCCTTAATTCATGATTTTCTACAAAATGATTTGCTCATGTGGACTTACATCTACACAAAACATACACAGATCTCCGGAGGCAATCCTCCTGTACAAAAATTAAGCATACACATAATTAAAACATTTATTGCAGTAGCTGTATACCTGTAGAGTAGTAACAAGGATTAACTGTTTCAGTATCTGTGTTGTCAAACACCCTCACAACTGACAAACAAACTGCGATAAGCAAATCACTCCATCCCACTTAACTTCTTTATATTGTGACATAAATATGAAAGTGCTTTCCAAACCAAATGTCTCCTTAATGCACAAATCAACTCTATTCCAACAAAAAGAAAATGACACAAAAATGATCAAGTTAATTTTAAAAGCTATATCGTTTAGCATGCTATTCCATTGTGTAATTTGCCTTCCATGCTGTGGAATAAAACAAACCTTTTCAGACAGTGGAATGACAGATGATCTTTCATGGGTGACCCATTGTCTGCACATGCCTTTGTGTTTTTCCTCAACATCAACGACTTGATTTTGTACTTTAACATCGGCGTGATCATGTCTTTAAATTTGGCAAACCTTCAATGCATAAGGCATTTAATTATCGGACAAGATATTCTTTGTAGCCAACATGTTTTCGTCATTTAAATAATTACAATTCAGTGTTTGAAGAAACATCATGAAGGCACAGTGATTAAAGTGTTGTCTTAACCTGTGTTTTCTTATGTATGGAAAATAATAGTCTGTGTGGAAACAATATATATAATATACATACTGTATATACATGTCAACAAATTGCAGGTACTACTGAGGGATTGCACTCAGTTAAATCACAATTTGAATAAAATCTTTACAGTAATAATAAGATCAACGTTAGATAAAACATTTAGCCATTTACAAATATATTGCTATTTAATTGTACTGAACACTTCCAAAATCAGTTTATAGAGGAGAGCTTTCAGAGCTTTTCATTTTTATAATGCACATATTGAGCACTGACATCCTTCATACAAAATGTTTTTTTTTAAATTTAAAAAAAAAAAGGTTTGCCTGTGGTTTTGCAGTACTTTGAGAAAAAATATTATGAAATATGGACAACACTGACTATAATATTGGATGGACATTTGCTTCAAAATCAACCGTAGGGTTTTCAAAGAATCAAGGTAAATGTTTGCTTGTTGTACATTATGCCATAATCTAGATCTTTGTCCAGTTGACATCCCAAATCCTGATGACAAGCCATTATGATGACAACAGCCAATAACTGTTCTATTTACTGTGGATATTACAGATACATGAAAGTGGTTAATAAGTCTTATTTACAAACACACAGACAATGACAGAATAAACAAGTGTCCACAAACAGTGTTATCAGAACAACACTTTCTGAAATGTAATTCCATTTTCTTTGATTGTGTCGATTAATATAGTCCTGAACAACTCAATAACAACCACACCACAAATATTTGTATATATTGGTCAGCCATGGTAGGTTTTTTTTTTCTTCTTTTTTTCTTGAAATTTGTTTTCATATTCTCCATTTTATGCATGTCCTTCCTCCACTTGTCCAGTTCACACATGAAGTGAACAGAAAATGTTACTGAACGTTGAAGGAATCCATCGAGAATCACCAAAAAATAAAACAAATTCCCCTACAGCCATAGTAAAGTTCAATTGTAGAGAACACAGCAAAAGCACTATTTTGTGGCCTACATTGTACATGTGGCGATCACACTGCAAAAGCATCAACTCAAGTGGGAAGAGATGAAACAAGAAAGAAAACAAGAAAACGGGAGAGGAGCTCAGGTGACACACTCCGCCTGTCCACTATGTCCAGATGTACGGACATGTCACAGTACAGAAGCAAAGTCCCTCTTATAGCTGCTGGTCCTTTGGGCTGTCTGGGCAAGAGGCTGGCTGGCAAGACTTCAGACTCACCAATGGAATATCAGCCATGCCACTGCTGTTGAAGTGTCCCTCTCCGCTCCCAAACTGCTTCCTGTCAACAAAGTGCTCTGACCGCCCGCTCTCGTTTTTCCAGGTTCTGGTCAGAGTATGTCCATTGAGGAGTTTGTCCTTGGGACCCCACTCCCTCTGAGACCCAAAGCTGGACACCGGTGACTTGGGCTGCTGGTATGTTCCCAACGTTGGGGGCATCCAACAGTTGTCTGAATGTCCCAGGACAAGGCACTCCTGTGTACACATCTCTGTAGCCTCCACTAGACCACGAGGTCCCAGTGGGCCATCTAAAAACAGAACGAGAAAAGAAAACAACATGTCAAAATATGTTGAGATCAACAGTAATACCTATTGTTACCTAATTGTTGCAGTCATTTAAAAAACAACAACCTCGTATTGAACTGAAACCCTCAGGTTGTTGTTGTAAAATCAACATGAATTTGTTCTTACAGACTGCCATACCACTGTCAATTACCCCCTTTGGTGGTACTTCCCTGCCAACCAGTCAAGTTACACTTTACAACCATGTCTGTGCAGACTCATAAAATTATACAGTATGTATTGAAGACTTTGAAGGAGTCCTTGTACTTCATATGTTTGGCCAATAAAGTCAATTCTGATTGAGCTGACAGCACAGAATATCTATACAATCACCACAGTTTCAAGGTGGACACCCAAGATTATTGTCACTAATTCATTATCCACCCAAATGTGAAATATGGTCACAGTCAACATTTATGGTGTTGAATAATAGCGTTGAATTATCATACACATGTTTTTTGAGGTCACTTTGGCTATACTTGAGCCCAAGTGAATGTTTATGCCAAATGTGATCACATCTCCCGTGAAGGCGTTCCTGAGATGCCCCGGTGATGGAAATAGGACGGAGGGACGAACATACTCCTACAATGATACAATCAAAACTCCGTCATTGCAGATATAGTATGAATTACTCAAATGGCATCCACCACTACATTCTGTACTTCAGACATCACTAGTTTCATTGCATTCTATTCTATTCTATTCTATTCTATTCTATTCTATTCTATTCTATTCTATTCTATTCTATTCTATTCTATTCTATTCTATGTTTTGGCACTCAATGCAAAGATCATAGTTTTTGCTTAGATGGTGAAAAACGTATGGTAGACTTGAAGCACAACACAGGATGTGTTATGCAACCAAAGCTTCAAACTTTCCCTAACTTTACTTAAAGTACCATGGCTGCTTAAAAGTAACCACATGGAGGATTCACTGTTCAAACCATTTGTCTGGTGTCAAAATAGTGGTCAGATTGGATGGTGTACGCCCACCATCCTTCAAAAGCTATTCTGTGGTACAAAAATATAGCACTGAATTGACTACAAAAATGTTACCAGTAAACATAGAAATGAATAATGTTTCTAGCAAAACTTTGAAAGGAAAAATTAGTAGACAATAAATGTAATTTCTTGGACACAACGATAAAATGAAAGTAGCTTCAGTCAATTTAAAACTAAGCTAACAACGCTGTTTCTAGGTTCAGGGACTTTTCATGCCCCTTCATCTACTTTATCTCAATCAAGAGCCAACCAAAAAATGTAAATCAACTTTTTGAAAAGGTAGCATCTGCTTCCCCGCGCTCACTATAGCTCTCTAGTACACATGAGGTCCAAGTTGTGAGAGTTTCAGAAACACTGCTGGAGACCAACTGGCAATGTGTCTGAAACATGAATGAGCTGAACATTTGGGAGTTGGAAGAATGGGGGCTATAGATCTTGAATAGGATGAGTGGGTAGGATTGCGTTCTCTTTGTGCACTGTTGAGTCCACAGATACATTTACACTGCCTAAAAATGTTCTTTAAATACACAATTCTCAAGTAAGAGATGGCACAACACTGTCGTGATCATGCCCAATATTCGTCCAGTAATTAAGCATCCCAATTCTTCTGTTCATACATTTAAATAAATGATCATTGTTTGACACACATTTTCTGCAAGTGGTTATTGTTAGAATGAAAACCGCGTTGATATCAATATGTTTTCAGACACTGTTTGCAAATCAATGTTTTTGACCAACCTAATATCAGTAGTGAAGCTGCTTCAGAACAAATGGGCCACGGTACAAGCTCATTATTTCCTCGGTTTAAATCATGCTACTGTCTTCAATAAAAAACGGTTCTACACTGGAAAGAAGCTGAACTCCCTTCACCAAAACCAAAAAGCGGAGTGTTCAATGTTGAAGGTCAATTTGCACCACCACAAATCATCCTTCCTCTCCAACTCACTGCTACCATCTGGATACTACTCTGATGAACATGCATCACCATTCAGACATTAAAACGTGTTTCAGGTGGTATTTATTTAAAGCTCATTTGATAGAAAAATATGCATAATGCATGAAATGTAATGTAATTCTAACATTTGAAGAATTTTTCTCCTTTGAGTCTGTTTTATTTTTAAGAAGTTCTGTTTGTGTTTGTATATCAAGCTTCAATAGGTAATGAATTCAGCTGTTTTTTTTTTTTGTCCCAAAGAGAAAATGATAACTATTTGTCCTAATTTGTTCCTTTGCTTCACAAGCAGCTAATTGGCTGGTGGGTAGGATCTGTAATATTTCAAAGGGTTTCTCTTTGACTGCTGCATGGACCTGTTTTTCTCCTCATTCATTTCGATTTGAGTCTTTTTTTTTTTACAAAAAGGTAACTTATTACAGGAACAGAAAGTGCTGGAGAAATCATCTGCTGGTTTAAATTCATTCTCTCTAATAAACTTAATACTGTAGTTAAGTTGCTACGTATTAAAGTGATTGTATTTGTAAGTAATTCTACAAATTTCAATTTGAAATGATATTCAAATGAAGACATCAACATTTTTTAGTATATAAGTATATTATTTACTGTAAAAGTTAATATTGGAAAACGCTGGAACTGTCGCAGTCAGACATTTTTATAGCATGTCTACGATCACTGAATTTGGGACCAATATGATAATTGAATACTTACAAAACTGCAAATGGTTTACTGCAATAATGCATTTGATTAGACTGCTGGTGAAGAATTAATTCAAAACCAAACTGATTTCAATGTGATTTTTGAAGTTTATGACCAGCATTCTTTTTTTTGTAACAAAGTTACAAAGTTTTGTAACAAAGTTTTGTTTGGTAAAGAAATGTAGTGATTTGTTGACTCTTTTGTAATACAAAACTATAAACCGTCTCAAAGTATTGAATTGAGTACAGTAAATGGATCTCTGATGATGACACAAACAATACAAGGCTTAAATTTTGGCAATTAATTACAGGTCTAATAGATTAAATTACATTATGTTGTACAATTGTTTCTTTCATTGTGGGCACCCCCCTCCATATACAACCTGGACAGCCTAAAATTAATGCAGTTTGATATGTATGACATTTTTAAGAAATTGTAGTCTACTACTTATGCAACACAACATAGCAATTCATATTTACATATTTAGATTGTTTCTTGGTGTCAACACTTGGATCATAAGCCTTTTTGCATTAGCAAAAATAAAACTGTCTTTAGGAGGAGGAAACAAACAATTATATTTTATTTTATATTATACATTTATACATGAACATGTTCTTGTACTCCACTAAGCTTTCCTGTCTGAAAACTGGGTTTTGGATTTGAAAGCACATTCTGATATATGATGTGAAATTCTGAAGAGGGAGTCAGTCACTCTTCTGCATGAATGTAGAGTCCATCACAATAACAGGCGCCCATAATTGGCATGTGAGGAGTCTAACCAAGACACATATTATCATAGTTGCATGAGGAACCACAGAGAGCGATAATACATAGTACCCGGGAGACGGCAAGATGAATTCCTCAAATGAGATTTTAGACGAGTGAGTAGATATCCGGGGAGCTGTTAACAGAGAGAGATGGTGGAAAGGAAAAGAACGACGCACATGTACTTTATACAGTGTAGAGCAGAACTAGTTACAGACCTGCCGTGACATTTTCATTTTTTATTTTTTTTATGTTAGACAAATTAGTATAATGAAGGCATGATAATAGTGTTGTCATTGAAGGCATTTCTTCCAGCTATTTAATCACAGGATGCTCGAAAATAATAATACAAAAATAATAAAAGAGCACAGATTTGTAAAACTGAGTAAACTATATAGCTGTGTAGCATTAGCAGTTTGTGTTTGGATTAGAGCAGAATTAGATGACTGTAATGTCTGTATTTCTTTTCCTTTTGTATACTAAATCAGAGCCAGTCATTAATCAAGGACACTTTGTGCTTTGCTATTCCCCTGGTGTAATAAACATGACCATTTGCATGTAGATTGGTACAATCAGTGGCCCCGGTGGGCAGTAGAGGATAATTTGAATCAGCCATTTTCCCTGCTAATCTCTGCATACCCGCTGTTTGAGAAAATGCAGCGACAAAACCTGATTGAAAGACCACTTGAGGTACAGAGCTGATAGGTTACAAAATCTATATGTACAGCACTGCTATAATATTGGCCAGTAATTCCCAAGCAGGGATAGCAAAAGAGCACAGGAGATTAAATTAGGGATCGTCATTTCAAGCAAACACACTATTCAATATAGCTGGGAACTACGCAACTCTTATTTGACTCGAGCCTACTACGTGAGTACTACGTGATCTTCCCCTTATGTTGTTGAGGGGCAGTTTGCAAACAGCTTTTAGGTGCATTACTGCTCTTTTGGTGGTACTGGGCACCAGTAGAAACAATAAATATATGACTGTTGGATTTTTTTTAAAAATTTTTTTATTTAATGAGTATGTAAAAATCATGATTCATCCCTAAATAAAATACAGTAAAAAGCTAAATACGAAAGCTAAATGATGGAAATGTCCACCCTACATCCTCCCAAGTGGTATTAGTGCAAATGTAAACTTGGCCAAACCTTGCAAACTATAGTTATGACATAAAATGTTTAAGAGATATTAAAAAAAAATGTAATACAAACATTTTTTTAAATTCAGGTCAGCATTTGTTTTCTTTAAAATTTTTCATAGCTGCACTGTTAACAATAAAACAACATATTTAAACTTGAGCACCTTCAGGATATTTGCTGTCCTTTAACAGCTGAGAGAGAGAGAGAGAAAAAAAAAAAAAGCAATTCTTTTGTTCCCTTCATAACAAAGTACCGTGGTACATCCTTCTCCCGAAGCCCAACTCCACGCTTAAAAATATCCGGCGTAATCAAAACTCAGACTCAGCAGACCAAAAATTTCAAACAAAACCAAAACACCACACATTACTTGATCTCTTTTTTTATTTTTTTTTTTTTATCTGGCTCCCTATAAAACACGCTGGAGAGATTCAGTTGGAGTCTTTTGTCTGAAGTGTGCAGAAATGTGTTAGTTCCTTTAATTGAAAGGACACTATAAGTGGAAGAATCTTCTCCGATTAGGCCTCATCCCTCTGGAACAGACTTTCTGACATTGTATCAGAATGAGTACAGATTTCTATTTTTATAGCACAGTTTACAATCTACCTAAACTCCTTATTAGCCATTGTGTTCTTTTCATTTACTTTTTTGCAGTTTGTCAATTGCTTAATCCTCTTGTGGATTGACCTGTTCTTGTCCGGTGTATTCATATCCATATCAATACACACAGATACATCCTTAATTTGATAGGTTTTTTCCCTCAGCATTGTTCTTCGTGCTCATCTTTCCTGTTAATATGACATTCCGATGAAATTGATAGACACTGACCACCACGACTAATTATAAACTACCTTCTTCTGATTATCTTGTGCCCAAGAATAAGCTTGTTTGCCTCGTTTCGTTTTGACTTCCCACGTCGTAATCAGAAGGCCATCTTCTGTCATGTATCACCATCGTCAATAGGCTGGTGATTAAGCTTATTGTCTTTGATGCTTAGTTTCATATATTGATTATACACTGTCATCATTCGCAGTTCTGTGCACGGTAGCAAAGCTCCACATGCAAAGAGCGTAATCAAGAATCTGTCTATGCTGAAACCCGTGCGATTTGGATGTCAAGTGGATGTCACTTGACATCCTCTGGGCTTTCTCCAGCCTATTCCCGCTGAAACCTTGAAGAGCTGTGGACAGATGATAAGCACCAACACACCATGACCCTACGACTGTAGATAAGAGCCCGTTGGGCGCGTACTCCATTGTGCTCTTGCTCCACAAACAAAACTTGTAAACCTGAAATACATCCCGTCTGGCCCAGTGAAATATAAATATACATTGTTTTGTGACTTGTGGAGTGATTTTAGGCCAAATACACCTGAAGTTGTGGCAGGCCAGTGGTTTTATTGTACTTCAGCCTTAAGATATTGTATATATCTGTGAACACAGTTTACTGACCTTTTTGGTTTGGTGGTTTTGCTTTGATTCATTACAACAGTATTCGACTTAACTTTATTATAACGGTACTTTATTGGATGGTATTATAGATTTCATTAATGTAACTACGTTGGCCTACAGCCTATACTGACCTAATAAGGGGCATTCCTAATGACAGATTTTTTTGTTGGCATGGCTTTAAGACGGAGCCAACAGGTTTATGTCAATGATGCCACAGAAATAAAACTCACAAACGACTGACTGACGTGATATGCATTGTTTTTGGAGGTATGACCCAAGATAAACTCTTCAAGACTAAATTTTTTTCCCATGTTTTAGTGTTAAAAAAAAAAAAAAAAAAAAGTGTAATAAATTGTAATACCTAATAGAAATACTAGTTAAAGTGGCAGTACTTAAAAATAGCAATCAAATTGTCAGCTGAGTATTGTGATAGTATCAAATCGGGAGATGAGCGTATTGTCCTTGCCATGTATACATACATAATGTTACTTATGTAAAATGACTTACTTTAACCCAAACCATGATTTTTCTCCCAACATCAGCCAATTAGTGTTGGTGCTTAAACCTAACCTTTGCAATCAGGTCGCATTGAAACCGATCTTTTCCTGAACACACCTCCATGGTTTTTGCTACCTGAATCTAAGGCACCTGGAGATGCTAGTGGGCTGTGACAAAACGGCAGTATTTGATGCCCTTGTGGAACCTTATTTTATTTATGTCTTCCTTCAATCATCATTAAGAATCAATATCTTCAGTGGAACAGCATCAGCATGCATATTTAGGTAATTACTGCAAAGGAACAGCTCTTCCTCATGGATAAAAAAAATAAAAATACAAAAATAATTACTTCTAAGAACATGTTCTACTACACTAAATGGCTTCCACATTATTTTGTGCTTCTTCGTCTGTGCATAGCTCGTTGCTAATGGTTACTATGTTGGCGAAGTCAACTTCCTCCCTGCACACACAAACACACACGCCACACACACACACACACACATACACACACACACACACACACACACACACACACACACACACACACACAAAAGCAAATAGCCAGTGGCTGGTGTTTGGTGCAGAGCCCCTGAGTGCTTTAAATAACATTGAGGCACAGGTGTTCAGGAATGCAAGGGATTCAGAACTGTGTCAGATGGTGCTGACTTTTGCTTACAGCACTGTGCAAATGTTCCAGATGTCCACAAAGACAGATACCTTAAAGACAAAGAAACCATTAGATTGCCTCCTGATGCGGTGTCATTAGGATGTGCTGGAGGCTAGTCTGTTTAATTCTGCAAGAAGCTGTGGAATATAAGTGAGCCACAAGGAATAGCTGTTTAACGATGGACACTTTGACCAAACAGCATTTACATGCTTCTGTTTCCGTCCTCCTACTCGGCATCAACAGATCACAGAGGTTACAGAGGAGGAGAGAATCATCCTCATTTTTGACAAGTGGTGGTTTGCAAGTATTGGGGAGTATTCTTGTTTTTGTCTTCAGGCTATTACTAATGAGATAACGTTTGGCTAATTAATTGGATGCACACTATCAGTGCTGATGTGCTAGTCTCACACCAACAGCATTCAGCCTTCAGAATGGCAAGGGGAAACGGGTGGAGAGGGAGTGAGAGTGATTGAGTGCGGGGGATTTAGTGTCCATAGGGCTTGTTTATTTATCCATGCTGTTAAGCATGCCCAGATGTTGTTATTTGGGGATGAATGAGGCTTTGTTTTGGTCCAGCGTGGAGGCGTACCGCTGTTTCCAGCTGCCGTTCAGAAACCCTCAAGATACGTCTGACTGTTTAATTCTGAATCCTTTAAATCTGCTGTAGGCTTTTTTTTTTGTGACCCGTTCATCCTCCACTACAAAAATACTATACAGAAATATTCTGTCAGTCCATCTCTGTATAGACCAAGGCATATAATGGTATACAGTCAAATAAACATAACCCGTATAAATATCTGCTGCATACTAAGAGCATATATATTGTAAATTGCTTGGGGAAATGTGTGAGTTGTATGGTGGTTGGTGTCCAACAAGGCATAGAATTACAGCTGCATACAGCTTTGCAGAACATTTGAAAACAGGCCCTGTGATTTACAGTAAAGGCTATCAGGGGTGGGATAGATATAATAGTGAGCAGAGCAGAACAGAGCAACACGCTGAATGCATTCTCCTGAGAATACCAGTCTGGTTGATGGATCCTTTCTAGTGCTCCCTTTGAGACCAGGCAGCAGCTTCTCATGAGAGGAGATGAAGGGCAGGAGCGAGTCAAAACAGAAAAAAAAAGAAGACAAAGCCTGAGAATGGAAGTGAAGGGTGGTCAGAGGGAAAGAAAAGAAGGAGCGGGGGAGATGGAAGGTAAGGAGACGGAAAGTGAAGGTGAGGAACAGTATGAAAACAAAAAAAAAACACAAAGCCTGTCAGAAATTGTCAGTAATTTACATAATTTTCATGATCACTGATACACATTATTGGCTTAGACCTCGCTTAAAACTATTCTCAGATCAATTTGTAATTCAAATATTCAACTAAAGATACTCTATTAAAAGTACAGTATGGTGTGAGGAAGAAAGTGTTTTATTATTGTTTGTGTGTTTCTTGGAAATGAAGCTCAAGAAATGTGATGAGCATTTTCAATCCTTTTCAATTATCAAACTGTTAAGTTTTTTTTTTATACACTGGGCAATTTGCATACTAGTTTTGTTTATTTTACTAATATTTGCCCTGTACTAATGTGTTGCAAGATTATCATCATTATCTGTGGTTTGAGAAGCATTCTAGTGCATTAATTGTAGCCTGTTGCTAAATAGACTAAAGCACTTTAAAACTGGAGGTGGTCTGACAGCTCGCACTACAAACTGACATTCACATTTCTTAGTCTTTCATCAAAACATATCAAATCATTCTTTCATTCCCATCTATTAAAGTCTAAAGTTTAATTTAAAGATTCAAATTTGTTGCCACTATGCCCCAGTGAAGATCAATTTTGATGAGTATTTTCACTTAAAAACATCCACTGCTTTTTCCCCAATGTTCTCTTCACTCAGTATTTCCCTCAAAACTTCACTGTACCACTCTAGGGGCAAACTACCCATCTACTATAAGTGGAATATTCTATCAAAGTTGTTGAATTTTAGCAAAGTAACATTAAAAATTAAGTTTTTTTTTTTTTTTTTTTTTTAAGGAGTCAATATATTACTTTCTAGCATAAAAAGCCAACTGGATATTTTCTCCATTTGGATCAGTGATTATCATTCAGTTTTGTTGGACTACGTCCATGAAAACAAGGCTGTTTCCTCCTCATAAAACCTCTTCATATTAGATAATACACCTGTGTAATGAATATGGAAAAGTTGCTATTAAATAGGGGCTTCAACAGTCCAACGTTAAAGGTGCATCACCTTTGCTGCGGTTCATGTCATTTCCCTCTTTCTGCCCCCACAGTTCCTGTCAGTATTTCTACTGTAAAAAAAAAAAAGAAAAAAAGATGCAAGTAAATATCATCTGGCCTTTTGTGCCTGGGATGTGCCGGGTTGTAAGAGTAAGAGCGCAGGAGCACTCCAAAAGACTCTGACCTTTCCTGCTCATCTACTGTACACCATAAATTTTAGGTGCAGTTCTGGGTCAAGCCACCTCCAGACGTTCTTTGGTGACTCCTGACTTTTCACACTGCAGCAGTGAGGAGTGGAGGAGAACACTGCACAATGTGTTGACAGTCGGACAAAGTAAAACTTTTACCTCACTGGTTGAAAGACAAAGGAACTTGTAGATCCAAAAGTACCGATAATGTTTTGCACTGTCATATTTCATATTTGCACAGACGTACCTACAATGATTTTTTTTTTTTAACAATATGTGTGTACATATTTTTCTACATAATACATTTGTTTACAAACGTTTGGACGAGAGAACTACTGATGTGACAACGACGCTAGTTTTGGTTGTTACAGTCATGACAATGGTGGCGTCGAACAGCTACTTTGCCGCGTCACGGGAAATGTGTGCCCCTCAAAATAAAAGCACAGCAGCAAAGGTTCTGTATCCTTCAAAATAAAAGTTTGACCTTTTTTCCCCCCTTAATATTTTTAGCGCACACATCCACAGCCGTGAGGCCAAGTCATGATGGCCTTACGACCCACTTTTGGATCACAACCCACTTGTTGAGAACCACTGTTCTAAATTGTTTTTCATTATGTAGTCTAGATCTGACATAGATGGAAAGATCTGAGAAGACATGAATAAAGTAAATACTAATATTCAAATTAAGTTCAAAAGGAGCACCAAAGAAACGCTAACAAAGGTTAATGAAATAGAGCATTGACACGCACTGACATTTTACAGTGCTTAAAGAAATGGTCCAGTGTTTTGATTTTGCTTCGGTGGGAGATTTTAGATGGCTGGAGAACATCGAAAAAATAAAGTAAATCAGACTTTACTAAGACCCATACTAATCTATCAATAATGTTGGAATCAAGCCCAATTCCAGTCCCAGGTATCGGCTCCTGGTGTGCTTCTAATAGATTAAAAAAATATATATTTTCCTGCAGAGAAACAAGCAACTTACACATAGTCAAGTAGGCACAGTGAAAATATGGCGAAGCCTCAGTTGTAGACGTGGCTGGATTTCCATATTAAGAACAAACTGTACTGTGCTGATAATGTGGAGGGATGGGGCAAAGGAGGGCAGATTAGACTGTTGTCATGGGGCTCTGGTCCTTTAGTGCACGCAACAGAGCACATATTCTATCAGTTAGGGGGAACTAGAACACTGTGCTTTCTGTTGGTGTGCACTGAGAAAAGGTGCAGAAAGTGGTGGAAAAAAAAATCACTGTCTGGCCTGGAGGCATCAGTAAAAAGGGGCGGTGAGGTCTAAACTAAATTCCATTGTGGAAAACACCTTCCACTCTATCTATGGTGAAATACAAAACAGCTTCGCTTTTTGCCTCTGAATCCACACATGTGCCTACAGCCATTAAACTGCACAATACTTTGTGACCAGGCAGCTCCGGTCGAAGCCAAATAGGGGGGGGAAGTGAGGCAGGATGTCTGAACTGCGCAGCAGAAACGAAACAAGCCACCATGGACTGCCGCTCGCTACATTTGTATGGAGCGCAATCCAAAGCATTTGTAGTCTTTCGCTGTGATGTTGTCTTCCGGACATGTCTCTGCGTATCCGTGTGGATTCCCTGCATGAGTTCACACGTACTCCAGCTTCTACTGTAGCTGCGTTACCTTGTGCTCATATGAATATTACAGTGGTACTGTGAACACAAAATAATGCACACGCTGCTAATTTTCTACAGATGGTAACGCCGTCCTGGAGGACATGTAAAGAAGACATGTAGGAATACAAATCACCAAGGCTTCTACCCAGTGCATTTCACATGGTGAATTGTTGTTTACAATACCAATAAAGAAGGCACAGGCGCAGCCTTCTCGGGACTTACTACACAACTAAACTTATTTATCTATCAAAATACAAACTTGTCTGTTTCAAATTTAGGCCTAAAAGTTGAAGTGAATTATTTTAGTGGACATGTCTGAAAGACTTTTGACAGCACCTGCCATCTCTAATAGCAGTCAGACATCTGACATTCTGACTCTGTTTGATAGTTATCTGTCCTGCCATCATCATGTTATCACCATCCATCCATCCATCCAGCCATCCATCCAGCCATCCATCCATCCATCCATCCAGCCAGCCAGCCAGCCAGCCAGCCAGCCAGCCAGCCAGGCCAGCCATCCACGCATATCCATTTAACCATCCAAACATGACACAGATGAGTCACTCAATGGTGCTGGCTACATAATAGGTCACTGTAGCCGAGATAACTATACTTTAATTTTTCAACAGTTGAACATTTCTCATCTCTATTACGTAAACAGTTAAATGAAGTCGGCAGTGTTACAGATTCTGTGTGTGAACGGGTGACTGCTTTTAGGCTTCAAAGTGAGAGTATAATATCCCTGAACCCTAAATCAGATATTCTTTCTTAATATTCCTTAAGATGGATCAATGGTGCAGTCAGTGATATATCTCATTATTTATTAAATCCAATGTCAACATAGTATCAAAGATGTAGTTCTGAAATTATTTGAATAAATAAATACAGATACTTTACCATTTTATTTTTTTTAGTATTTCACTTTTTTTAATTTTTTTTTAATTTTGTAAGTAAAGATGGCAAGACAGATTTCAAAACACATTTGTAGACGCTGTTTGACACAGCTCAGTGCAAGTGTTCCGTCCCCATGACAACAATAGCCATGTAAAAATGATTTCATGATTTTACCCTCTCCAATCTTCCATTACATTAGACTCAGCCACTGACCTTGTAATCTAATTTCTGATCCAGTCAGTGAGTATGCCTGCTCATCTTAACAGTGGATTGAATACATTTACGCATTTCTTACATTATTGTCACTGAAAGTAACAATGAGACAAATATGTAATGGAAAATTCAGTTTTCAATGATGCCCCTTATATATCAGTGAAATGTTGGACAAGTGAACATTTTAATCAGCAGCTGGCTCTTATTCGTCCTCGTGGGACGACACCTATCTACGACAAATTTGAACTGCCTGGCCAAAGTGCTGCCCTGACAGACGATGGCACTAATGTGACTGAAAATAAAACACCTTTCACAACAACGGTCTCCCAACAGTCTCTGTGCTGACCATTAAATATGACAAATAGATTTCAAATTTGACACAAGAACATAATCTTTTAATTAGTGTGAGAGCTTGCTGTGGTTATAATGACGTAAGTACTACAACAGATATAGATAATGATCACGATGACCTTAAAAAAAAACTGTAAAACTACATCATGACCACAATTCTCTTTTGCCAACATCGGCAAGGCAGCAGGGAATCCAGCCATCTAAATGAGACATAATAATGACTGCATCAATGTTGCTTAGGGGTTTAGTCCAATTCCTTCACAGTGTGCCATATTACACTGTGACTTCATGTTTTTATTTGTGATGTGGCTGTTTGCGGGATGTAGCAAGTATCGATTTTAATCTGGAAAGAATAAGACGATAAGAAATTGTCACTGGTTTTTGGCTATTAAAGTGCCATAATCAGTATATATTACATTTTATTACCTTAACCAGAGGAATTATTCAGCACTTGGTAACAATGCAGACTACCAGCCAGTTGTCATTTCCCAGGGCATCAAAATACAGACATTTTGTCAAAGCAGTTGTCAGAGAGATGGCACAGTGACTACCTGGGTCGAAAGAGGTGGTCATTTGATGGAGTAGAAAAAGTGACAAATTCCGCTTCTTGAGAACATGGAATTTCTTTTAAGTAATTCAAGTACAGTATGTTACTTACCTAATATATTGAATTGAAGTAATTTAAAATTGATATGTAAAATTCATTACACAAAATCTTCTTATTTTAACCATAATCATTATCTCTTCTTAAACCCAATCACATGGTTTTGTGCACAAACCTAAGGCACCTTGTGTGTGTCTGACACCAGTGGCCTGTGAGAAAAGGCATTATTTGACCACATGGGATGACAATAGATTGACACTAATGGTACTTATTGAATATAACCATCATCTTGAGTTTCATCTTGTATGAAAATATCCAAAGGAACATTTAGAATTTAAGATTAGTTTAGTTCCAAAGTTGGATTTTAAATTAACAGACATGAATTTGTGTACCACATCGTCTCATCATGTCAATGTTTGATAGACAATATTTAGTGTGATGGTATAACTGGATTACATGCCACATCTTAATTTAGCATGGTGATGACTGTACTAGATTAAAGGCATGCATTTGCATACAATTATTATAATACCATTTATGGAATCATTGTTGAATATAACCTATATATGGTCAAATCAATCAAAATGTATTTGTATAGCACATTTTAACACACAACAAAGGTTGCCCAAAGTGCTGCACATAGATAAGCAGTCATACATTCGAAAAGACTGGATTAAATTAAACTAGTCTTTATTTCAAAAGTACATTTGAAATAAATGTAATAGTATTTATAATTGCCTTTGACAAAAAATATTGATTTTGAATGTACTTGCTTGGGCTTTATTTTGTAGATTTTCCCAAATGTTCATATACTTTGTATTTATAAACTGTCTGTCCATCAGTGGTTGTCGAGGCAACTAAACCATTTGGTTAAGCAGTTTGTAAGGAGAGAAGTAACTACTACAAAAGAAAAGGTACTTTATACTGGTATTATACTGCACCGTACAAATACCACCACTGATTCTGAGTATAAATCTGAGTCTCCAATGTTACAGTATAACACTTTGTATGACCGTCCATCTCTACAGCCTTTTTAGTCTGGTGTATATGATCTCAATTCTTCTGTACAGACGCAAAATGTTGCCAGTAAAAATGGGACAAAAACAAATCGCTAAACTGCAATTGAGTTGCATGCAAACATAATCTGTAGAAGACTGCGTTGACCATTGTGGTTCGCCTCAATGTACGCTGTATAACACAAATTATTTCATTTTGTGGCCGCACACAAAATTTAAACAAGGATGGCCCTACTGCTCTCTCATACTATAAAAGGACAAACTGCAAATTTTGCAATATGCTGCAAAAATATTACTAACCTTAACAAGTTCTCCTTCATTTCATTTCTTTTACATTCAGAAATGGAATATATTTTAATAAACAAGCCTCCTTTAAAGCAATTAACCAGTGATGTTAACTATAAAACCTTTATAGTGCTGCAAAGGATTTACAGTGTAAATTTGTTGTATGGATCAGTTACTAATAAAATGGTTACTAGTTTTAGTCTTAAATAGGTACAGTGGGAGATAACTGGTAAATAAGGGAGTAACAATTCAGCAAAAAGGAGAAATACATTACACTCCATATCTTTTTTGGAAGTACCCGGTGCTTATGGAGAAGCCCGGTGCTACCAGTCCCAATTGAATGGCCATACATGGGTCAGGCTACACGCTTCATAGGGACTCGTATCCAGTCGTTGCATCCTACTGCATCCTGGATTTCGAAAATATTAGAACAACCGCTGCAACCACAATAAGGAAAGAAAAGTATTCTAAAATATTAATTTCAACTTCGTTACACTTAGCCACCCCCACCAGTCACTAATTGGACCGCCCTTCAAAGTGGTTGTGCAACCGCTAAAAGGGTTTCCAAACAATAATCACAGCAAAGAAAATCGAAGCTGTGAATAACAATCTGGTGGAGATGGAGTACAGTATTGGTAAAAAAAAACTTTGTTACTGATGATGTTCATCCTTTGAAATGAAATAGGAAAGGAGAAAAAGGAAAAATGGATCAGCTGACATTTGTAGAAAAGTATAAGCTTCTTCCTTAACTTCCTCCCCCCCCCACTTCTTCTAAACTTATCCTTTTTCCTAATCCTAAAGTGAAGTGGAAAACATATTAATAAATCCCTGAAGCATGCATGCAGCTCTGCTGATGACAGCACCTGTCAAATTTGATCACCCCACTTTTATACACACTGCATCAAACTTTGGTAATACGTTGAACTTCTATATGGACTTTACAGTAAACACTAAGAATAAGGTACATGGGCTATAATACATTGTGTGGATGTTGTACTCTTCAACTACAACCTAAGAACAACGTTGTCACTGCAATTTTTCAGTTTTATTTTCAGTGCTGCAATGTATATTTACCCAGTATTTATAAAACTTCTTACAGAATAATTTATTTCTGTCTTGTTCTAAAATGTTTTTATTCTCTTGTTCTGCCTAATCTTGTTTTGTTTTTCCCCCCGCTACATAGATTTAGATAACAGTCAGAACCAGTAATTACTTTATTGGTAGCTGATTAATTTGCTAAATTACAGTGTGAATTGCAAACTGTATCATAAGGTGTTAACCAGTTGTCACTAATAGTACAATATGTAATTAGTAGCTTATGTTAGAAATGTCCTGTATGACTTTGAGATGATTTTAATTGTAATGGGAATTACTCGTGTGTTTCTGGTGACATGGTTTCTTATAAAGTTAAAATATTTTCACAGCCTTCCTCCGGCATGTCAGCTCAACAAAGACTCTGAGCAGAGTCAGAACGAGCGTCATGGGTAAAAAGGCCGACTGTGGAAAGCAACATCAGTGTAAGAGATACGCTGCTGGGTCTTCATGAAATTATTGTGGAGTACTTTCTAGATATGTAGTAAAGCCCACACATGCAGTCATGAGCATAATGCATTATCATAAAGAGGAAGGGGACACAGCAGGTACTGTAACTGCTTACATGCAGAGCCACTGCAAAATGGTAATAAAATAAAAAAATAAAAAAATGAAAGAGTGAGAGAGGAAAAGGGCGAAAAAACTGTGGTTCTACACTGAAGTAGTGACAGAAAGACATGTAATTCTGAAAGTTGATCATTACCTTAAGCCTGAAGGAATTCGATAATAAAACAGAACCTTGTTAATCCCCCGAGAGCTCTGTAATTGCAATATTGAGGTACATCTCCTCTGCTAATAATTGTAATTTCAGACCACGCTCTGCCTACATATACATTTATTCATAATTACCTCAGGGAAAGGATAGTGCCATACTGTCTATTAAAAAGTGCGCTGAATTAAATGGATATAAGGTATGCTTGAAAAATGAAGGTGCCAGGAATCTATTGATTTAGTAAAAAAAAACAAAAAACTTCAGCTTGTAAAATAACAGAGGCGGAAATGTCTCTCTCTCTTTTTTTTTTCAAGGTCGTTGATAGAAGGTACGCATTATGCATTCCACACTTGATAATATTCTCTTTACATTTTGTTCAGTGTTATGTTCTGTCTCATTTGAATGGACCGTGAGCTACTCGTGTCATCGGCAATTTATTGGTTCTTGTTTTTGGTCTCTTGCAGCTAAACATAAGCTTTGTTGCACAGCGTCACTGTGTCACGTCGTTCACAACGACGTCTACCCGTTAAATAAGCAAACGTGTCAAAATTTACAAGTTGTTCAGGCATTAAATTGGCAGTGATAGGAAAGTTAGCACCTCCTCTAAAACTGAGAACCGTCTGCCTCGGCTGCAGTGGTGTAAAGGTGTTAACAGTAATTGGCAGTTATATATTTAAAGCCCCTCGATCGCATTCATTGATGACAGTGTGCTCAGTATAGTGGAGAATATTCACACCTCAGAAATATACTGAATGTACAAAGTTTGTTGGACAAATAACTCTTAAATTAATGCCGTGTTTTAATGCACAATCCATATATTTATTGTTTCAAAGTCTGAAAATCTTTGCCTAATGCTTCGATATGGTGGAAATAAAGATTTAATGAGGGACACCAGGAAGTGATAATGCCTTTCACAGATTCATCCCACCACTGAAAATGTGTTAGTTCCACATTCTACATTCAGTGCACGTATTGGCTTTGAAAAACAACCAGACAAAGCATGAACAAAAAGAAAAGAAAAACCTGTTAATGACAACATGGAATGTGAGTGATAGCCATATGCATGAATCTGCTTTGTGAGCTGGTGGGTGCACTGGGAGGAAGTGGAGGTCAGGGCCTGGCAGAGACCCCTGTTGGGTGCAGGTGGCGAATAACTTCTGTCAGCCAAGTAATTAAGTGTCCATCACATCTTTGCAGGAGGGCTGTGCAACCCAGAAGCCTCTTCCAATCTCCATCTGTGAGAGGGACTGGAGCTACAATATGGCCCCAAATATGATCAGTATACCAACACGCGAAAAAATGTGGTGGGAAATAATCAGTTTGAGAAATTATTTACACAGCTTTTGAAAAAAAAATAAAAAAAATTGTACGTACGAAGAAGACGGTGTTTTCTTGGATATCGTACACCTTAAAAAAACGCAAAACTTTTGACAAGACGGCATGATTGACACAGCTGTTTCACACAATGGAAATATTTGCACCGAGGTTTTAGCCTGAAATCAGTCTCCACTTCTGAACAGTTTGAAAATGTAACGTGTTGCTGTACTGATTTATTAAATATTGCACTCCAGCTTAAAAAATAACATGAATAACATTCATTTTTAATGTGTAAACAGGGAGACAAAAGACTGCATGAAATGGAATTTTTCTGAAGCTTGACGTAGTAGAGGATTCTCAGTGAGTAGAACAACCTTCCTATTTTCACTTTTTTGCACAGAGAAATGAATCAAAAGTAATCATTAACTGTGATAATCATAAACATGAATTTAATTGATATCGTGTCTGACCTTTGATGGGGTTCCTGAAGGCAAAATGTCAAAAGGAAAAGGAAAACATATTATACTATGTGAAGGTGGTTCATTACAATTCAAACAGTAGCCCACCAGCTTTTTAGCCCAAAGCAAGTGAAGGTGGCAAATTCTAATTCCTATTGCTTGAAAAGCAGATCTCATTTTGGGCTTTAAACCCCTTTTACCGTGATTGCTTTGCAAACGGTGACAAAACTCAAGTGACATCAAGCTGCAATGTAGTACATCATTTTTTTGACAGGGTGGATGTTTTTAAATGTGGTTCTGCTGCCGTGATGTCGGAACATGTGTGAAACTAATTTGTTGTTTTTGAAGATGGCAGCAATTAATCTCTCAAATGACCTGGCTAGATTAAATCAGAAGGAAGAGAGGACGCTAGGAAAATAAATGCCAGCATTAGGGAAGAAATTACAAGATGACCTTACCGAACAATGATTTATGGATTCCCTAGTCGAGCAATTACAGCAGGTGATACCTTTGAAATTTCAAACCATGGAAATTAAATTTGCTCCTTTGCAAACTGCGCGCTTGTCAAGGACATTTAAACTGTTACCTACATTGGGAGGCTCCTCTGCAGTCACACCCCTCTTCCACTCAAATTTCAGACCAACAGAGCATATGCATATACAGGAATGGACAAAATAATCAAAACATGAATATCAAATACTTAAAAAGCAAAAGATCCGAGAGATATATTTCAGCATCACTGGAAAATACGGAATGGTAAATTGCAATTGCGAGTGGTTTATACGCCAAGTTTCAAAACAGTATTTGGACAATTAAGAAATGCACAAGCACAAGCAAACTGGTAATATTTCCCCTGGTGGTCACCAGAATAAATAGATGTTGGGATAAAATGAAACCGTCCGGACAAAGTAAGAGATCAAATTAGACCTTCCCCTCACTGAACTGTTTCTCAGTAATTGTATACATCTTACACCACTTTATGCCTCTTTGTAGGCCAATGAGAGGCTTGTCATGAAATACTTTTACTATTTTAAGGCTCTTTCGTGGTAAAAAGCAGTGGAGCCGGTAACAGGACGTTTTTCTTTTTTGGTTGTGCTTTGACATTAAACTGTGCCAGAGTACGGCACTTTGAATATTAATTTTTAATTGAAAAAAAATGGACTATCATACTAAATGTGGAAATTTGAGCCCTTTTGAAAGTGTAAGCCTTTTATTAAATTCTATTGTTTCTGATATAAAAGGACTAATACAATAACAGCAGAATAGAGTGTCGTTGCACTCTCAGTGTACGCTCTATTTTCCATTTCACTTGTTTTGATAAAGAAGAAAGATCATAACAACCTTGCTATTTTGAAACCTGTTTTGGAGGAAACAAATCAATCAAGCTAATCTTAAGGATTATGTTCCCTCATTGGCTCTCTGAGGGAGTGTTGATAAGAGAATACTTTTATTACGCCGCCTTGTGCAAATGCTAAGCATCGAGGTGCTCGTAAATCCTTACATCTGCGCCTACCATCATGACTCTCCCCTGCCACTCCTGTTGTAATAGCTCTTTCCAGCATGCAACTGCAGAACATGAGGCGTGAGGATGAAAGAGTTGCACACCACTCAGGTGCATTTGGAGCACATGTCCCAGCCCCACCATATGCCACCAGAACATGAACATACAAGGCCGAATAATGATGTGGGGCAGTAACCTGGGATACATGGTGAACGTGTCACAGTAATTCTGTTTTATCTCACTTGTATATTAAGTTATATATTTGCGTAGCTGGACTTTTACCCTCTATTATCACATTTATTTGGTGGGGGAAAAAAGTTCAATTCTACAAAATTGCATTTTAGTTGAAGAAGCGCATTCAATTTAAGCTCAGTTCCTTAACAGACACAGGTATATGAAGCAGGTATCATGAAGGCAGCTGTTTTGCACCATCAGGTGAGTGATTATGACAAATGTGTTACCCTAAACAAATCCCACATCATCATTTCGGCTAACTTCTCTAACATTTAATACTTGATGGTGTGCTTTTGAAAATGAGGGAAGATTAGAGGGAAGTTGTGTTCACACTGGTGCCAGCTTCACTCGTATTGTTGACATTACTGCTCTTACACCATGTCAATTCCCATTGGTTCGGCAATATTATTCGAATCCCACTTCTTTGCTTAAACACATTGTCAGGATCGGTCATGATATTCAAATGTTTGAATAGTCATTCAAAATTGAAAAATCAAATAGTTTACCCGACTCTTGACTTATTTCCCTTGTTTTTTCTTACCTGGTACTAACGTTTTACTTCTACAGAAGGTGGCGGTAATGTACCTAAAAGCTGTTTGCCGACTGCCATTAAGCAACAAAAGACGGAGAAGAGCACGTTACTACCAGGCTCCGGTAAAACATGTGTAGCGCTGTGAGATTAAAGGCTACGGTCAAAACAGCAGAAATGTTCCAAAGATGACTGCAGCTGTCAAAAAGTTTGAAATAAAATAAACTAAAATGAAGTGCAATGCAAAGAGCTAGCATATTGTAAATCCACCACAGCTTTGAGAGCGATCTGATCAACAATCAATGGCTGTTAGACGTGCAGAACAAACAACAGCACTTATCTCAAAGATGACAGGTAAAGACATGCTTCTCAGCTCAGCTTTGTTAGAGGCGAGGGTTTTCGGAGTTTGGTGGCCTTGGTTTAGCCGGGTTAACTGCTAAGTGAGAGTCTTCGACTGATTGTTGACTAGTCCCCAGTGAATATCGATGATTTTGCTTGAAACGTCCATCTCCGGTTTTAAGGTGTAGCTTTTAGAAAACTCTTCCACAAAGACATGTCGGCAACACTGTTATTCTGGCAAAAGAAGCCATCAGCAATTGCTGTAGAAAAGAATAGTTCGTAAATTGTAAATGGTATTTTGTCAAAAGCCATTCCTGCGACTGTCCACTCAGTCATTGGACATTTGATGAGTAGCTTTGTCCGTCCGCCTCTTAATGTCAAAAAATCAGCAGGCACTCTGACTCTCTGATGGGGTCAAAGATCTCGGCCGCTGTGTGAGGGTGACCATGTTCGTCGAGGACACACTCCGTCTTCACACACAGACACACATTTCATGACACACAATTGAAACAGCAGGAGCCAGTGACTAACGCATTCAAAAATGAAATAAATGAAATGTACACAAGATAGTAATATTTAGCTAGCAGCCAGACATGTATTGTCACAGCTGCGAACGTCTGCAGTTGTTATTTTTTATCCTACATTTGAATCCTGTGACACATTAAATAATGCACATCTGAATTCCCTGACAAAGGAGTGGATATGAAAGGCAAGACATGTATGGGGCATGAGCAGAAATGGTGCCAGCGGCCTCATCATTTCATTTCCTTTAGCCCATCTATAAATGGCATGCATTTTAATCCTTTTAATTATGGATCCTCGCTACAATTACCTCAAATTAAATTACTTTGCAAACCTCAGAAGGATACATGGCTAACTGAGAAGAAGAGGATCATTCTGCCAAAGATTTAACCTCAGTTTCTCTGTGACACATTGAGCTATCACCCCCACCTCCTAAATCCAACTCCATATGGAACTGCAATATTGAGAATGCCTAAAAGCCCATACTGTACCCATTATAGAACCCAATCAGCCCTCAAACACTTCCAAATCCCCTCTTTCCCAGTCCTACTCTATTCATGAGGCTGTAGAGATTACAGAGAAGAACCCTGCCTGGCAGGCATGCCACACTTAAATAATCTCTGGGTGAAATCCCAATGTTAATGTGGGGTTTCTGGATCAGGGCACTGCAGTGCGACGCGGCGCTCTGTGGCACGCTGGTCGCAGATGATGGCATGCACCAGGAGGCAGAGGAGGCACCGAGGAGAGGTTTAGACAATTAGGATGAAAGGAAGGAGACGAAGATGAGTGATGAGAAGAGAGAGGGAGGGAAGTGGAGAATGGGAAGCGCGTACAGATACAGAAAGAGAATACAACAATGTGGCATGCAGCAATGGAGCACATGAAAAGAGGAGGCAGGGGAGACATAGAGGGAATAGAGAGGATGAGAGAGATACCACTGTGGAGGCGAGATAGTCCCCTGAGTGGGACACAAGAAGCTTGCCAAGGTCTAAATGACATTACTCTGCATGTTATATACTTCATGGCCTTGGGTGGGTGTCCCATGTGCCAAGAGATGCATAAAATGCCAACTGCTATTCTTACCCTTCTCTACAGCTGACCCATAAACACACTCATCTCACACTTGAAGTGTGGCATCAAACCAAGTATGCTCAACACAGAAAATGAATTAATTACTTGATGTTTCAATTGCAGCGCAATAATTGCTTTAGTCCACAGGATAACCAAGAAAGTGAGAAGATAACATGCCAGTGAAGACGACAGCATAATGACAGGATTAGTGTAGGTCTTAAAGACTTCATCTTTCACAGATACACATGGAGGGGTGTGTGTGTGTGTGGGGGGGGGGGACTGAAAGACAGGGAATCTCTCTGAAGGAATATTCTCCTTTAACAACAGCACACTGGCAAATAATTGTAGATGCAGGAGTGCTCTTTTTGCAAAATATCCGTGCATGGTCCTGAATCCCGCACATTAATATAATAATCAAAAGAACAGCCCACAAAAGCCCCTAAGCTCGCTCTGCCTCTACCAACGATTCTTCATTCTTGCTGGTAACCTTGTCATTACTTGACTTGGCCTTGATTCTTCCCTCTCTTGCCTCTCCAGTGGAATGAACTTCCCACTCAATTCAGGACAGCAGAGTTACTCATCAAGAGCAAAAAAAAAAAAACTTGTTCAAAAGATGCTTTAAACACATGCATATCCTCCTCCTCAACCTGCCTACAGGTGCTCTCAAAACCTCAAAGCCAAAAGGAGAAAAAAAAAGTCCTCATACGCGTTTCAGTGGCACATGAATATATCTATTCAAACTATTGTTGGGGCATTATAGCTCAGGCATATGCAGCTTGAAGTGTTTGTGATTCTGAAGCAAAAATTTGCTTCTGCCTCAAATATGAAGGAAGAAGACTACGTAAAGAAAAAAAAATATGATTAAAGATAAGTTGAAAAAAATATATTTTGCTTCAGCCAAATGGTTCACTAGCCAGTATTTATTCAGTTTTAAATGCTGTTGTGGATGACGGGTAGAATACAGAGGTAGAATAGTTTGAGTCAGGATGAACAGTATCAGGGGGCAGGATGTCCTGACCAGATGAAAGCAAAGTAATTAAGAGTAAATGGTATAACATCGGGTTGTGTTGAGGCCTTTGACACTTCTAATTGTATTTATTTAAAGACTTGACCCCTCTGTCCCAGTGAAAATTCATTAGAAGGTGAAGCAGCCTGAATATCCAACAATGAATGTCAAGACTTTGTAAAGAACACAAGGTTTCGTGTGGTTGCGAGAGGTGGAGGGGCTGGCGTGGACTCGTGTGTGTGTGTGTGTGTGTGTGTGTGTGTGTGTGTGTGTGTGTGTGTGTGTGTGTGTGTGTGTGTGTGTGTGTGTGTGTGTGTGTGTGTGTGTGTGTGTGTGTGTGTGTGTGTGTGTGTGTGTGTGTGTGTGTGTGTGTGTTGTGGGGTGAGGGGAATAATCTGTACCAGTTAATTAGCACACACAAGGGGCACATGGTGATAGCCCTGTCTAAATCCTCCCCTTCATCTCGTGCCACCACAACAAGAACTGCTAGATTAACCTGTGCCTGTCATCATCTCAGCCAATGGGGCCGTCAATACACAACATTGCAGGACAGACTCCACTGAGGCAGGAGAATACACATCTAAAGCAGGATTATTAGCCTCTAACAACAGCATGGAAGCGTGATATAGTTCTACTGTATATCCAATTCCTATGGCATTAGGAGATGACATGGACTTGACACACAACACTGGCTCCCTGAGACAAAAGCACGGAGCTTTGCTGCCTCACTAAATGAAAATACTTTTTTACCCGGGGGATGGGGGGCTGACTACAAACACAAAAAAGAAAAGAAAAGCAAAAATATAAAAAAAAAACCTCCTAAATTCATTGAAGAAAATGTTAAATAGGATGAAGAGCAGGCATCAGATCCAGCCTGTCTATGTAGATCATGTGAGGAGTTTAACAAGGACAGCACAATACCACAAGTTTTGCACAGCTTATTAAATTTCTTACTCCGATTCTTTTTCCCTTTTAACTTCAGATTATTATGACCCCAGAGCAAAGTCATCGTAGGTATAGTCCCTAGCTACATGACTCCTGAACTCACAGTAGATATTTGTCTTACTGGTTTACCAACATGCGGCTGGCTCTACTATTTTAAAAATACATTTTCACACAGTGATTTGACTAATTACCGTATTGGCCACACTTATTTTCCAATGCCTTTTAATCATTCAAATAAGCCACAGTCTTTTCCTTGAATTTCTTCAGAGAGCTCTTTGGCTGTAAAGAACACACAACTTATACTGTACGATGAATGCATGGGCTGAAATGAGTGCTGCCCCCCCCCCCCCCACACACACACACACTTCATCTTTGTTTTGTCTCTTCTGCTTTGACCCAAGGTTCTTTATGGTGCGCATCCAACCACTGCTCCCATTTCATACCTTTAATTTCAGGTCCAAGACATTGGACATGGTTTGTTGCCACCGTGCAATAACCTGCTTTAATATCTCCTCTGCTTTGTCATTCTCGAAATCATACCACTGTTGGGAAACAATGTAATTGTCTAAGGACACATACATTTTCAGGGATTAAACTGAGCGAGTGATTTATCACAGAAAGCAAAAGACCTTTACTACTTTTCTCCTATCTGAACAACAACCTTTATAGTACTACCTGTATCAGGTACTCAAGTTTAAGCCAAACCTTTGGTCCTTTTCTATAGGTTGAATATTTTGAGTTGATGAGGATAAATTAAGAGAGCTGAAGATTTAACCACGAACCAGAAGTGATTTGTGCTCAACTCTGTAATTGAACTACTATTTTCAAGAAGGTATTGTATCAAAATCTATTATACTCGCATTAGACTGGTGGTTTCATAACTATGGTACGTGTACCACCAATGGTGCGCTAGAGTCTTGCTGACTGGCTTAACAATTACACTTCAACGGACTCCAAAAATAAAACAGTCATGTTACTTCATTTTGTCACAAACAAGAGTGCATCAACCAACAGTGATGTCACCCAGTGGTTTGTGAACGGCCTTTAAAAGAAAGAAGCCTTTAGTTTGGATTTTGGCCGGCGCCATCTCCCTAGTTCAGATCGGTTTGGAGGCAGAATTGAACATATTTGGACGAGCTGGGGGGAGAGAGTGATGGATCTGACTTAATCTGATTGGACCCGACGTACTATGTCCCGCCCACTGATAACCGTACCATGACTGCACCACAGGCCTGTCAATCAAACAGACCCTACAAACCCCCAAAACATGACGTTTTGAGGCTTTTAAAAAAAAATTTTTTTATTAATGACGGGATTATTTTCAGATGGACGGCAAGAAACCCAATAAAAAGGAGTGACTTCAACTAGCCATTCCGAAATACATTTATTGATTTCATATTTCATGAGAGAAGTTAAATGGGAGTCAATTGAGCTAGAGACTCTTTGTAGCCAACCTAAAGCGACACTCAGTTGTATTACACCTTAAGGCACTTCAGCATCGGCCTCATTTTTTTAAGAACGTTAGCTTGACGCACTCGGTTTCGGACGCATTTGTTGATTTTAGGAAGTGGAATGAGTGGAATTTTAAAATGGTTACAAGGTCTAAAAAAACAGAGGCAGAGTGACAACATTGGATCTGAGAGGTCAGAAAAAAACATTCAACGCTGGAATAGAGATTAAGTCTATTGTTGAGCCACAGAGTGTCGCCACCTCTGGCAAGAGATGTAAATGTAATTTTCAATCTTTAGTTGTTAAATCAGGAATTTTTTTTTTATGATTTGAGAAGTGGTACTTATAAAATTTGGTTTGGTGCTCAGCGGTTGATGGTCTGAACAGTTTGGGAGCCTCTGTATCAGACAGAGGAATTTAAGTTTTATTTGTATAGTGCCAAATCACAACATCCTAATAAGGTCAAGGCCTTACAGTATTGTAGAGAAAAAAAAAAAAAAATTCCCACTTAAGCAAACAATGCACAGTTTAAAGAATAACCTTCAACTCTTACTGTCTTCAGCTGATGTTTAACTTTCCAGGACATGTTCAGACAATTTCCCTGGCTTCCATGACATGTCCAAACTCTGAGATTCCTGTAATTAACTTCTCCATAATTTTGGCAGCTTGAAAAGTTATCTTAATATGATAATTATCCTAAAACCTGCAATTAAATTGGGCCATCCTACCATATTAGCCCTGGGGGAGAAATTGTATGTTCGCTGTTTGTGGATTTCATTATAATGCAACTGCTCCACAATGCAGCAGATTTCAGCAGGGACACTTGTGGGATGAGAATTAACTTTTATCTACCTCTTTGGGCTGCAGCTGCCTCAAAGGAGTGTTCTTACATAATGTAATTTATGGTTCATTTTACTGTCTTTAATGCGCCAACGCCAGAGGTAACCACAGCTTGAGATTTGATATACATCATGTACTAAACGCGTGATCAAAAGTCACTTCCTTTCATGATATTCTGCACCCTCCCTTCTACCCCCTTTGCTCAAAGTACTGCTCTTTGAAAGCATACATCATCATGCTGAGAAACGACTCCACTTTTTTTTCACTAAAAGATAAAGACCATCTTATTACCTTCCCATTAAGAACATAACATTTTGTTAAATGGACTCCTATTTAAAACACTCCTTTCGAGCTCTGAGCCAGATTCAATGAATCTCAGCTGCAGTTTAATCAACTCTGGCTCTGCTGTTTCCACATAGCCTTTTCATGATTAAGAAGAATAGAAATTCATAGTATTTGATTATTCCGAGTCCTAATTCAAAAGAGAATAGCAGTCCCCACAGGGTAATCTTGCATATATCTACATCCACAGTATGAAATATCAATATAATTTCCATTCCAGGGCAAGTGGAAGTGACACAGGTATCAGATATAAAACAGCTCTCTCGTTGTCTCACCACCTTGAACTCTCAAACAGAAACACGCATTCAAACAATAGTAGCCAGGATGCAGAGAACCAATCACATGCATTAAGTAACACAGCACACTGAGTGATGTGGAAGGAATTCACTGCACGTACACACACACGCATAGGATACGGTGGCCTTTGAAGACCGTGAATAATTTACAAGCCACTGTAAGATGCTGCACATATTTGACACCATCTAGACCCCATTTGTGTAAACTAATAAACCGATTTGTGAATTTTGTATTTTATTTTCAGTACAAAAACATTGAATTCCTTGTGAACACGATGTGACCGGGGCCAAGTGGAAACGCTGATTCTAGAGGTTATTTGGAAATAAATGTCTGCCACGCTCAGCCTATCAGCGCTGATCATGAAGACTGTGAATAACAGAGCTTTTGTCAGAAAAGGTTGTGAATGCTGAAGACGTTTTGCAAATAGCAAAAGTGCTACCATACAAACAGCTGCATCAGCTGTTCTCTCCCAGACAGCTCTTGTACCCAAGGGAAAGGTCACAGTGGCCCATTTTTGTAAGAGCCTTAGCTCCAAGTGAGTCATATCAGGCCCCATCATAACTGATCATGTGAGACTCCGGGCACTAACTGACAGTTGTCAACATTAGTGAGTGCCTGTCATTTACTCAATTTCAAGCCTTGTCCTATGTCTCTCCTCTTAGCCTGGACCAACAAAATGTCTTAATGTGACAGCTTGGGCTGTAACACTCAAACGACTTCAATTACAACGCCATGATCTCAGTCCAGTAAAAGGAGCAGTCACATCAATGAATTAAAGGTAATAAAGGATACATCTTTAGTATTAATTCAATGTGTTTCTACCTTAAAATCCACCCCATTTAATTTAAAGCCTCACCCCTAAATTGATTTGCAGAGAAAATGTGAAGAGGACATACTTTGTGTTCCAATCATTCATCAAAACGCTTAGCTTTTTATTTGTTCACTTATTTTTTTAATGGAACGAATTTGTCGTGAAAAACAATTTTTTACGATACAATATGTTGGCTGCTTTGCACCGTGCTGTATTACTTCTTCCACTTTATAGTTTTGGTTGCTGTTGTTTTAAAGAGTACCAATCTTAAAGCAAACATCTGCCACATTTACGCATCAAGAGTTGGGATGCTATCCAAGGCACATATGGCCCCCCTGATAGGGTAGGTTTACTCTTTGTCTCCTCTGTAAACCCATCTGCTGCTGTTGTCATTACATCATGCCTTTCTGTACACTTAGACTTAATTTCCTCTCCAAGCAGCCATTTTGTTACAGCAAAGATTCAGTATTTTAAATTAGGAATGTCTTTTAGAATGAGCCGGGCAGTTACATTGAAAGTCACGGCGTAGAGGTATTAAAGACAGATGTTTAAGTTCCCGATTAACATGCATAATTAGAGCATACACACATGCACATGTAAATGAAACATCACTAATTCTGTGCATATAATGGTTCTTGGTGTGCTTAGATAATAAGGAGTATAATAAGGTCCGCATTTTACTAGATGAACATCAGATGCCAACACTGACTATTTTTTTGTAAACAAAGAAGTACATAGAGAATAGAGATATTCTTTTAAGGGCTTTTTATGCCAATTTACCAAACAATTTTTTAAGAGTCTAAATCTGACCCGAGTATAATTTCGCATTCATTGCACACATCATTCACTGCAGCAAATAATAGCAGGCATCAAACGGGATAGTGCTTCATGTGCTTCCATTCATTATACGATATTTGCATATTGCGTGACACTACATTACTTCCAAATTAGTTTCAAAATTAAAATATGCAAATTAGTAACCACACCATGTCTGACGCCATCGCAACCGGCAATGGTTATTAGTGCTTGAGACTCTCTCGGCTTTGTGGCTCCTGATGTGTCTCACTTTCATATTAGTGCTGCTTGTTGTAAAGTAAGCATTTACTTATAAAACTTCCTAAACGTGTAATTGATATAATGGTGTTATCTTAGCTCTGCGACTCATAATAGATCCGTGTGTTATAGAGCTGGTAACACAAAAGGGCATTACCATCATAAAAACCTTAAGTGGTGATTATTGCAATTAACGTTTTAATTGTCTCTTTTGGTTCATTTTCATCCTGCTGTTATTTTTTTTTTACAGATGAAAGGAGGTGATTCCAGCGGTTTATGCAAATTGATGATTGTGGTCAGCTCAAATAATCGCCATCAGGTAATTATGTAATGTTAGTGACTGGCTTTCTAATAATTCCATTCAAACCAACCAATCTGATACATGTCTGAAAAATGCATATAATTCTCCACATACACATCTTACATCATTAGGTCATATATACAGTATATTAGATTTCTTATACAATTCAACATGATCATATATATATATATTTATATATAAGAAATAATGATAATTGGACCAAAATGCTTTAAATCATTTAAAATATTTTGAAATATAAAAAGTTTTTTTTTTTTTTACTTTTTTAATGGAGAGTTGAGCCGTATCAGTGTGTATATACAGCAGCAACACTTGCTTCACAAAATGATAAAGTTCAAATGGAATTATGAACCAACAGCAGCACTTTAGAGACAAACTGACCATATTTTTATTTCTAGCTTTGCTCGTAGACATATCATTAACTCAAACTGCTGGATGCTGTGTGCTCTGCTGTTCACTCGCTTTCAGTCCTGTGCATTTTAAGAGGAGCTCCAGTGTTTTTAACTGAGCTCAATCGAAGATTTTTGACAGCTGTGGGACCCTGGAGCAAACAAAACAAAAAGCCTGGAAATGGATCAGAATTTATAGGGCCGATTCAGATCGTGAAAAAATAATCAGTTGCCAAATGCCAGTTGGAGAAAAATATCTCTTCTCAAATTGCTTGCACATCTGTAACACATTCATTTATTTGCAGTGGATGACCAAGCACAGTGAGAGAGAGAGAGCGATAAAAAAAGATGTCTACCAGTAGTATTTTATCTCAATCTTTATTTTGGTCTTGGCACTTTTGTTTTCGCTCCCATTTTTCACAAGTTGAAGTAAAACATCAAAAACTTATTTTGTGTGCGCCAAATGTTTATTCCCCAAAAATGTTGTTCACACAATTGTGTTAAAATCCCTCTTAATGAGCACTTCACCTTTGCTATGATAATCCAGCCAGCTGACAGGTGTGATACATCAAGATGCCGATTTAACAGGATGATTATCATGAGCATCATTATGGTCTTGTCATAATAAGACACCACTCTAAAATGTGCAGTTTTCTGCCACAAGCTTTGAGAAAGCCTGCGATTGGCATGCTGACTGCGGGAATGTCTGAGAGCTGCTTCCCTGGTGGTCAAACCAGATACTGAAGAAAAAAAAAAAAAAGAGTGCTCTCTAACACTGATTGGAACAAACTAGTGAACAACATTTATGGGAAAAAAAAATTCTTTGGCTTGCATTAAAAAAAAAGTCTTTGATATTTTATTTCAAACCATAAAAAAAGCGTGCGAAAAAAAAAAAAAGCATCGTGTTTATATTTTAGCTGAGTGTGCTTTGCCTGGTAATGCACCAAATGGACTCATTTTTGGGGGCTGTGTGACCGTACATTTGGTTAAGGCCAGCATTCTGCTTGGACTGTTTTCCCACTCATTAACATCCATTTCACATTTATTAAAAGTGGCAGACCGTGTGAGCACATTTGTCGAGTGACGATGACGATAATGACCAAGTTGGCCTTGACGCCCTGCGCCTGGTTTCAGTGAATCCTCACATTCTGTATTTTTTTCAATTTTGCTATTAATATTTGATTTTGAATGTGGTGCTGCATTAATTGTTGTTTAAACGCAGGCACTGTGAAGCCCTTTGAACTTGGCATGTTTGTGTAGCACTCAGCTGTGATTAAGGACTGTCTAAACAAGCCTGTTACTTAGTATGGGTGTGTGGCTGTATGCCAGACAGTGAGTGACAAAGGAAGTTCATCTCAGTAAACACTCTGTGTTTGGCTGTTGTTTGGTGGCTTTACTGTTGTATACTCATTCTGAATCCTGCATTTTGCTTTATTCGAGCTTTATTCAGGTTTTGACGTCAGAATTGTACGATGACTGACCCCGTGATTTAAACCCGCTCATAGCATTTAATGCTTTTTATTTGACCTGAAGACCTGCATCCACGGCAGCGGTAGACTGTCTTGCTAATGTCTACTTAAAGGTCACATCTACTTTTTCCCCTCTTCTTTCACTATCTCTCTCACCTTACATAGCTTGTTTGGAACCCAAAACTTAATTGGTGATAAATAACTATTTATAGCAAATATTAATGCAAATATAGTTCTGTTATTATTATCATGGTCTGGAGTAAAATGTTTTCATTTTACATTTCTCCTATTTTGTTTCTTTTTTTTTTTTGCTTCTCTGGTGGAGTAGAACTGGAATTCATTAGAAGAGGAAAGAGACCATTTTCATGTATTTGCTTCTGGTCACATAGATAATTGGAATTGAATCCAATTTCACTGAACTTCAACCTGCGAGATCTCGAGGCACCTCAATGTCCAGCTAATTGAAGAAAGGAAGACGACTGACTCCTCTTCCTTTAAGCTAATACTCATCTGATCACACCATTACACCAGCGACACTCACTTTTTCTTCCCTCTCTACCTTGGACTTGGTGATTATTTGGTTTGGTTATATAAGCTTCCTTTTCCGGCACCATTCAGCTGAGTCTTGTACATCATCCGAGACCATTGATATTGCACACACACACATCCCCATACGTTTATGCTTTGTTTAAGGTTTCTTTTGCACAATCTCGTCTTTTTATTGCTTCATGACTTGGGTTGTGTGTCCATGCGCAGTTGTTGGTATTGATACTCTTTAGATAGGGTGTAGTTTTAAATCATTTCCATTGCTACATATAAATGCAGCACTATTTTTCCTTCTCGCTTCATGCTAACTCGTATGAGTCAGTAAATTCTAAACACATTGCATATCCACTTATATTCTGGCAGACTCAGATCACCAAAACAATTCTTTAGAAATATACAGTGCAAATATGACAAGCATTGGACATAGCAACAAGATGTGGAGTCCTACAGCAGATGGTATGCCCTCCCCCCCTACACACACACACACACACGCACACACACACACACACACACACACACACACACACACACACACACACACACACACACACACACACACACACACACACACACACACACACACACACACACACACACACACACACACACACACACACACAATGCCCTGGTCTCAACATCACTGAGTCGGTCTGGAATTACATGAAGAGACAGAAGACACTGAGACAGCCAAATCTGCAGAAGAGCTGTGGCAAATTCTCCAAGATGCTTCGAACAATCTACCTGCCAAGAATGTTGACAATCTGTGCACAACTGTACCTGGAGGTGTTTTAAAAGCAAATCTGATCCTATCGTGTACGTTTTCATGAAGTTACTAGATTGATTTTAGTCAATTCCATCCTCACCTTACTTTTAGTGCCTAAAACTCTTGAACAGCACTGCAGGTTTTCTATTCTCTATTTAGCCAGTTTTCAAAACCTTATAGAGGAATAAGAACATATAACAGCTTAAACTATTCTGTTTGCTCAAAATGTTTCAATACACTCATTTTAATTCATGAATCAATACTGAATTAGAAAAAAAGGTTAAATGTGAGTGATGATTTTACTGCACGGCTTGATATAAGTCAAGAGGAATTCACTTGGGTGTCTTTTCTACTTATAGTAAAACACAGCTGCATATGATTTGGCAATTAACACAATAGACCAGGTCGTGCCCTTTGACTGGAGTTATCACCTCTGTGTAATCCTTTTTTACGCCTCAGTACAGTACACAGCAGAGACATCTGATCCACGCTATCGTGGAGACTACTTTTCAGTTGTGTGTGCATGTTTAAAACACAAATTCACACATTTGTCCCGAGGCGTGTCATGCAGGCTCTGGGGAATAAATACATTTTGATGTGTGATTTCTGGAAATCGTCTTATATCCAGGGTAAGTCTATAATAATCCGACATCTCGGGCAGGAAAGAGGGATTTTTACTAAAGGTTTGAAGGCGCATCGTATTAGGCAGATTGTTTTCATCTCATCAGGTGCATACATTTCACATACAGTATCTGTCATCACATTTGCTTCTATTTCTATCATCTTCAAAGCACTGCTCTACTGTTCTTTTCTTTTTTTAGTTTTCAATCAACATAATTATAAATGGAAACAAATGTCTGTAAGTGTTCATAAAGTAAAAACATGCATTGTATAAAAGGATGGACCTCAACAGCAGTAAGTGTAGTGTGTACAAAACCATAAAGTTTTTTTGGGGCACTGGCGTTGCGCTGTTGCTGTGAGGTGTGTACAACAGTTTTGTTATAGGTGATTAAAATATTTTCTTTATTTAGCATATACCCATTTACTGTTTATTCACTTCTGAGAAACCCGAAGCACGAGCCCCTCTTTCGTAAAACCATGGAATTTGCATTTCATCACTCTGAGCTTTGTGCCAGAGTGAGAACAAACACAGTGAAAACAAATATCATTATGCAGCTAAGCACACAGTCAGCGCAGTCACCATTGTGATCTCAAGTCAAGCTCCACGCCTGCTCAGTGTTATCCCTTTGCTGTTACTTCTCCTGACATACTTCGATTTTGAAAATCCATATACACAAGTGCTAACAAAAAAAACAAAAAAGCATCCGGCAAAAAAATCTGATATCCTGCTCATATTATATTATGAAAGAAGGGAGAAGACAATACACATACACAGCTAAACATGTAGCTATGGAAGAGTATATTTCTGGGTGATACAGCACTACATTTCAGCATGTGCAACATACCAACTGGCAACATTGTCATTTCGTTCTTGGATTTGTTCCCTCCCTCCCAGCAGGTTCACTGTCCCCAGACAATGAGCCTCAGCTAGGCTTCAGGGTCTACAGACTAGGGACAGCAGACAGACAGACAGGCCTTGTATTCAGGCAGACCCGATAGGCCTGGCAAGTGTGTCCTGTTTGGCATTTAAAACACCTCCGCTCACTCCTATGTCGTGGGAGAAGTGACGGACCTGACAGGCTCAGTCTCTCGGGAGCCACTGGGCCTCTTTCCAATCTCCCCGGGTCAGTGCGGGGGTGAGACGCCACTGAGGAGCTCCTGGCTAGAAACACTAATTATCATGGCTGCCTTGCATTTAGTAGTACTGTGTTGAGCACTAGGTAGCGTGCACCTCCTGGTCACGCTGTCAGATACCTCACAGGACTGACTCTAATTGTGGAGATTGTAAAGCTATGGGTGTTTAGGTTCGGGCTGCCAAAGGCATCTCTCTGCATCACTGATTTATGTAAATAAATGGGTAAACAAACAAGTGTTTAATGTCCCTCCCCCAATTTACTGCTGCTGTTGATATTGTTTGTATGTGGTGTCATTACTAGTCCTCTTTATAATTTGTGCGGAATCTTTTGATTGGTGAATCAGGGAGCGGTCGTGTCACAGATCGTGCGCATACTAACACAGCACCGCTGTGCTCTCACTAACACACACAGTAATGCCTCTGCCCAAACTCATGATAATTTAATAAATGCCTGAAGGCAGAGTTTGAGGCAGTGGACAAATATAAATATTAATTAACACACTAGGGACCCAAGTAATGTGTGAAAACTTCTCTGCCTATTGGCTGCTGCCATATTAAAGGAAACTCGGGTCAGATTTTTAATGTGGTTTAGAATATGCATTAGAACTTCAAACATTAACTTCTAAAGTTAACATCTTCTCACTGATATTGAGGGTTTAAGTTGGAAATGAATGGAAGTTTCTGTGTAGTGCAGAACCCCAAAAATCAGATGCTTCCCTCTGAGAAAACAATAGGATTTCTGACATAGCGCATACAGTACGACTCACTGGCACCTTCATCAAAGAGTACTCACCAGGTTAACTTCATTATATCTCAATAGTGTTCTTTGTAAAAGTCTCAAATTTCTGATTATAGCATCCGATCGGTGCAAACAGAATCACGCAGTCACTCGGAGGGCATCAATTGAAATGTTAAGGACATTATGTGAACTAATCCCAAGATCTGCCATTCTTTCCTCTGCCACACAGTTTCTTTTTATTAAAGACTGTCTACTGAAAGTGTTGCGAGACCGAGTATCAGTAATGAGCCTGTGGGGCTGATTCGAGGACCCCTGGTTCTCCATACTCCCACACTGTCTGACTTCATAGTACAACTGAGCGAGGGGCAAGTGGGCAGTGTGTGTGTGTGTGTACACGCTTGTGGTGGAAGAGGTGGGCTGACTCTTGACATCGGCCGTTTCCGTCTGGACACGACGGCGGCCTAAACTAGCCAACGAAACGACTGTCAGTTCCTCAGTGCTATCGCTCACTAAAAGTGTCAGATTTAGTATTAATACTGCGTGTTGCCGGGTATGTTATACAATATAAAAACACAGATCAGCACAGAGGAGCACAAACTGGGATTAACCTACACACAGTGGACACAGTTCAGTTGATATGACAGTATTACACACACTTTATGCAGCAGGAATATATTGTAAGCCCCCACTAAACTACTCACGGGGATCATGTTTCGATCCCATATTACTACATGATCTAGACTTGTCAGTGGAAACACTAAGAAGATACATTATAGGAATTTCTCCAGTGATTGAGCCAGCGTTGGACAGGTGTACTGGCATACATGCTCAGCTTAGCCTCTTCCATGTGAGAATTACAAAGTCAGACACACACATTAAGCTCTCTGATCTCTGGTAAGGAGAGGGCTGAAGTGCCAGGTAGAGGGAAGACAGATGGGTATGAGCTTTTCCTGCCAGCTTGCCGATATCGCTTCACTCTGTACCATCACAGCTTGGCACAGAGAGAGAGAGAGAGAGAGTAAGGTTCATGTTTTTTTAAGCAACATCTCATACAATGAAAGTTATGGCCACAGGTTGGCACAGAGCACTTGTGGTGTTAAATCGTCTGGTCAGCACCTCAACTCGAGCAAATCTACTGTGGTAGTGAGTGACTGCTGGGTCTTTGACGTGAAAATGTAATGCAGGAGGATACTGTTAAGGCAGGGAAGACTACAGCCGTGTTACAAGTAATGTGAAGGTCGTGGCTTTAAATATATATATACATAGATTGTAACTGATTTATAAACACGGCGCTACATTAAGTTTGGAACGTAATCTTTTGACTAATTAAATGTTAATTCACGTGAAAGAAAATAAAACGGCAGAAGGTGGAAGTTTACATACATGAGGTCATTAAACACAGATTAATAGGAAATTACAGCTTTGACCAGTCAGTTAGGACATTGACTTCATGCAGTTTTTTTTTTTTTTTTTTTTTCTAATTTACTGACAGATAATTTGACTTTTAATGCCCTATATTACAATGTCAGTGGGTCAGAAAATTTAGGCACAGGAAGTTGACTGGAAAATGTAGGAAATTATATATTTATTTAGATACTTTTGACGTCATGGGCTAAGAAAAAAAGGTACCAGAAGGTACCATGTTCACACATACGCAACTATAAACACCATGGCAGCACGCAGCTAAAACACCTCTCAGGAAGGTTCTGTCTCGTGGAGAAAAAAAAAGGTTTCTCCTACAGCAGCAGCAAAGGAACTCGCAGGAAACGGGTTCAAAGGTATCTACAGTGTATCCGCAGCGAAACAAGGCCCATGTCGGCACACTGTATGTCCATTACTGTTGCATTGCTTCTCCCTTGATAGCAATGTTTATCTTTTTTTATTTGTTTTTTTCTTACTGCTTTCTTTATTCAAGCTGATTCAGTGGGTATACACAGGAGGCTTCATTTACTTAGGGATGCTGTTGGAATCTGCTGTGGTTGCTGTTGTTGGATCGGAGATACCAATCAACACTCTTGAGTTTTTCCCATTCCACGTACAGCAAGAAATTATTTTAGATTAAAAATATACAATCGAGCAGTCCACATTTGTTGTGACTGAAGACATCGCAGACACAATCTGGCAACAAGTGCAACGACTAAAAAATAAAAACAAACCTCCCAGTTGACCAAACACACAGTATTCATTGTACAGCATTTTAAAAAGGCAACCAACACTCATTACTGTTTTTTAACATTTCCGAGTGAAAAGCTGACTTTTTTAAAGTAAAAAGTTTGAGTTCAGCCCCTCAAGGATTACCCTCTGTAAATCGTGGTGTAAACTCTATTAAACACTTTATCTGAGTAATACTGTCTACCATGCAAAATTGCAGCTTGTAATGGTGGATAGATTAAATGGAATCACTCTCACCTAGTGGCAAATTCCACACCAGTAAGCAACAAATGGCTTGCCGAGCTCTGGGTGACATTTCTGGGGATTAGCTCATGATGTTAGGGTTGAGGCAGGACCCAGTGGGAGGGACGGCAGCTCAGTATCATAACACCCTCCACTCCCTCTCTCACACACACACACACAGACACACACCTAAACTGTTTTTTATTTATTTATCTATTTATATAACACCCAGATATTTCTTGCAAAAGAATACTGAAAAACATCCCTGAAAAAAAATGAACACAAAGAAGAAAAGCACTGCACTAGAACATTTAATGGCATTTTTTTTTATGTAGATGTGTAAAAAGCAGGTTTTGAGAGAGCCATTACCCCGTGCACACGTCTATTGTACGGTGAACAGAATCCGGTGTACAGTCAGCTTGACTGTAAAGCCTCAGCCAGATGTAAAAAGGAACAGATGTGAATGTCAAATCGTTGCTTTTTCAGATAAGCAACCCAAAATGACTACGAAGGAATGTCTATGTGCTGACTTAATTTTTTAGTGAGTAACTTAGTGCCTCGAATGTGTCTCCAAATGAATGTGCCCGTACATCAGGACTTGTAAGGGCAATGACTGCATTTGTTTATTTAAGCTTTTTATTTGCATTTCTTCCTCCTTCAGTCAAGACGAGCCTCGCTCTTGATTGGAATCTAACTCGTCTTAGTTCTGATTTGGACCTTTTTTGCCTCGAGATAAACAGAAGTGAAAGAGAGGGAAAAAAAATACAACAATAATGCGAAGCCACAGCTGAGGTTGCAGTCTAAAATTGAGTGGAAAAAACAACGAGCCAACTTGCTTGTTGATGAAGATGTGGTCGGAGGGGTGATGCATGAAGAGCACTGAGCGGTTATATGAAGCAAACAGGAAGCGAGAGAGGATGCAGGGGAGGTAATGAAAGGAAGCAGTCGATGTGTGGTAGGAACAGGAATGAAAACCTATAGGAAGGATGTTATTGCTCATCTACCGAATGCTTCAGCTCGATGCGTAGGCGTGATGGCCATGGCATCAGCTGAGTCAGAATGCTGTCAATCAGCTGTCAGTCTGCTGGAACTGAGTGATGATGAATGACATTTGAATGTTCAGCTCAGGACCTAAAGTCTACACCTCTAATGTGTAAGAGCTCAATGTGTCTCTGTAATTAAAGGTTGTCATAATTGGATCTATGACAAGAAAACCTTGATGCTGACATTCATTTAGCTCTGTGACGTTTATAACCAAAGTGCAGTTGTCCCTAAGGAAGTTTGACCCCTGAGACTCTTTGCATTGTGTGTGTCCGCACCGGGGTTGTCGTGCTATTTGTTGAGGTATCGGAGCGCAGACATGTTTTTAACACGTGTAACTGCTGCTCCTACACTAGCAAGTCAATGAGGCATATTTCCATTGCATTAATCTACTACTGTCAACAGGAGATTTCTGCTGTTTATTCATCTAAAGTGTGATTATCCGATTTTAGTCACCACACGTTCCTGTATGTGTCACAAATCTAAGAAATGAGGGGTTTCTCTGTAATGAAATACTAGAGGCCTTGTCATTTGAAATAATACTGCAAGTGTTGAGTTTGTATCAATTCAAGAATACATTTTTGAATTGACACATCTTAAAAGTATTTATGACAAATTTGACAATTCTATATGTTTTTACTGTCTCTCTTGCGTGAAATACGCTTTAAAGATGATTGAATCTTCAAACAATTAAAACATGTCAATGAATTTCAACCGGACCAAGAAAACTGTGAACACTTTGCTCACCTGGAAAACAAAACTGTTGGCTCATCGTTCCGCTGTGGTCCTGCAGCACTACACCCGCCATCCATTTGCAAAAACACCATTTTGCAATCCTTCACTTGCGACACATTTAAAATGCTGCCTAAACATAAATAAAGCTACTTAAAATGTTCTTTCTAGGTTACACGAAAGGAAATCTCTGATATACTTGACTGCATTGTTCCTTCAAATATTAAAACTGTGTCAAAAATAATCCTTTTGTGCTTCTCACACAGTATACTCCTTTCCAATTAATTTTTTTATGCTCTGTCCCGCAGGCAACGACATTATTAGAAAATTCACTTCATAAAAAAATATTTTTAACAAATCATCAATAAAACACCAACATTGAGGTGCAGTGAAGCCAACCAACACTCATCTTAGAAAACCTTTGACCTAACTGCACGTTAAATTCACCACTCGACAAGCAATTAAATCAATAATCCACAACAGGCTATGATAAATTAAAATGATCAGACCTTCCCCTGCGCCACCAACAACCACCATCAAAGTGTCAGCCTGTGGGAAACTCTGTCCTTGTCTTTTCACTGCGCCGATGTCCTCGCAAAGAACCTCTTGAGTTTTTTTTCCACCTTTTCTCTTCTCAAACTTGCTTTATTTTGTCTCTGACCCTTTTCCCTTCTATCACTTGCAGGATCAGTATGCATTCTGCTCTCAGAGTGATTACTTCTCACCCTGTCAGCTCACCTTGACTTCACCTGTCATCCTTCCATCTATTTTCAATGTGATATTTTCTTTCTCACCTCTTATTAGTTGTGCCCATCTCAAGTCTCTGTTGAGTGCCTGTCTTTCTGTCTCCTTTTCTGTCACAGACACACACACAAACACACACAGATACACTGTGAAGGATAACACAACTTCATTACTTTAAGGTGAGAACTTTGATGCATTTCATGAATTTAAACCACATGTTTTTAAGCTGTTTGTGGCCTGCATTCTTTTCTGCAATAATCATTCAGTGTTTTTGCATTTAGTACCTACAGTATATGTTTACTTTCTGCTGAATTCAGATTTCTAACTTAAGCATGAGGCATTTACAGAAAATAAAATAAAAGATTCATGTAATTCTGTGCGTTTTCATCTTGTTGATAACGGCCACTGTTCCCATTCACCCTCTTCACACTGCGTAAGAACTATATTAAGCAACTAACTTCCTGTTTCACGTAAAAAGTGTTGAACTGGCTAATGATGGGGTGGCTGCCATTGAAAACTACCATACTCGAGGATGCAACAGGAAATCAGGTCACGGTTGAAATCATTTCTGTCAGACTTCTTCATTAAACAACACGAGTTTGTTTGGATGCACTTGTAAACAGATGCACCGGTTATTGTTTTGTTGTACTTCTGACAAAGCCGCTGCTTGGGGAGTGTGTACTGGCATGCTAAACTGTACTTAAGGTTACCGTGTGATCACGGGTTGACAAATAAACTGGGACTGAAATCTTACAGATTACAACTTTAATACAGAATCCGAACTGAAATGCAAGTAAATGTTACTTGATGCTTAAGCAAGGTTCCAACATCATTTTCTTGGTTTAATAAAATGGAACTTATTCAGGATAAGTTAGTTTAATTACTTTTGCAATTAACAACGGTTAACAGTAATTAACAGTTTAATGTATAATATCGCCTTTTTTTTTTTTTTTTTTAAGTTTGCAAACAGCAAAAATGGGGAGGCAGCACTAACCACTAAATAACAATAGCAAACATGTTGTCCTCTACAACTCGTAAAGTCCCTGTCAGCCTGTTGGTAACAAATATGTCACCTTCGGTTGACCCTTAATTGTTGGTCTGCCTTCAGCCATTCAGTGTCATTTTAAATACTTGCGTGCAGCAGTGAGATGCATCATTGTACCGAGCTGTCAAAGTCAGATCAACGCTCTGAGAAATTGTGCGTGACACATGGATGAGCATGTAACAGTTCAGTGCTTCTTCTGTGGTTCCTTGTGTTCGCAAGTCTTTTGTACTTAGTGTTGAACTCCACTGGCTCATCAGCAGGTATTTATTGTCTTTACTTACGTCACAGTGTTTTATGCATGAACACGTTTGCAGCAACCCGTTTTTAATTGACAGATATTTACTTATTCTAACAAACATTAAATACATAATGATGGTTCTTTATTGTTCCATTGTGTTCCTGATTTATATTTGATTAAAAAAAAACAAAAAATAGGGTTCAATATTTGTATCTATAGTTGTTGTCTACAGTATTAATAAGAAATCAGAAATCTGTTGTAATGTGGGGAAATGCTACATAAAATAGTCTGAAAAGAAGTCTGTGAAAAACTACGTGGGGAAATTAAAGAGTTCCATATAAAAACATCCACGTCAATACATCTACTATAGCACAGACGTGAGAATTGGAATATCCCAGTCTAGGCCAGTGCCAAAAGGTGGCAGTAATTAACCTAAAAACTCTTTGCCAACCTACATTAAGCAAAAACAAATAATAAGAGGAGGATCACTTTAATATCAGCCGCTGGCAAAAACGTGTACCGTGTTGCGTAACATGTAAAGACGACTACAGCTGTTAAAAAGTCCTGCGTGGGGGTCCTTCAATAAAAGAAACACCGAAAATGAGGTGCAGTGCAAACTCTACCAGATAAATCAAACATTTTCCAGAGGATCCATCAATCTACAATCGGTGGCTAGCTTTGGCACCAAACCACGCGAGTTTGATGTTCGACGTGCATAGCAAATATTGGTCCTCATCATGAAGATAACAGCTAAAAATATGCTTCATCAGCTTTGTCCAAGGTGGTGTCAATGAGCCTCTCTCTGTGCGTGTGTGTGCGTACGTACATGCATGCGACAGCGGAGGGCGTGGAGTGATGTAGTTTGAATCTTTTAGTGATAGTGGAATTGTTTCCAAAGAATATTTAATAGTATTTTTCTACATGTTGGCAATCAAATCTCAGTTTGATTCAGGTGTTAACATTGTAGTTGTATGTGCACCTGGGAAGCACTTATTTTTCATTTAACCGAGACCTTCCAAACAGCTGCCGGAGTTCTCGGTGTCAGACTCTGAATTCTAAATTGGAAAATTTCTGCAATTAACCAAGAGGCATCAGATTGGTTCCTGGTGGATTTTTCCACAAGCTAAATGCCATATGCTCCACTCAGAAATTCACTGTACACACACACACACACACACACACACACACACATGCACTGACACTCACATAAACACAGTCTCCCTTTACACCCGCGCATGCCTGCGCATCAAGATTCCATCCCAATATGAGATGATGTCTGAAAGGATTCATCACGGTGACAGCACCACTTCAACACATTTGTCAGAAGTCTCTTTCTTGGCGCTTGTTCCTCACTTCTCCTTGGTTTCCTCTGGTGTACTGCTCTGAGTCCCGCTCAAAGCACACAGCGGGGGATTAGTCTCTATCACAGCACTCACTACCCCCAGATCAGTTCACCGGGGTTAAGGTGCAGCTTTCTCTCAAGATACCGTTTTCTTTGTGAGAACTCTCACGGTGACATGTTAAAGGAGCCCAGTCAGAATGGAACTTTAATGCTGTGATAACCCATTTAAGTTGCTGTCGCAGTATAAATACTCCCTCTCTTGCACACTCTTTGTCTCTCTCTCTCTCTCTTTCTGTCTCCTTGACTGTCAGGGCCTGCAGGTTTATATTACGGCTCGACACGGCAATAGATAGCGACAATATTTGTCATTTTACAAAGCACTTGTGGGAGATGGAGTATTTAGAAGTAATCGCAAATAGCAGTGAGATGAGTAAGAAAAAGATGAAGTAGAATCAAATGAGCAGAATTAAAATGGGAAACAAGTTTTGTGCATTTTCAAAAAAAGGAATATATTTCAAATGTTGGGAGTCGAGGTTTGCTTAGTTTGGCATGTAGAGGAAACGGGGAGAGACAGCTGGCCTGGCTCAAAATACATTCACTGACACCGCTAAATCATATCATGTCTGTTACTCCATACCCAAACAGAACTATAAAACAACTTCTCTTGCTGCTTCTCATCGTGATAATGTATTTAGTGAATTGTGCATGAAGCTGAAATTATACATCAATATCTGAGTCCCTGTTGCCCACTTACCTGTGCTTGTCTGAATAGATCTTGGGAGTAAATGTGACAAAATGAGCCGTGAGGGTCCACAGGAGTGTCACAACTTTATGGCTCGAATTTCAAATTTCTTGGTAACTATGAGGTCAAATTCCACATATTTATTAAGTATTATCTTGCTTGCATATATATATATTTATATATATATATATATATATATATATTTATATATGTAATAAATATTTTGTATATTTGTAATATATTTATATATATATATATATTTATATATATATATATATATATATATATATATATATATATATATATATATGTATATATGTATATGTGTATAAAAAAATATAAAAGAAAAATGTAAATGGAAAAAAATATTTTCAACATTTTCATCAACACGTTTATCATACTTTTGGTGCACTTCCTGTGAGCTTGTCTTACCAATTATAATATATATAAAAGTCTGTTCACCATATCATAGCAGTATCATAGAAAATGTTATGTTCCCTAACTCAGAATAATTTTGCACACCTTAATTTGAAATTCTTTTTTATCACCCTTTGAATCTATCAGGAAAAATAATGAGAATACAACATAAAGAATAATTAACCAGTCTTCGAGCTTTTTTTTTACTCAGCCATATGGTAACCCAATAATCCTTTTTACTCAGGATTTACATATGCAAGCAAAATGTACAATCATATGATACATGCTGTGAGTCCTTAGATTAGAGATAAAGTTACCTCCATTTCACTCTATATGAAGAGATAATCTGAAGTCAATGAATCATAAAAAAAAACAAAAAAACTTAAAAGCTGTAATAGATCAAATTGATGATGACATGCCCTTTGCAGGTCTGCAAGCATTTTCCATGAGGACATTTGGACTGGTCAGATAGTTTGGGAATCTTAGGAATTGCTATAAATTTGTTCTTTATTTGGGATTCATTTTTTTATTTAGTGAGGTTTTGCTATGTATGATTACGTTTCCTCAAACACCCCACAAACGGCACGTTAGGTGAATTGCTTAAGATGATGTCCACTGCTGTGAGTGTTGCTACTTGTTGTATTTGCTATTATTATTTTTTAATGTCGGCCTGTGACAACACCGCTTCCTGCCTCTCCTCCAATGCATGCTGAGATAGATAAGCTCCAGCCCCCATGATCCATAATTGGAATCAGTGGGTACAGAGAGCCGATAAAGTGGATGTATTTTTTTTAAATTACCAACAATTATCTACTGCAAACACCTTAATTGTTAACAGGATGGTATAATTGTTGATTTTTGTAATAAAAAAAACTAAAATAACCTCTTCTGCCTCAGTTTTTGTGAGCATGCATGTTTTCAGGAACATCTTAGACCACAATCTTAGCCCAGACATGCCCTGAAAAGATTTGTTTCCAGGAGTAAATATAATAAGCAAAATGAAATACACTTAAGGGTAAGTACAGTATATACAACAATCAATATATTAATCTAATGCTAATAGAAAAATAAAAAAACAACAACAATGAGATTAATGTTATATTCCCTCAAAAAAATATCCTAGAGATTATCTGAGTAATCTAAGATTACATCCGGTACAACCAACAGATGGTTGACGGGGGGACTAAAAATCATTCTGTGATTCTAAAAATTTGCCTCAACAATATGTACAACTTTACAATTACTTAATGTTTTTGTATCTGTCTGGTGTCTCCACTGCACTCCACTCAGAAATGAATTCAATGAAGAACACTTTACAAGCAGGCATGTTGGCCTAGAACTGGGATAAGATTAAATGCATTTGATTGTCAAACATCTAATAGCACAAAGTGAGTGGAATATAGTTGTATGTTGCTGTAATTAGACACTTTATTTAGAGAACAAATAATTATCGTTCCCAGCAGTGTAATCCAACAGTCCTCAGAATGTTCTCCTCCCTATTGTGACTAATCATCAGCATAGAAGATGCTCTTCATCAGCCCACCCGTCTGCTCACCCTAGCTGTTGGCACCGACTGCCACGATAATGACTGAGGCTACTCTGAGACGATGTTTACTAGCTGACAGCAGCACCCTGCTCTCTCTGTATGCTCCAGCAAGCATTTCCATTTAGCTCACTTCTGAAGCTCCTGCCTAATTTCTCTTTGGAGACAGAAATCCTTTAAACCCCATTGTATCCTGGGGCAACATATTTACTGAGGGCTGGCTTTCCAATACCTGAGAGAGATTAACACTGCTCCCTGATTTATGAATCCATGCCACCCACCCACAGGCTTGGTCAGGAGCCCTAGCTGCTCTACCCTGCTACTTCCTCTTCACACAATAGGATTTAGGTATCAGAGGGAACACACAAACACACACTTTCTCACAAACAGCAGAACTGGGTTTAGGACGAGTTTAAACTGCGAATATGCACAGATCCTCCCTCTGAATTCCTCTAAAGAAAACAGAACACAGAATTGGCAGGAGTGAAACTGGCTGTCTAATGAAATGTTTTAGAAGTGTATCTAACTTAGAACTTAACTCTGAGATACCACCTGGACAGAATCAAACTGCACAGGTTTAAGAAACTCCATGCTGATTTTTCACTTTGATATACTCTTAAAGGATATTCAAACAGGTACTCTGGGACCGTTACTGCGGTATGGAGCTGGAGTTAAAAGATCTGTGGCAGCCATCTACTGTTTTGGCATCCCACCATCTCAACGGCATCGCTGTCTGTCTGTGACGGAGGTGGTCGGACGGCTGCCAGACTGAATGACAGCCTGGTATTTGTTTATCCTGGATAGTCAATTGCTGGGCATCTGTACTACAGAAACAACAAAGCTGCTGGCACAGAGTTCAGTGTTTCAGCAGACTTGCCTGTTATTCTTATTCAGTTGAGAGAGTGCTTTTAAAGTGTCCTAATTTCTGCAGTATAGCGTTCATGAAAGGCCTCGTGCCGTGTATTTATGCAGATAAGTCTGCAACAATGAAATCAGATGACTGTGGGGCTGGTAACATGTCTTATGGTTGCAATCAAAACACGTGTGAAAGCCTCAGAGTTGTTTAGAGCTGTTGTGTGTGGAGGGTTTCAGCGGTGGCACTCAGGATGTTTGTCTTCAATTTTTCTCGTGACCTTTAATGTATTTTATTACTTTCAATGTGTGACAGTGGATACAAATATTTTGTTTAGCACCCTTGTATTGTCTGAGAGTCTGAGAAGCACGTGAGATCTACGACGCTTAATTGACTGCCTGCCCCTAAACAGCTGCTGAACAATGGCATGTTGCTCTGGGTTTTTGTTCTTGTACTCTCCCATATTCTTCTCCTATTGTGTGCTATTAGTGTAACTCAAATAAGATATATTTTGACAGTGTGAGATACATACTGTCGCATTTGCAGTGTTTGCAATGGTAGTTACAGTGTCACCCACATTTAGATCCTACTGGATTATCAAAAATGTATTTCAAGAGTGTTAACTTGGGGCCAGAGTTGTTCATGTGCCTTTTTGTTCATCCTTGTCTGTCAAAACATTTTATACTATTATAAATATCCAATATATTATATATATATATATATATATATATATATATACTTATAATATCCAATTCAAACATGGATATATTCTGTACGGATTTCAGTGTGAGACTGCATACACTATTAAAGTTTTGATGTTTGATTACTCGCAGCAGTAAAGGGTGATGCAAAGTTCTAACTCCTGTCTGCATCTTACTGCGACCCAGTGGTGGATCGACATTTAAACCAACCCCTTGTTTGATCATATTGCTAGAAGATGAGTATTGTGCAACTCTAAAGGCTGCCGGCTGTTCCATTAAAGTTCTTTGCTATGCGCCTGCAGCTCTTGGAAAGCGCTGCCGTCCAGTTCTCATCTAACTGAAGTCAAAAGTGTCCTAAGTTACTGCCTACTTTCCAACAACTGATCATATACAGAGTTCGAAGCTTGTACCGAAATCCACATTTGAGCGATTGTTCCCAAGTGTACATATGCACAGCTCCACCATCCCACTCACCAGTCTGTGCTCTCTGTGCTTTACTCTCTTCTCAATGACAAAGTAATCATTCTTTTAAGGAGTAAAAACGGAAATGAATGCCAATTCTCGGTAGCTTAGAGAAAACCTACGCCCATTTTGCCATATGTTTTCACCAAACGTTGACAATGAACAGTAAACTGCTAAATACGTGAAAGCAAATCATTGTTCAAATGACAGACTTGAGTGAGGTATTTAGCTCTATTTTAACAGGAACATATTGAGCAGACAGTAGAGAGGTGGTGTGAAAAGTTCTTTGGTTATCTTTTATTCCCAGCATGAAAGCTTGAACACTGGATTCTGCTGAAATTCACATGATTTCAGGCTGACTGTCGTACAATTACCAACTTTTAACAGCCGCACATGACGCCTGCACAGGATGACTATTTGATGCAAAAAAAGTCTGGATTTTGGTGCAGTATCACTTCAAAGGTGCCCTGTGGGTCTTACAAATGAATCTACAGCACATCTGCGCATGTTACCGCCAGCTGTAGATCAGTGGAATAGTGTGAAATCATCGGCTGAAATTTGTACTGCGTCAAACGCACGGCCGTATGTGCGTCATGTCATGTGCGTACATACCAACACAGGGACTCGCGCTTAGAAACAACTGGTACAAGAATCTAAACTCAGAAATGGACTGTTTGGTTCTGTTTTCATCCCCGTGTGAAGTTAAAGATTAGGTCTGCAGTCTGAACTTGAACATATTTTAATTCCAGTCGCAACAAATTCAGAATGTGTTGACAGTGTATGCAACACGAAATGTTTTTATTTTTGTAAAATGTATCATTCGTCATCATTTCAAGACAAATTTGACACGAGTGTTAAAAAACAAGAAGTCCAACTCTGGACAGCTGTCTGTGCCCATCAGCATGTTCGCCTGTCGATGTGAGTGAGTGTCGCCTGCAGTGAGCCCACGTGTAGTTGTTACTTGTCAGATGCTCTGTAACATGTTGGCCAGGCCTTCTGACCTCAACTCCAGCTGGTTCAATGACACCTGCCTCCGCACCAGCCCTGCCATCATAGTCAGCCGTTGAGCAGGCTGCTAGCAGTGCTTACCAGTGCTCATTTTACATACTGTACCAATCTACACTGTTACCGAAAGGTGATGAGTTTGCAGGTATTTTTCCACTGCCAAGGACACAGTGGAGGCTTTCTCACCTTTTATATTCTATATCTACAATGTTGAAGTTGTAAAATGCTAAAGTTGTACACAGGCCTATGCAATTGTTGACTCATACAAACTGAACTAACACAACACTAATTGTGCCACTCAAATGGAGGGACCTGTAGTGAAGTAGTAGAATACGCAGTCGATAGTAAAGTATATCAGTTCTGGTTCTGTGTTGAGCAGTAATCCAACGTTTTCTATGACAACGAGCCTGGCGGCACAAAGGTAATCCAGTGAAGAAGCTGCCAATCTTCTCTGCCATGGAGAGACAATTGGGACGCCTGGGAAATATAGCACCAGAAATTTGGCACTAACAATTATAAAAACATGGCACTGCGAGCATTTTTCTTGTCTGAAGCATATTTTCACAATATTGTGATGGAATAAAAAAGACAGCTCGCTGATAAACCATGTTGACAAAGTGAAAATAAATTACCTAGTCCTGGTGGCCAGACATGTGTTGGTGATTAACACCAGTGTAATTCTGATATTTCACAGTATTTCCATATTTAATGAAATATTTGGTAGCCAACTGAGAGTCAGGTTTAGGGGTAATTTGTTTTTTTTGACATGAATACTTGGCAGAGTACGCGGCTTGAAAAGATGCTTTGATGTTTCAGACAAAGCACCGTAGAATGGAATGGAGCAGAAGACCTCAACAAGGGAGTTATCCATCATCTCCAGTCCATCAATGATTAATGGCTAAAGTGGTTCCATTTTCATGGTAGAGGACATAACAATCTTGCATTTGAGCATTTTGTCCCTCTCAACCGGGCCCCTTAAGAGCTACCCTCTCCCAGTCACATTGTGCTATTTCAACAAGCATCTTGTCCACTCGCCCCTGATAACCATGTTCCTCTTCCTCAGTTCCTGTCGGCTGCTGGTGTTCCAATGCACAAATGGTGCCACCAACTATTTGGCTTGAAGCATGTTCCTGTTAACATCACTCATCTTCAAAGAGCTCCGCATATACAGTCGAAGTAGTAACCAAAGCTCTATAACAAAAGAGCGGGTTTACATTTTTACGATATATTTTCCAATTTCCATCTCGTCTAGCAAAACAAAATGAGAGGTTAGAGGTGCAGTGTGTTAACTCCCCTCGCTCACCTTCAGTGCGATTAAATAATGAATGAGTTGGAAGGATCATTTGCCCCAGTAGGTAAAACACCTCGTGTTATTTCCTTGCTGTAATCCTAAGCATGTAACACATGGAATAATTGCTGATACTCATTTCTCAAGCTTCCTACACTTATTCTATATAGTTTGACCAAATCACATCATTAATCTAAAATCTTCTTTATTTTCCTTTAATGTTAATATTAGACTTTCATCTAATTACTTAATGTCTTTATGAACTGCTTAATACCATTGTCAGTGTTAATTTTCTAATTGTAATCTAAAGAAAGTTTAGACAAACCAGTGAAAAAAATGTAGGACACATATTCTGACATTTCCTAACTTTTGAAAATCAGTTCTGTATTGTTTAAAGAAGAGCGTTGTCCTCCCCCTCTCATTTATATCATCTCTGATGGTGATAATTGCTCATGAAATTCAACATTCACTGTTCAGATGCTGTGGCAGAGGCTGTGTTTGGAGTATATAACTGAATAAAAGGCTCTTCTTACAACTTACAAGCCAATTTAATTACAGGACATTAGTCAAATTCCCCAGTCCTCACAAAAGAGGATGCATATCAAACAATAGATATTAAATAATGTGTTATTTTTCAATGGACTAAAATTAATTGAAAACTTTAAGAAATGACCACACATCAATGGAAGTGAAGCTCTGAAGTTAAAAATGTTATATTGGTTTTTTAATTAGTATTAGTTTGTTGCAGAGCTCAGTGAAATTGCTGCCACCAACACTTTGTGTAAAAGATCTGATCAGAGACCAAGTTTTGATCTTTTGCTTTGCAGCAGAGTAAGAAATCCTTAATGTACAATGTCTAAGGTACACAGGCACATAATCACATACTTCATGTGTGCGACTGTCAAATGCACAGCCTGGAATTACTCTGGGTAACTGTGATTTACTTTAATTCTTTTGATCTAGTTTTCTGTCAATTTAAATGTGTTTTTGCTTGTTTTGTTGGCTTTAGTCTAACAACTATTCATTTACGCAAGGGTGCATCTGAGTGGAAACACAGGGATGAGATTTGACTCACTTAGAGATGTAAAAATGCACCTAAAACCTGCTGTTACAGGGGAATACTGAGAACTCAGCACTAGGTAAATGTTGCCCAATTGGCAGCACATAGTAATCTCATCACTTATTTTGTTGGCTCTCCTCACCATCTGGGATTATTCTGGGACAATTCAGAAATGATTTAGAGATTCTGTTGTTGTTTACAAGGCTAATTTATAATATTTCCTTTGGTTTCGATCCCATTTGACCTGCAGAACTCGTAGGTCATCCAACACTTGGTTGTTCGTAGTTCATATTTGAAGCTTAAGGGTTGGTGCTTGACAAAAAGAACAACCTTTCTCATTATATCAGGTCCCCACACTCCAACGACTCATTCAAATTTCATCTCTCAGTCAATTTGTGTTGGCCTTTGACTTTCCGTGTGTGTGTGTGTGTGCATTTGTGTGCGCAGGATTGTGCAAGTGAACTTTTTGTCTTACTGCTCTGCACTTCTCGCCTCCAATGTTTTTTTAAATTATTCATATAGCACTTTAGTCAATAAGGATTGTTTAAAATCTATCTCACCCTGCTTTCTACTCTGTTTATTCTGGGCACGCTCGTGTCATGTATTATTTCAGCTTCTTTGTAGTCTGGGGACTCTCATCCATGCACGTCCAATCTGGCAGACCTCAATAGCCCTGCAATCAGTTATATATATTTTTTTTACAGAAATGTAACTGATTGACAGAATTATGTTTCGTCCCAAATACATATCGTTTGGTGAATATGTGAAGTGGTCATTTATTTGTCAAATTATGAGTTGGCTGTGCAGAAACTGTGGAGAATGACTCCTCTCTATAATTGCAGAGGGACATGCAGTGGTCCTAGAATATATTCAGTGTGAGCCTATTACTTCCCCATTTACGGTTTATTTCATTTGTTTTTTTTATTAGTGTGACCTAATAAACACAGAAACTTCCATTTAGAGTCAATATTTTGTACACAGCTCGGCAGAAGCTGCAGTGAGAGTAAACTTTGATGAAACTAGAAGATTAGAGATGCTCCTGTGCTCTGTCACCCAAAAGCACCTGAAGGATAAATGGATCCTAAACCTATCTTACAAATCTCTATGTATTTTAACGTTCAGAAAGGCATTGCAATTAAAGGCAGCTCACCAGCTCACACAAAGGGTCTTAATGGAAGAGGCTCAACAACTGCAATGCAACAAATTGCACGTTAAGTCATTGCACTTTGCGGCACTGGGTGCGGAACGCCAGAGCACACTGGTATTTCCCCAGAGTGCCCTGAAGTAATTTCCTCAACTGCGACACATTGCTAACTTGGTGACTGTCCGTGCGGCACAGGGGAAGGAATGGCGCTGTTGAGGGTTTTGCCGATCCAGCGGTGCACTGCAGTCTTGGAGAAAAGAATCACTGCAGCCCATCACCCGCCTGATTAGAGTTTAGCGTACTTGTGTTGTATATATTACAAATGGTGAATATATGCCAACATAAACGTTACTTTCATTCTCCATTTTTCAGGTTGCTGACCTGATCACGCAGAAAGAGAAAAAAATTCTCAATGGCATTAATACCAGGCGGCCTGCATAGAGATTAATGAGTCACTCTCACCATCTTCATAATCCACAGGAATTAGGCGCCTATACTGATGGCCTTCTCTTTACTCTTTACAGCTGTCTAAAGGCAGCAGGCATCTGTTCCATTTTCACTTAAGAAATGCACTGGTTACAATTTATTTTTAATCGCCTGACTGTTGCAAATGAACTACAGAAACCTCTCTGCTTACGTGAAATTCAAACATGTCTTTACAATCAATTTCTCTCCTGTTTTCAGCGCAGTCTAACGCTGAACCGCAGCTAAATGGATCACGGTAGACATCACAAAGTTTCCTGTGAATCTCACTTCCTCCCACTAACATGAAATGCCAAAGACTGCAGGTTGTCACTGCTGACTGCTTTTTCATTATGTAATCATTGCTGATGATTTCATGAACACTAATTGTATCTACTGCATTATTTGTGTTATTTATGCTTCAAATTTGATGTTTATTTTTCTAAAATAACTCAAGGAGATTTATGGAGAAGTTAATATCGCAACTTGCTTTGATTCAATGGATCCTTCTCTTCAGATCGGTTGACAGAATTGCACGAGTACTTGCTTGCAAGTGCTGTTTTGAGAAATTGTGTAAAAATGTAACAGCTTTTGTAAAAAATGCTCTCAGAAAACACCTCTAACCCTGTAAAATCAATCATTGCTGGGAAACAGGACTCTGGAAGGTCTCTGGATTCTCAGAAGCCATATTTGCTCACATACTTGCTCATTTATTACTGTCAGGTTTCTGTCTCTCTTCACAAAAAAATATCATAATGTTGACTGAAACTACTGTGTCCCTGATTACCATCCATCTGTTATTGTTATTTCCTTCACACTCATGTATCACAGGTTCTTTTTATTTTTTATTTTCTTTTGTTTACAAACTTCTTTTTTTCATAGTGTCAAAGCTTTAGGGATACCTTGCAAGTTGCAAAGAAATATAAAACATTGCTTTATACTCTCATCCATGATAAGAAAAAAAAAAAAAAAAGACTTTAACAACTCCCACATTGTGAATGTTTCCTTAATTCAGATGAAAGCCACAACCTACGCACGAGTCACACCACTTTCCTGCATAATGTATAGTGTTCACTTTTGTTTTTTTGAACAAAAGGTGATTTGGTAAGTTTTATCCTGGATCATTTTATAATTTTAAAGTGACACATGCAGTCTCTGCTTTGAAAATCATAGAGGTGACCATCACAGAGTGAACGTTGTCATCTCTCAATTTACATGTCCAAACAATGCAGCTTTAGATATATTAGGGATTCCTGTGGAGAAGTTCCTAAATGCCGCCTGTGTAGGTATTATAACTGAAACATTAGCTGCTTTGTTCTTGCTACATACCGATCACTGTTATCTGATGTTAATCTGTCTCCCACTGCTGCTTGAAACCACATGAAAAAAATGAATAACCCAAAACTAAACATTTTTATCGAATCCTTCGCAAAAGTGAGGATTGCGAACTTGTAATAATTGATTAAATCATGTCATTTTGATTCTTTAAGGTCTTTTGAACAGTGTTCATATTTCCGACAAAAAAGACAAGAGCATTAGTATTGTCAAATCGTTACCAAAGCATCATGGGAAGACCACCTACTGTCAAGGTCCTTTTTTAAAATGTTACACTGAACAGGGTTATGTTCAATAGTGTTAGAAGCTACTTTACGCCTCAACTTCCAACATAAAAGTGTCAAATATCTTTCAGATACTATTTGCCTTTGTCAACAGATTGACTCATATCGTACAGTTAGTAGGAAAACAGTGTGGGGCTTTTTAAGTCTGACAGAGACTTACTCAAGACTAGTTAACCTCGGCCCACTGAGTTGACACATTTGAGAGCACCACAGCATGTAACACATCCCTCATAGACAGGACACAAAATCATTTTCCTGCCAAGCAGCAGGTCACTGATCAAAGACCACCGCTGTCACCGTTAATAGTTTGCTGACAGGCAAACAACATTAACAAAACGGAAAGCCATTGATTAAGGACAGACATGATGCCTTATGTTGGAAAACTACAGCCGGTTAACCAACCAGTCCCGTTGTATGCATGACGGCTCGTCTGAGTACAAAGTTGCTCCTCAGATTTACACTCAAGTTTAGCATTTTACAGTTTAAATAGTAGATTTTAGTATTTTTGTTATACATTTCATGCTGATTCAGCGCAAACCAAGTCTGTCTCTGGAGAAAGGGTGGGACAAGAATCTCAAATATTCACATACTCTTTAAAATATAAAACATCTATTTGTATATGCAGCAATCATTCTTCCTCAATGCCTCTCTTATTACAGACGCCTGTTTGTAATGCGTTACTCCCGTCAAATAATCGATTAATAATCGAATAGTTGCGAGGGGATTTTGAATAGTATTTTTTCTTGAAATGCACATACCTTCTCTTTACAACACATAAAGTGTAGCAGACCATCCAGAACATGTGTACGTCTCCTATTTCATTCATTCTTATCCAGGGTTAATCTGTTTACCTGGTCAGATGTCGCCTTGTTTTGTCAATAAGTAACAGAGCAGTTGTCTGACTTTGACTGAATCAACAGATACAAATTTGTATAACCTGAATTTATTGTGAATACTTTTTTTTTTGCTAGGATTATGTTTTACATCAACATATTAATATATTGTACATTCAAAATGATATGCAAAACATTCACTGGCATTTTTTTTTTTTCATTGGTTTTCTCTGCAATATCTGCTAATGGCAAAAAAAAAAAGCATTAGTTATGATTTTATAAGATTATGCAACAAAATTTTAACTGTTTTGTTTTTCTTTCCCACAAATTAAAACAGGTGGATGTTTTTCAAGCTGATATGAATCTCTTTTTAGATTTTTGTTTTCTATCAGGCATGATTTCTAAGTGAGAATGTGTATATTACTTATTCATAAATAAGGCTGTTGTTACACTTAAAATATGTACAAACGCACTTCTAACATTTACAAGTGTATGATTTTCTTTAATATTTGCAATCCAACAGCAAAGAGTGGGTCAAATTTTCTTTCCATATCAACGTGAGTAAATTGTAACAAACAACCCATGGGTGAAAGACATATTCTAAAAACACTTGGATTCGGCGCTCGAAAATACATAAGAAACAAGTACATGTTTTGCATGGGGAAAAAAAATCTTGGTTCGGGAACGATTACAGTGCGGTTAAATATTTAAGCTGTAGCTGACTCAAAGCATGGAATACACCTCGGTTCCCATTGTCAAAGACGAATGGGCCACCACACACTTTACTGGGATACAAGAATCTCAATCTACTTACTGCTTTAGATTAAAAAAAAAGGGGGGAACAAATCAAAACTGACTGACCAGAATCCACACAGCATTACATTTCCATTGGTAATATTCTTATTTTGTGTATGAAACATTTGCTGTTACATTATTAAATATATAGCTCATCTATCACAGTTGCGAGGTGAGATTAAAGATGCTTGTTGACTTCCTATGAATCTAATTGCAAATGAATCTTTCCAGAAAAAAAAATGCCAGCCAGTTATCTGCACTGCACGTGCACATGTTTAGACCATGTGCAGCTCGCACCAGAGTTGGGATTCGTGAAGACAGGGAGTCAGTAGGCCCACTCGGTACTCACCGAATACATCTGCCAACTGTGAGTACATCTGCTAAGTTTGAGCCTGTTGGAAATCATAAGCACACACAGTTTACTCACAGCACTTGCACTTATGGAGCTGGCTGCTCCACCCTCAGCAGGCAAGCTGGCATCGACCTTGGGGCGATGCGCTTGATCTTTGCGCACGCCTCACCTCTTAATGATAAAATGAGAAAACTGGGTCGGAGATGTACATTCCCACTAGAAATAGTGGGAAGTTAACATCTTCAGCTGAGCACCAAGACTTCCAACTGGGAAATCATCTCTAAATAAATCAAATGAGTTTCACAAATAGGTGAGGAGCCGTTGGGAGGCCCAGGTTTGCTCCTGGGAGGAATGAACAGGCCTGGATGATTAACTGAGAAATGAATGACCTGCTCGTGTATCCACTAGAAACCTACTTGAGCAATCAAATGACTCTAAATTAAATGATATTTGGTATGTTGAGCCCTTCATTTGAGACAAATGTTGTTTTTCATGACTGTTCTCTCTTTTCAAGAGGTTTTAGTCATCCCTTGAAGCACGATGTGAAACAATGTCTCCATTTTCTACAACATGTACTTAAAGACACAGAATGATTGATGAAACTGAAAAAAAATCCTACCACATTTGAATGAAAATACTTTTCCGATGCGCTCAATGTCAACCGAGTTGAATCAAAGTGAACATTTTGCAACGGTTAAAAAAAAAATAGAGCTTAAAGTCGCAGGTTGCACACGAAAGAAAGAAAGAAAGAAAGAAAGAAAGAAAGAAAGAAAGAAAGAAAGAAAGAAAGAAAGAAAGAAAGAAAGAAAGAAAGAAAGAAAGAAAGAAAGAAAGAAAGAAAGAAAGAAAGAAAGAAAGAGAAAGAAACCCAACGAATACCACCGTGTATTCAGAAGAGATGGTATGGGATGCATTGCAACTCACCAGAGTTGGGATCGGAGTTGCCGTCAGCTTCGGTCCTCTTGTCGGGGGAGGCCTGCTCGTAGAAGTCGTCCTGCGCCTGCACCAGAGGGAGAGGTTGTGTGAGGAGGGAGCCACTGCCTACAGGCTCGTGGTCCCCCAGACCGCTGTCACTGCAGCTCTCCTGAGAGCCATCCGGCAGGTGAAATGTGACGCGCCGCTGTGACTAGAACCAAGAGCACAAAACAGAGCCTCCGATGTTAGTGCTCTGCTCTGCCCCCTCAAAATTTAATCTTTTCACAGTATTATTTATTTCACACTGAGCCGAACAAGCTCATGCATGCCGCTTTGCACACACTGAGCACCGATGAGGACCGCAGTGTGGAATAATTTTGTCTGAATGATGTAAAATGTAATATACATCATCGTTGCCGACTGAGACTGATTGTTGAGTAAAAGGTCTATTTTGACTTGAGCCGAGATATTGATGGGAAAGGGAGTTCACACATTATAAATACAGTCACGTTTCACTGCACAATGACAACCAATAACGGCATGCAAATAAACGTCATGCACTGCAACGAAAATTCATCAAGGTGAAAAGTGTAAAATTTCTGACTCTTTCATTAATACATAGTGTAATTAATGCATGGCATAATTAACGAGGGCCATGAAACATCTTAATATTAGCGGCAGAGTATTATCACGTTTGTCAGGACTGCTGCAGGGATATTTACAGCCTGATTGTTTACTTTGTGTTGTCAATTTGTTTGCGTGTTGGCAAAGTCAAAGTTGCCTGCGGAGTTAGCAGAAGTCGCCCCCAGGGTGTCCTACCCCGCATATTCAGTAAGCTCACTAAGGAGGGGAATTTTGTCACGCACAAGTGTTCCTGGGACATGTGGTATAGCCCTTCTGTTAGAGATACGCCTCAAACCACACACAGACATACATATACAGACGGGCACACCACCCTTAAAGCCGTCCTGATTGAATTTCCAATTGTTAATTCCGAGTGTCTTTTCCCCTTGCTCTAATGACATTTTCCTCAGGCTTTTTCATAAGTCCAGACACAAGCCTCCAGCTAACCTTTCGTGAGCACAGAGAGGTCCCTGCCACATCCTTGGTGATGACAGACAGAGACGGGCTTTACAGTAATTATTGGCAAAAGCAAAGGTCACCAAATCTGCAGTCTAATGCAAATGACCTCATTATATATTTTAGAACTGTTCCAAAAGCATGCAACATTCAATTAAACAAAAAGGGAGAATAAAGAAAGAGGGGAAAAAAAAAAAAAGGAGGTGGTGAGGAAGGTAGAGGTGGGGGATGGGCAGGCAGACCAGGACACTGCAGCAACAAAATAATGGCTTTAGATTTAAATACATGGTGTTTAACTGTCAGGACGGACGGACGGACGGATGGATGGATGGCCCCTTTTAAAAAAAAAAAAAAAAAAAAAAGTCTTTCTTATGTTAAAACAAAAATACTGTTTAGTAGAAATCAAACAATGGAAATAAGATATATAGATAAATACCTATCTTATTGTACAGTCAAATAGAACAGCATTCCCCCGTACAGACCATTCATTGTAAAAGTAACATTTTTGCTGACGTTTTGTGGATTATTGGAAATAATACCATATCAACAACCTAACTGGCCTCCCCTTAACAGGGAGGATTCCCTGTTCCTTCCCATTACAAGGACGCCATCTGAACTGCGTTCCTTCTTCGGGAGACCAGATTGTTGTTATTTGTACGACCACCAGCGGTCGCTTTACTTAACGTAGCTGTGGGTGCACAAAAAGACATTCTCGGATAGAAAGACGGATAGACAGAAAATAGAAATATATATAGAGAGACATTACATTATTACATTTCATTTAGCTGACGCTTTTATCCAAAGCGACTTACAATAAGTGCATTTCAACCATGAGGGTACAAAACCCAGAACAACAGGAATCAAGAAAATACAATTTCTTCAAGAAAGCCAAACGACAAAGTGCTATCAGTAAGTGTCATTTTAAGTGCTACTAAAGTTCTACTGTTCAACGTAAAGTCTGAAGAGGTGTGTTTTTAGTTTGCGGCGGAAGATGTACAGAGTTTCCTGCTGTCCTGATGTCGGTGGGGAGCTCGTTCCACCATTTAGGAGCCAGGATGGCAAACGGTCGTGATTTTGTAGAGTGTTTAAGCTCAGTGAGGGAGCAACAAGCCGATTGGTAGAAGCAGAGCGGAGTGAACGGACAAGTACAGAATACGCATAGACAGATGTAGTTCAATATAGATAGGCAGCAATCAGGTTAAATGTCACTGTTGGCTATCATAAAGAGGCAGATGGTGATGCGTGACATTTTGAACGACATTGACATGAGAGGGGAAAACAGCGCTTTGTAAGGACGTTTCCTCCTTTGTGTGTTTGTGACAGCTAATAGGCTCATTAGATAATGCAGCACTATCAGTTTCCTATCAGGTGGGTTATGCTGCTGAACGTGTGTGCAGTTTAAAATGAACCCAGTGAATCAGAAGGGTGAGAGAAGCCTTAAAGATGACATGTTTACTGTATCTGCACCTAATTAATGGTGGCTGCATATGTTTTCCTTCCTGCTGATGCCAACGACATTGGCCTTAGGCAAGGTAGCCATCTATTTGTTGGCTGCCCTGAAAGTGTCAAGCTAGCAATACTGATCCTGAAAGCTTTTTTTTACCACCTTGTCAGAGTTAAGGAAACAACTGTGTATTTTACAGCAGAGAAAATGAAAGGAGTATTAAACCTGGAGAAATACATTTTAATTGTCATTAAAATATTCAGAAATGAATTAGGATACTCGTATTAATACACAGACTGGGTGAATACAAAAGAAAATGGATATATATAGTATCGCTGGAAATATTACTGCTGTTGCTTAAAGCCCAGGGAGGAGAACAGCATTCTTAATTCTCAATTAATCACAATATGTGACATGAAAAATGTGATATTACGAACTTGCCTCCTCCTATGTATGACAAGTGCAAGAAATAATTGAAGGAAGAGTTCTTTGTATATGTAATTTCCTTTGATTTTGACTTCTAACAGAGAAGAAAATAGCCTATTATTGATCGGGTTAATGGTTTCAGCGTGTGCTGTCAAACCCTGCCGGACTGGTGGGACCTTAAAAGGAAATCTTGCTCAGTGCCCTGAGAGATTTTATTCTCGGTTGTATTTGGACAAAGTGCAACATAAGAATATACAAGCCGAAATGATTAAATGCTGTTGAATCCTTAAGTTTGTCACGGCAGCCTGGGTAGTTCCAACACTTCACCATTTGGGAATGCACTACTTCACTGGCTGTAAAGGTCCAGTTTAAAATCAAATGCACTGCCTGTGTCTGTTTGTGTTTGTACATGTGTTTATTAGTGGATTTAAGCATGTTGGAAGATATTTGTGTTTCTCTGTTACTGACAGTCACTTGTAGGAATATTAGCATAAGACCGGCTTAAACTATCCCTGCTGCCAGTTTACAAGATATTATGGCTTATCACGCCTGCTAACCCTTATTATCCGCTTGTTTTTATAATTTGCCTGACCAAACACGCTCACTTTAACAAACACAAAGCAAATAGCAGCACTTTGCTCGCTGGAAGGTTTTAAATTCTCAGCAAGCCTGCAAATGATCATGAATAGAGTTTGCCCTTGGGTCTTCATAGAAAGTGCAATATTAAGCAAACTGAAAATAATATTTGACAGCGGAGAGTAAATGTCATGCAGCTTTATAGATGTTTCTTGAAAGTGTGAAAATGAATCTGAATACAATGTCGTCCGTAAATGGGTCAACGCTGGTGTGTGGGTACTAAAGTCATTATTAGCAGTAAGCAGTTATTGGAAAGGCGGATGGAGCAGGATCATGAAATAAATTCTACCTTTATTTGTTTAATTTATCAGTTTGTTTTTTTTTAATTTTAAGGACTAACAAATACAATCAAATGACTTTTGTTTTTAAAGACTTAGTGATTCAGATTGAATACAGAGGTTGTTTTTTTTAACCAAAGTCTGCAATCACATTTAATAATAATAAAACCAATTGGCAAAGAGTAGCTGATGGTATTGAAAGCCCCTGATATTACTTTGACCTGTGAAACGTATGTGGCCTTTGTGTTAAAAATCTATCAGAATCACAGCTGAGGCGACTGAAGCAAGACTGAATCCAACAACACAAAACGGATGCAACTTTGGTTTTACGAGACAGAAAACAAATAGGGATAGGGCTCACGAGTTGGAGCACGAGCTCTCGCTCGGCTTTGCCGTGTTTCTCCTCCTGAGTGGGACCATATGGAGCACAGTGTGCAAGTCGAAAACAACTTCTGTGTTGCACCGGGTTCCAAACTAACACAATATAGCCCTGCATTTCTATCCGGCACACATTTAATGAGAAGAAGCACACACAGAGAAGTAGTACAGAAACACACACACACAGATGCATGCACATACAAAATAATGCAACCTCCTCACCACCACAAATAATCTTATCTAACAGCAGTCTGACACCTGCGGTGAGAGAACACTTCCCACAAGTCCATTCTCACAATCAGACCACTGAGGGGAGATCAGTCAACCAGGAAAACTAAATTCACCAAAATATCTCTTCTTCTTCCTCTGTCTGCCCTGCTCCCTCAATCTGGCTCCTGCCTTAGAGACCAAAGGTGCTCTGCCATCTGCTGGTCACCTTAGAAAGTACATTTTTCATCAGATGGCCACAAACGTGTTTGTCTTCTGTGTTCCCCTGGTAGAGCTGATTGATTTTTTTCATTTCCCTGTCATCCCCTCTGTGTCGAACACCTCTGTACTGCTGTTTTGCTGACTTCAACACTTGTTGACACAACAAAATGACAAAGCTGTTTATTTGATATTACTAACCTTTAAATAGAATAATGCATGTCATTTTCTGACGTATTATTGTGTATTTCTTTTTTTTTTTTTTTTGGAAAAAACATTTGAGTATCACACTCTATTCCCCACAGTTTTCATCCACAACCCTGACAAGCTGTACCATTCCATAAAACATCAAATCAAGTGACACATTAGCAGCTGATAGACATCGCCTCCTGTCAACATAACATTCAGGTTTTCCTCTGGGCTCATCCATAAAATGCATCACAGTCCCAGTCAGGCAAGGCTCTATTTTGATGACATAAACACAGTCAAAAACAAGCTTTTCAAAATGCTTAAAAAAGATGAAAGACACAAAGATAAAAAGAGTTCCCAAGCATGTTTCTGTAAGTAACACTCAAATAAAAAGTGACAAATAAATCACAATCTCCCCCGTCTTTGATTCTGACGCTAATATTGACGTAGTCTGCTCCTGCTGCCTCTCCAGAGTCTAAGTATGCTGCCTTCTGCTTTTCATCATTAAATCATAGCGAGGCAGTTCTGAGAAACATCTGCATTCTGCCACATCCACAATGACGTCTGATCAGTCACTCCCCCACTCTTTGGTTCAGCACAAATACACACACACACACACACACACACACACACACACACACACACACACACACACACACACACACACACACACTTTACAAGGCCACTCTTCCAAGCTTGCAATTTGGGAAATGGGTCATATGTGACTTGGATTTATGTATCTTTGTGTTTGTCGTTGTGCTCTTGTGTGTGTGTGTGTGTGTGTGTGTGTTATGTCTAACTGCAGTGTGCTTGGTTTACAGAACACTGGCTGAGCATGTGATTATTAGCACAGTCCATCATTTTGACTCTTTCCGGGCTAAATGATCTTATGCAGATTTATGGATGCAGTATACAGATTGCATGTTTGTTTATTTATCCATTTTCTGTCTCACCGACATAAGAGACCGTTTTTTTTTTTTTCACGGAAAGAAAAAGACATAAATCCATGTGTAGTCACGCAGTTTGTTTGTCACCAGTCTCACACTCTCACCTGTCATCTTTCACAGATGACAGCAGCTGTGACAAGCTCCATCTTGCTGGTGCCCTCAAGTCCAATTTGTTTTCTTTTCATGTCTGCACCTCCCTAATAAACTACATCTCATCCCAGTTTCCGACATTAGCATGAACACCCCTCCCTTGTGTTATATACTTGTTAAAAAAAATCCTCATACCTTAGCCTGATTTCATGTTCACAGAGACATCACATTTAAAGTGATAAATTATAAATTATGTGACACAATAGAGTAGCAGTTTAAAATAATAACAATAAGATAATAAGACAGGAAACCTTTTTAAATGTGTTAATGAAACTGATAAACCCAAAAAATATCGTTCAAAGGTACCTGATACGTTAATTAAAATATCACATCTCAAAAACGGATTTTATCAAATCTTTTACGCTATTGATTGATATTTGTGACCACATGGTGGCAGCATAAAATTCTGTCATGCAACAACAATATAGTGTCACTGTTGTGAATTCTTCACTGACGGAGACAATAAAGTTAAGTTTGAAACTTTATTTTGACGTCACGAACTGTTTCCGCTTCCGGTTGTGCTAATCGTATCTGTTACGCAGGACCAGATCGAGTCACTGATGACAAACTCTTTCACCATCTTTCACCAAGTTACGATACTGTATTGCCAAACTTAATACAGTAAAGTGTGGATCAAACAGATGTCTGCGTGTTCTCTGACCGGAACCCCGTAGTGGTCAATTTAATCTTTCCACCAGTCTCCCAGGGGTCGAATCCCCAACAGTCACCTAGTAAACAACCGACGGAAATTTGGCTATCAAACACTCGTGACAAAGATATGTAATGGAGGCAGTTCAACGCTGAACTTTATTATCCAAAACGACATGATTGCATTGAAACAGTAATATTCACCGGCAATTTGATCACTATAATTACCTCTAAATAAAGACCCCAAAAACCCCAAACATATCAAATAATTTATAAATTACCCCCAATCATCTTTTTACTCCATTGTGATCTGTAAAAAAAACATTTTTATATCGGCACATAACGCATAGCATATACGCCAATACCAATACATCTGAAACATGGGCCGATATTAGCCAATAAAATCAGCCAACCAATAAATCACTCAGATTCTTATATGGCAGGTGACTCAGCTCAAAAATAAGAATTACTTCAGATTCATCTTTCTCACTACTTACTACCGAAGTCCAACCTTCACACTCCTCTGGGCTATGTTTGGTGTCCACCAACTCCTGACGGATATACTCGGCTTCATAGTCTCTAAATTCTCCGCAAGTCTCCGATGCTATCTATTTATTCGGTATTACACACGAGTAGCCTTCATCAGTGAATTTTTCCGTTGTTAATATAAAAATGTTGGTTAGTGCAGTCAGTCCAGGTTGATTTGTCAACATCTTTCGTTACTTCTGGTAAAAGGAAGTGCATTTTCATCAATGACACGCAAAAAGACCACTAGAGGGCGGCCAATCCCGTTGAATAGCTACGCTGTAAAATTTTGTAAAAAAAATAAAATAAAGAAGATCCAATACAAATTGAGAAACGCCTGTTTATATCACATTCAATCAAACTGCTGGCTCATATGACCCATCTTGTTATGTTAATGAAGAGTAGTAGAGGTGACGGTTGAAAAGATCACCCAGCGTGAACTCCTCATTAAAACCTTATGAGGTGTTATTGGCGGCTGAAAATCTATAAATATTTCAAATTTCATCTCAATTATAGAACAAAATCTTACAACATTGTTTACTAGGTGCGAGTCTGCTGAAATCCAAATGACTTTTGAAAGCTTATGAAGTGTTTCACGTTATACGATAGTGTAGCAGAGCCAAGTTCAAGCCACTCAGAATTGACCTTACAACAATAATATAAATTGGCTGAAACCAACCCCTTTGATTTTTACTCAATTTATTTCATTTCGCTACAACCAAAAATATAATAGATACTGCCACAAGGTTAATATACATTTTATATAATATTTTTGTTCTATCACAAACATCTTGAGTAAAACAATACATTTTCTACTTTATGGGGCACAAAGCTCAAGACACAAACCTTCAAGGATTATCTTGTCTTCAGAATAGTTCTGTAAGTATCTTAAGTTAGGCGTAAACTGCAGCTAACCGGCACCGAGGTGGTTGAGCTGACCAAGTCTGACACTACAAGCTGCCTACAGCTGAAAACATGAAATGAATACAATGCCTAAGCATGCGTGTCTAACGCTTACTTACAGTAGCTCCATCCAGCTAGCCTACAGATGGGTGAATCTTCCCAGCCTCCCTGTGGTCGGTTTGCTCTGCATCACTGATGGCATATGGACTTTTATATTTTACATTTTAGTGTACAAAAACAGAAGGAAAAAAAAAAAAAAAAAAAAAATCAGGAAGCTCCACAGTTTACTTGAACAGTCTCCTGCAAACGGGTGAAATTTCATCTATAATTAATGTTAGCTACCACCACCCGGGGCTAGAGAAGGACATCTTTGACTCATCTACTCTTTCTTCCCCTCCACCCTGCAGTGACCTCTTACCTCTCACACAGCTCTCTCTCTCTCTCTCTCTCTCTCTCTCTCTCTCTCTCTCTCTCTCTCTCTCTCTCTCTCTCTCTCTCTCGCTTTCCCTCTCCATTTCCAACTTTGGTGTGCCGTTAAATAGCCTGACTTGGCTGAGTGAGAGCTGCGAGACAGTTGTAGTTCAACCAGCTTCCCTACCGTGCCCTGAGCAGAGCTGAAGAAACCTGGGTAACTGCCACGGAGCATTAGCTACAACGTTAACCACAACTGACTCACTCATCGGTTCTACCCTCTGCCGACATCCACAGCCATAAAATGAGAGACACAGCAATTTTTCTCCATGTGTGTCTCCTGCATCAGGATGAAGGATTTGACACTCAGAGACAGTTAACTACAGAGCAGAGCAGGCTAGGCCCTGAGCACTGCATGGGGAAGCTTGATGTGTTTATGAGTTACAGTCCATGTGATCTTGCTGCACTCAGCTGTAGACAGTGTACACTGAAGTCGCTGTTCTGTGGCACCACCGAGGGTGCAAGCTTTTTATTTACTCGCAACAAATGCTTCGGAGACATACCTCTGTGTCACTGTCCTAATCAAATGAATTCGAAATAATAAAAGAGAACCAAAAATAAATAAAATACATTCGTGTTGCATTAAAAACGACAAATTTATTTATACGCTCGCAAAACCAAAGCACAGTCACAGTGTACTCTATGATTCATAATAACCTACAACCCTATTAGCTGTCATGAAATCCTATTTGCGATTTCATTACATCAAATAGGTACAGAGACACACATTTGTTTAGTTGGATCTCTGTTTATCCTGTGGAAATAATGGCTATTTACACAGCCATGATTATCCAGCTTTGAGAGATCAAATGTAAATCAATGCAGCAGAGAGTTGTACTGATCTAAATAATAATAATAAAAAATAAAAAATAAAAAATAAAAAAAATTGCCACACAAATATCGAAGAATTGCAAAATGTTTTTGTTAGTTTCCGGAACAGCACAAAAACAGATCTATTGAGATATGACTTTTCTTTATTTCTTTGTGTTCACCATGTTAAAGATAACAGCAGACAGATAACTCTCTATAACTACTGTAAAAAAGAGAAACCATTTCCACAGACACAATTTCACACGTCTCATCTATTTACTGGATATAATGTCCAAGCCAAGCAACACTGTGGATGTTAAGTGTAATTTTCTTCATGTTTGTTTTTCACCGCCCACTTTTCTTCATCTAAAATTGAGGGCTTGGAAGAAAAATGATCTGAAAAATTCAATTTCTATTCCCAATACTCCAAATAATTAGGAGCCACTTCAATACAAACACATGCATTCTTTGACTGATTGTACCCGAACCGCCACATCCATGTAGACACAAAGCAATGTAAGTTCATTTGCAGCTCTTTCGTAGCTGTACACTTAAGAAAATATTCCCTCCTTTTATATCCCATAACACTTTCTTTTCTCTTTGATACCCTCTGTTAACAATGCATTCTATTTATTTATCTGTTAATGGAAATCAGGTATTATGAGAGTGTTAATCTAATACATTTCAGCTGGAAATATGGTGTTAATTCGCACATTAAATTCACAAGCTTTTAAATGATCACAATCTCTCATTTAAGTGTTGAATCCAACTGACTGGAAAATTTGTGAAGTGCAATAAAGTGCTAAAACTTAATGACATGGACAACAACTGATTAGTCCGATACTGCAGCGTGATAGCGGCTGTTTCAAGAGAATTAAACAATAAACGGTAATCTCTCTCACTGCTCTAACCAGAGTTTTTAAGTTATGGTCTGAAATGGAAAGCCTTTGTTGAATATTACACAACACAAATAAAAGCTCTTACACTATATCTGAAACAGCAAGGGGAGAAGAATGCTTTGTAATCTGTGTCTTTGCTAAAACACTTGACAAGGCGACTTGTAACCGCTCACAGAAGCAGCAGATGTTCATGTCACTTTATAATGGGGAGGCCGTGATAACGGAAATGATGGCTGATGCTCAAGCACCATGGCAAGGTGTTGACAGTGCCACCAAATATCACTATCGACACCCTGCACTTGCAGCATGTGCCAGTCGTTATGGTGTTACATGGGCCGCCACATTAGACACACAGTACAGGGGGCCTTAGTATACCAAGGTGATAAAGGTTGACTGAATAGCCTACAATAATCTGACATAAGATATTATTGTATATTGCGCAAGGTTTTTGCGTGTTGCATGTAAAAGATGTTCTGCATTTTCAATAAACGTACACTTTTTTTATTCTGATTGAAGTTATTCTGATTCAAGATTTGAGGTCAACTGTTAGCATCGTATGTGATAATAAGCTCTATTGTGTACATGGTCCGTGTTATTCACACGAAACAGCTGTGTCACAAAAGTGATGAATACTTTACGTATTTCATCACCTCATTTATTTTTTTCTACCAAATTCTGACCGGCCCTACTCTGCCTCTGATTGGCTCGTACTTGTTGCCTTCATTGTTGGGTTGGTGAGTTCGCGATGGTAATCAGAGGAAGAGTAAGGGGCGGTTCGTCACAAAATGCGGTTGGGAAAAGAATTAAAGCTGAAGATAGATATCTATCATCTTTTCCCCGCAGCAGTTGCCATTATTGCGTTGCTCTTAATCAATGGACAGCTTCATAGCAGTGCAAGCTCGGCGTGCAATGATCAAAACTAAAACCAACCTAAACTCTGGTCCGGTTCAGCTTGTAACTGCCGTATTTTGGAAGAAGTGGTGGAGAAACATACGGTGCAGCCACTCGCATTTACGTCAAGACGAAGAGCATGCACAGGAAGAAAGAAATCGGTTTCATACTTTACATGGCATCCCGTTTTCTTTAATCGGTTGATGAAAACGTTTCAACTACCCCTCTGAAACTGATACGAATTTCAATCAGTTTGGACCTGTTAATTCTAAATGAAATGTTAATATGGAACATTTTTATTCAGTTTGGGGCTTTTATACCAATTTTATTCAGAATATCAGGCACCGTGTAAATGTGACTTTGAATGTCTTTAATGCATATTATAATATAAAGTCAATATACTGTTTGCTATGTAATCAGTAGGACTCTGGTCCTCCACAAACCATGACCGGTTTAAATGAAAACGAAGGTGGAAGAATGTATCATGAGAAATTAAATATTCAACATACAGCTGATTAGTTTAACATCCATGTCCACATTTACACAGTGTGTGGATTTTTGTGTGTACATGCATACGTGTAAAATGTATGCATTAAGATGTGTGTGCCTGCTTTAAACATATATTTATGGGAATTTGTGGGCAACTATGACAGGCTCTGGAGAGGATTTAAAACAGTTTGATACAGTACATGTCAAATATGTGAAGACTGTTCTGCAAAAGTAACTTAAGCTTGGGCATACTGCTGCACTTCAACCTCAGGATCATACCGAAATAATGAAGAGGTTAAATACCGTATGTACAATATGTAGATTGGACACCTTGTGTACTTGCATTTTTCCCATGCTTAATGTGTGTGATATATACATCCATAGCCTGTACTGTATGGCAGTACGACGAATGAAGGAGGCTTCATTTTTATCGTCATGGCTGCACAGCACCTTGGATTTGTAACACATCAGGTATACACACCTGCCAGGAAATTAGAAACAAACTTTTTCGGAGAGGACAGTCACAGTAAAGGAAATACAATTAAGGTTGGCCTTAATAATTAATTTTCTGGTCAATGATCTTCCCAAGCAATAATTCTGATGCAACTAATCATCTGGAAAATAAGAATCACCCGGACCTTTTTCCATTTGTTTTGTTACCAAGCAGACAGCAATTTCCCTCCAACCGTTCCTCGTGAAAGCGAGACGCCAGCATAATGCATAGTGGTGGATAGTGTTTCGCAGTGCATAATTTGTTTTTGTTTGGATGTGGTCGCCTGCCCGTTTGCATTTTGGGAGACTGTGACAGAAAAGGAACAGTTCTCTGTCTCTCTCCTCGCTGCATTTTCTTTTTTTCACTGATGGAAAACCACTCAGCAGAAAATGTAGACCAAAGAAGCATCATACACTTGTGTACGTTGTTGAAAAACTACCTTTTTTTTTTACCCATTGTGAGCATCCAGCAGGAGACTCGAGAAAAACAACATGAGAGATTTACAGAGTACAAAAAAATGTATATTAATCAGCCAGACAGCATATTTCCACTATGAGGGATCCATGTGTTACACTGTAGGTTTTGTAATGTACATGGCTGATGGCTCTTTTGTTATGCGTTCTATTGGTTTACAAATGTCCGAACTAATAAAGACCTTAATGCTGTTGTAATAATGTTTTATGGTTGTTGTAGTGTCATGAAGGAGTTGTTTTGCATTGGATGCAGCCTGTTAAATACTGGATACGTTGGCCTACCAGCAGGGTAACCGGGGTTACAAATACATTATGACTTGTTTCTTACGAACATAGATTCACTGCAATATACTGTCTGTTCTCCTCAGATCTGACTTCACCTCTTAGCCAAAAAAAAGCATGGCATCAAAACAGAAAGACAGAAAAAGAAAGTACCATGACAAGAACTGAAGATATCCACAGCAGGGTAGCAGTGTGTCTCTGACCACTTTGGAGTAAATCCAGTAAGAAACGTTGACATCCTGGTGTGAAGATACACTTTTTGCCTTTTTACAGCATACTTGGAAAAAAAACCATGATGCTCAGGCTGTATAGTACAATCCAGATTCTATCTTAGGGTCTGGATAAATGTAGTAGGGGGAGGACGTGGTAAAAAGTCATCGACAATACACAGTACTATCTTTTTTTTTTCATGGCTTATCCCATTAATGTAAAACTTTGCTATATCAAGGAGTTGGTTAAAATTGCAGCACAGAAGCTCAATTAAATTTCTACCGGTGATATTAAACAGCCGGTGGCATGGTCACACTCGTCATAACAATCATAGAACATCTGGTACCTTTTTCAGTAATCTCAAAATTGTCAATATTCAGCCACAACCAGCCTCCTCTCCAGTCTTAGAGTCCCTGCAGTTGAAATTAACTCTTTTCAATGTCAGATCGTTGGCCAGTAAATCTTTTCTGGTTAATGATCTCATAATTGATAGCTAAATTTGCACTGTATGTTCCTAGTTGAAACATGGCTGAACAACACTACTGGTGAAGCAACACTGATAGAGGCTTGTCCTCCTAACTATACATTATATCAGTCAGCTAGACAAAACCAGGGTTACACATGGATCATGTTTCAGTATGTGAATTACCTATCTCTGACCACCACTGTATATTTTATGATGTGATTGTAACCATGCCAAAGACTTACTGTAAAGGGAAATTCTACTTCAAAAGAGACTCCTTGATGAAAGGGCTGAAGCTAAATTCTCTGAGATGATGAGCAGTTGAGCCATACAATCACAAGTGCTCTTCAAATGACACGGTTGAGCACTTCAATAACACTCTGTCATCTGTTTTAAATACTTTTGCACCTTTAAAGGTCAGAAAGAAGTCGACTGGTCGAATCTCCCCGTGGTTCAACAATGACAGTGTGAAGGAGAACAAGAGAAGTTGTTGGGCAGCTGAAAGAAAGTGGTGGAAAACTGGACTCACAGTTCACTGTGATAGATACAAAGAAGCCATGACTTCCTATAACATAGCAACACGTCTGGCTAAATAATTACTTTTCTAAGATTATTACAGAGACTACTGTGAACTCAAGAATATCGTTCTCCACTATTGAGCAGCTACTCAACACTAAATTGATGCCCTCCACATCTCGACATCAAAATGTAAAGAACTGGCACTGTTCTTCAGAAACAAAGCCACTTCAATCAGAGCCAGTGTTTCTGCTGATGTAAACACAGACGAACCCAAAAAATATTGTAACACGGATGCAAACATGGACAAATTCACCTCCATCACATTAACTGAGCTTTGTAAGATTGTCACCAGGTGTAACTCCTCCACCTCCTGTATTGACCCGATACCAACAGTGTTTTTTTAAGCAGGTATTCAACAGCACATCCGTTCAAAGAGGCATTTTCCCAGATCCCTTTAAAACAGCTGTTGTAAGACCATTACTAAAGAAACCCAACCTCGATGTCAACGCATTGACCAGCTATAGGCCAAATATCCAACCTTCCATTTATTAGTAAGATACTTGAAAAAGATAGTTTCAGTGCAAATAAACTCCTTTCTTGAACAAAACAATGTCCTGGAGGATTTTTGTTCTCACTCTACATGCTGCCACTGGGGAACATCATTAGACAGCACAATGTTTGTTTTCATAGTTATGCAGATGATACACAACCGTACATCGCCTCTGAACCAAATGATAATGCAGCTATGCGCTCCAACACTGAATTTGTTTTTGCAATAAATAAATGGATGAGCGATAATTTCCTAAAAACGAGGATGAAACAGAAATCCTCCTCGTCGGCCCCAAAACAAAAAGAGAAATCGTAGAAAATGATCTGGGACAACTAACTCCGGGGGTACGATCAGAGGTAACAAGTCTGGGTGTAATCTTAGACTCAGCATTAATATTGCTTATTTTATATTTTAACTCTATTTTTTTTTTAAATTTATTTTTTTAATGCATTTTATCGGTTCTTATGCATTTTATCGATTCTCATGCATTTTATCTGCAGAGTCTGGAGGTGTGTAATACCTCCTATGTCCATAATGCATGTGCTTCAGGTTGAGTTTGTTTTACAGCTTCTATTTTTCTTACAACTGTCTTTAATGATGGATATATGTTAAAAACAATTATCTCATGGCCGCAATTCCAACTATGACCACTACGTTAAAATCACTGCACTCATCAGGGCTAATACATAGTCCAATATAAATCTTTCAAAAACTACGCTAGGCACCAGTGCCCTATCAGTTTTCTTGTTTTTGATGGTAACTGTAGGCCAGAAGAGACCAGATGCTGAAGTCATTTCCCACTTTGTCATGTCTAAAACTCCTTCAAACAGAGGTACATCCTTGCCAGTTACCTAACCTACTAAAAGATTCAGTTGAATTGCTGACAATTTTAAAACAACTACAGTGACACTCACATGGACCTTTTATTACTTCATCTTTGCCGCTGGACAGGGCCCTTGGTCTGAAATCACTGGCTTGACCAATATACTGAGTTGTTGTTTCCTCGCTTGGCAGTAGGCTTTAAATAGAGAACATTTTCCATGCTGCTAAGTTCTCCACTGAGCAATTGTAGAGCTTTCTTAAGATCTCCTGTAGAGAACCGCAGCCTCTGTTGTCAGTTCATTGAGTCTCCCCGCCTGATCTGGCCGAGCTGCACAGGAGGATCCCGTTCAATAATATGCCGTTCAGCGAGAGAATGTTGACTTCCTCTTATGTTCCAATAAAATAAGGTCAACTCTTACCACAAACCATCAACAAGAAAGTTTTAACTTCAGTGCCTCAACATTATAACCAAATATTTGCTAGCGTTACCTTACTTTTGCACGATATAGACCTTGATAACCCCTGTTGTGTGAAATGGATAAAATATTTGCTGCATTCTACCCGCATCAAGCTCACTTTGTACTTCCTTTCGTTCCATCTTTTCATTCTGTTTTGCTCTTTCGTCACCTTTTCTTTTTGTCCTACATGTTTTTGTGACCCACTCAGATGCAGCTTTTGTAGACTAAGTACTTCCACCGAGAGCCTGAGGCAGGATGCCCTGATTTCCCACAGCGGGAGAAAGGCTTGCCTGTGACGGCCATGCCTTTTATGCAGGTGCTGGGGTTGTGGAGGTAGATTTATGTACTTAAGAGTTGATTTCTCTTGCTACCATCCCCAATGACTCACTTCAGCCTTTTCTAGTATTTGTTTATCTTTAGCTTGAAGTCACCTTTGATTAAAATAATTAAACTACTCACATGCTCATTTGTCACGTGCTGTCAGCACAAGCAGAGACGTGTTTTCGTATAAATATTTAGGAAGGAGGCTTGTTTGATCATAGCATTGTACATGAAGTTGTATCTGATAGTTACATCGTACAGTGATGATGACAGAGGCCAGCAGGGACAAATGCAGGATTGCAGTAACAGGCAGTGTCAGTGAAGCTTCGTGAATGAGGACGACAGATCATCTGTGTGCAGCCCTGCTGCATTTCTGTAGTCATCAACAGCCTCCAAGCCATTTTTGCCCAGTGGTCAACATACCAGCTGGAGGGCAGTGGATATATTGTCCATCTCCCTGGGAGGTAATTATTTTTTTTGCTTCCGATTATATTAAAAATAATAATAATAATAATAATAATAATTTACATACACTTGTTATTTTTGCAAAGCCAAATTAATATTTTATTGTAGTTTCGATGTACAGACATCTTAGGTTTGAGAAGAATTCTAAATTACTGAACTTTAGCAGTAAGACTTTTAATCTTGTGCATGATTACTAAACATGGTAAAAAGGGAGGAAGTTGATTTTGGTTAGTGATAGGTCAGGATTTCCAAATAGTCATTAAATCATAGATCAGAGAGTTTATGCAACTATTGTTTTGTCTAAGAAACCCTTGTTTTTACCGGCGCCTGGCAGTATGCATCATTCATCATATGCATCAGTATACCACCACTGTCTGGTGGTAATGCAACTAAAAGCTCTTTGCAACCTGTAGTTACGCAAAAAAAGAAGCACATGTTACTACCAGGCTCCAGTAAAACATGTGGTGCTGTGAGATTAGATGCTACTGCACAAACAGCTGAAACATGCAGAGACAACGCCAGCTGTCAAAGAAATATATGTGGAACTCCTTAAAAAAAAAAAAACGCAAATGAGGTGCAGTGCAAATTTTAAAACTAACTTTTCTTAAGTTACACCACAACTATTCACAGTCATTTGAGAGCAAAGCACTGAGCAGACGGTCCATCCACAGATCAACAATCAGTGGCTCGCTTTGTCACCAGATGAAGGTTTGATGTTGGACGTGCAGCGCAAACAATGGCCCTCATCTCAAAGATGACAGCTAAAGACATGCTTCATCAGCTTTTGTCCAAGGGAACACGAATGAGTCTCTCATTTGTGTGTGTGTGTGTGTGTGTGTGTGTGTGTGTGTGTGTGTGTGTGTGTGTGTGTGTGTGTGTGTGTGTGTGTGTGTGTGTGTGTGTGTGTGTGGCAGCAGCGGGGATTGGGGAATGTGTAAATGTATATAAGGGTGTCTTTGAATAATGGTTCCCAGTGACTGTCAAATAGTAATGAAAGGTCCATCTTTAAAGGTAGTTTATACAGTAAAATAGTTTGTTAAGGTTTCTATTAAGAGGCAACAGGATGTTTGTATATTATTTCTTGGCAGGTCGTTCTGTTTAGACATGGTTGACAAGGGTCAAATTTAAGTATAAGCTGTTCAAAAACAATGCAAATTGGTATTGTTTCCAAACGGTGGACCTTCCCAGGGCCAAAATCTTAAAATAGCATGATTCCCCCCATTGCAGCAGAAACAGCTGACGGAGTCAATTTGTCCACCACAGTTTTTGGAAGGTGTAATGAAACTCAGTGCAGGAAAAAATGCACATCTGGGGAATGGCTGCTTCCAGCACTTAACCCACAGTTAAAATCATAAATCAGACTGCAAGCATAGCAGAAAAATATACAGTTTTTATTAGTGTGACATATTGACCAGATCTCCAATATCCATTCATTTTTCTGTATTACAAAGTAAAGGAACAAATTTAAATCCAGTCACTTAATGCCAAAATATTCCACAATCAGAGTAAGACAGATCCAGCGTTTCTGGTTACGGATGCAGGCCTGTCACGCACCCCCATGATATGAAGGTGGCATTTCTTTCCCTGTGATATTTTCAGTTTGGCACAAAGACATGTTTTCCAAGGCGAGGATATACACTCAAAATAATGTTTGCTGTTGAAGAACATCCCGGAGCAATAACTTATTACACATCTAGTAATAAAATCCCTAGAGAGAAAAAAAAACAAGGATGTCTGTGAGTTACATAAGCTGTAATACGAGCTCAGCTCTTTCTTTTTTTTTTTTTGTAAAGATGGGTACCTCCACTGCCTATCCATATAAAAGAAAACTAAATGGCATAGACTCACAACTACCGGTAAACACGTGTTTATAAATTTGCATGTGCTCACTTGGGACTCACTTACAAGCTGCCAAAAATGATTCCAACTGGGACACAGTACTGTCACATAAAAAGGCAATGTATATTGGTTTTTCCTCTCACCATCCCTTGTTACCAATTTATGACGGAACAGAAAGGAGTAGACAGACATTATTGGTGTGAGGAAAATGCTGATGACAGACAGGACCAAGAGGAAAAAAAAAAGCAGGAGGCAAGTCGCATTATTAGTTTAAAAGAGACAGCTGCAATATTTAAACAATCCTTCACGATAGCTGACTCAATGGCTCACTGGCAGCGTGTAAACAAACTTAATGTCTACAGCCTGTATCGCCATGAATCTCATAACCCATCTTGGCCCCGGAGCCTTTTCTGAGCCTCCTTCACAAGTCCACCGGCTTATCACATAAACGATTATTGACTGCTTTGCGAGTCATCAATACCATCAGTGCAGCTTTACATACAGTAAGCTTCGCAACTTCATCATAGTAAGCCAGCAGAGGCAGGAAGCTGAGAGGTTCTATCTACACTTGGTTATACAATTAGAATAAAAAGGGTCGGCAGTATGCAGAACTTTGCATTCCTTTAAATTGAATGGGGGCTATTCAGGGTTTCTGCAAGTGAGAATATGCTGCTGAAAGGCTTTAGATTTAACACATCAGGCATTCCTGGATGCATCTTGTTAAGACACTTTGAAGGTAAAGGAGAGGGCAGAGCATTCTCATATTAACTGTGAATTGTTTAAAAAAACAAAAAGCTCATGTAACATGACTGTGTGATGGTGCAATGTATTGGTATATAAAATGGTGCCTCAGGTCTTGCAGCTGAGCCAAAACAACTTAATGGATTAATTGGGAACCAACAGAGATAATTAGGCCTTTGGGGTTGTATGATTCCACCCCTCGTTGACTGTTGCCTCAGAACTGTGATGTAGTGCGTTCCTGCTGTGTAATCGAGATAATTAGCAAGAATGTTGTGTCACTGTCCAAAGATTAGCAAAAGGGAAAGGCCAAACAAGGCTCATTAAAATGTGGTTCCAACCTAGGGAGACTTGACAGGATTTATTCACTGACAGAGGTTGTGTCTTGTTTTCATTTTCCTTATTTGTGTCGGTAGAAAAGTGACAGATGTAAAAGATGAATTTTCTTTTTCTTTTTTCTTTTTTTTTATCGTATTCTCTTTATGAACAGACATAGCAATTAGAAGGAAAGTGGTCCAGTGTTTAGCTTGGCACCCACTAACCAGTGACCACACAAAGGCATGGTAATACATCAAAATCTTTAGCTCATATGGGGCTGATGCACACTGCTGTCATATATTTGTTTCCCCTGAGGAGAAATGACTATGGATAGCTTGCTGTTAGCTGAGACTAACTGAGCTTGGGCTTCAGTTGTTTACTGTGCTCCTATTATTGGATGCCAAGGTGTCCTTCTGTGAGGCTGACAGGCACTGAGTAGTAGGCCAAATTGATTGGTCTGCTCTTGCCCACCAAAAGGACCTGAACTCAATTTGCTTGTGATGGCTTCAATTTCCTGGCTGGACAAAATCCCCCCACTCGTCTCTCCCTTGCTCTCCCTCTCTCAGCATCCCTTCCTCGTTCAAGAGCTGTCATTTAATTTCATTACTCAACAGGGGAGGTTCATGCCCTGTCACAGTTTCTGTCTTTCGTCCCTCGTTCTATTCATGTGCACCGTACCAATAGGTACAGAAAAGAAAGGTTTGTTTTTAAGGCACTGGTTGTTTTCCTGGAATAGAATCATTTGTAGTTTTTGCCTGGCAACATCCAAACCAAGAACTGGCCTGCTATGTTTTCATTAAAAGAGGGTTGGAGGCTTGATTATTCTTCTGCCCCGTAGACGAGAGAAGCAAGAGAGTGCATTTTTAAAGATCCAATATGTTATGCTCTTCCGGTGTTTTATTTGCCGTCTTGATATCCATAAAAATATACAAGTATTTTTGTGGTTTTAAGAACCAAAAAAAGAAATCTCAATATGGATTTCCATTTCCTCTCTTGAGCCTCTCTATAGAGGTCTAGCAAGAACAGGCTGTTTTGTGTCTGTCTTTTAAAGGTACATTGATATCAATGACCCTCTCTTCCAGTTGGCTCAGTCTTTTCTGAGTGACCCACACCCAACCAAACCACCGGTTCACTTTGATCTTGTATTTTGCCTGCTCCCCACCGGATTTGCCGCTTTGTGTTTTCTTACACATAAAAGGCGCTGCAGGTGGACATACAGTATGACATGAATGTGAGTTTGTGACATCACATGTTAGAGAAGTCCAAACGTCTTGTTTACAGGCACAGTTGCGGAGTGTGCCGTTCTGCATTGTGTAGTGAACGTTTTAACTCTATCACAGTACTTTTACATCAACTAGATACACTTTATTAACACACGAAATGGACATCTGAATTTACACTATAAGGGACCTTTAAGCTGAAGCCCATACATACATGTTTCCCGGAGTGTGTAAATGTGTGTAAGGTGTAAATTAAGTGGGAGACTGTTGTGATCAGATAATTTACATATCGGATTTTGTGTCCTTATTCAAGCCACTATCCAGCTGGTAATTCAAGAGAAAGTCATCAAAGGTTGGACTAAATTAGGTCTTACTTTACAAAGCTTATTTTCTTCCAAAACATTTCTCTGGAGCAAAGACCCAATTTGCCTCTCCCAACATACTGTAGCAACATTTCGTAAACTAATTTGAGATGCACATAATGCCCACACGGTCAACGGCGGATTAGAAAGAAAACAGGATCTAACACTGGAGTCAAGCATAGAGGTCTTTGAAGTGATTACCTTCCATGTTTTGGCCTTGCTTTTGTTGCTTTAAGATAAACATGTGGAGCCACTCAGCATATGCCAGCTTGTGTCAAGATGAAAGATTTTACAAGCCATTATCAGAGACCTGCAGATTGTTCTGAGGGTATTAGCTGGCCTCAGAAATGTGCTACTACTGCAAAGATCTTGCTCTGATTTCAGACACTGTGGATGGGGGAGTGGGGGTCAGACTCTCAGCACTTTTAGATGATCTAGATGACTGGCAGGGGATCAAGGGCTGGCAAAATGTGAGGTCCTAGAGATAGCTAACCACATACTGTACAAAATAATGTGAACTAAATCCCCAAATCCTCATACGTTCACACACAAGCACACAGAATATTATATCAGGAATGAAAAAAAGCTGAGAGCAATGAGTGCAACATCCACCTACCCCAGCCTCTATAATTTTCTCGTGCTTTTACTCCTCTTTATCTCAGAGGATATGCTCTCTTCTGGGTGTATTTACCAGCAGTCTTACAAGCTTTTACCTCCAGGAAACAAGCGGCTGATCTGGCTCATGTTTTACAATGATTCATCTTGCTCAGCACCAACCATGAGGCATAAATGCGATACAACCAAATTAAGGCCGCTCAGCCAGACAAACAAGCTGGGGAATTTCAAACCTATGCCTTTTTTTGTTGTTGTTCATTTAGCTTTTGTCAGCCACTGCAATGTATTGCTATTAGAAGACTGATTTCTTTCAGATTTTTTTCATTTTTACCTGTTGTTTACCTTTTTTAATTTTTTTTTAAATTGATTTCACAAATAGTAAAACTAGGTATTACTGCACATACATACATGTACGGCTCACTCAGTCAGAGTTAAACCCAATGGTAGCTCTGAGTGTTTTTGTATTATCAAACCAAAATGACATTTTAGAATAACAGAAAATATCGAACGTACTTGAGGAACATCAATAAAAAGATTGCATCTTAAGGCATCTATACTTAATACTGAAATTTTTAACTGAGCACAGTGACTGATCAATTTATTGACCTCATATTGTATTCATGGGCAGTGTTACATCCTCCAAGCTGTTTGATCAGTTAAAGCAAAGATGACTTCTGTAGAGAGTGTGTTTAGTTAGCGCAGACATGCTATGCCTTGCCATCCCTGGAGGTGTCTGTTCTGGCTCTCTTCAAGTGAATAAAAAAAAAAAAACCAGAGGGCCAAAGCCAGAAGCTTATCCATTGTGTATAAGGAACAAAGGAGAAAGCACCCTGTGAGTGCAATAAAGGGGGGAAGCAGGCTGGACATGATGGTTCCACTTATAGCTCCGAGGCAATTTCACAGATACATACTAAGAAATTGCACTGAAACATTGAAAAGTCTCTTTTTCTTGTTCTTCTTCAGATCTATCTGTTCCACATGGTAAAATTTTCATTTTCATTATCTTATCGATCTTCAGCAGGGACAAAGATACTCTGAGATTGTACAGGGGATATGGGTAATTTCACTCTTAACTAATCATGTTTCATTCTTACCTTTTGTAAAAAAAACAATTTAGTAAATCTGTCCATTAAAGTCTGAATCTGATAACGCCACAGTTCAAGTAGATTACAAAAGGTGTTTAATAGAATAACATGTATTTATAGTAGCATGGACAAATCATAATTTGTTTCAATTCATGTGCTCTAATTTATGTTCTACCATATTTATCACAATACTCTCATAAAAAGGACATTTTCAGAAAAAATAAACGTGCAAGAGTTTAATTAAATGTAATTACAATGTCACTTTAGCAAGAAATGTATAAAAGTTTGCCATAAAGTATTTACTCATTCTTGGCTTTTTGCCATTAAATATGTTATGGAAGATATATAATTAAAATGGCAAGACTTTTGATTTCATGTCAGTTTGTATGACAAATAAACTACTAAACAATTACCAATTGACTAAAGTCAGCATGTGGTCATGACAAACAATACAATCTTTTTTTTATTTTTATTTGGCATATTTTTCACATTTGAGGGTTTCGCTAGCTGTATTGTCCTTGTTTATTTACAATATTACTGTGGTATATTACTTAAAATCCCCAATTGCAGTTAGATGACAGGAATTTATGTAACAATTCACCAAAGTGGAAAATGCGAGTATTAATAATGTTTCATACAATGACTAAAATGTCCTGAAATAAATATTCACGTGACCGTTTCTGACCAGCATCTAGACATATTATTAATTGTTTATTATAAGAAACATTCATGGCTGATAATCTGACAACGATTGGTCGATGTTTTTGGCAAAGTCGGTATTCAAACAGACACTGTGGAAACCAGGTACTTTGGCAGAAGTTCCAGGCAGAATAGGATAGTGTAAGGCTCAGCAGCAAGCCAGTTTCATGCTCCTGTCTTTATTTGAAGGGCACTGATGTGTTTAGTACTTCTCACCCTGAAAGGTTCAGTGATAGATAGAAATGACTGCAGTAAAGTGAAATACAAAGTAAGGCTGGTCAAGCTGAATGGTAGCAGAGGGGATGTAGTTCACTGAAGAAAGATGATCTGGCCTTGTGGAGCAATGAGCAAAAAGATTCAGCGTGTGCAGGTCAGAAAGTAAAAGGAAAGAGCCCTCCCAAAAGACTGGTTGCACCAACTGGTCGTCTCTCCATCTCTTTCTCTATCTCCAGTATAAACACTCACCGGCCACTCCATGAGGTATACCTGTGCGGCTGCTTGTTAAAGCGAATATCTAATCAGCCAATCACGTGGCAGAAATTCAGCGCAATTAGATTGGTCAGAAGGATCTGCTGAAGTTCAAACCAAGCATGAGAACAGGAAGAAAGGTGAAGCAGAAGCAGAAGATCACACGGGCGGACACTCCTGTCAAAAAAAAAAATCTCCTGTAGAAAAGGAAAGCATCGTATGGTCTGATGAGTCTCAATTTTAATGTATTAATAAACAATAATTAGGCAATTATTTGTATGACAACTTATCGTCCACAAAAATTGTACAATCGTGACAGCGCTACATCTAATGGCTACTTTGAACAGGATTACACGCCATGTCACAAAGCTCATATCATCTCAGACTGGTTTCTTAAATGTGACCATTAGTTCCCTGTACTCAAATGGCCTCCATAGTCACCAGACCTGAATCCACAAGGGCAACTTTGATTCACACAGTGAAGATGCTGCCCACAAATCTGCAGCACCTGTGTGATGCTATCATGTCACATGAATCCAAATCCCAGAAGAGTGTTTCCAGCACCTTGTGGAATCTATGCCATGGAGAATGTACCTAACAAAGAGGCCGGTGGCTGTATATATGTATACATATATATGCACTCTATATATATGCTGTGTAGTATTGATTTTCTGTCAGGGAGCTGTTGTGATGCAGCCAGTTAAATTGCATTCTAAAACAAGATAGATTGTACTGCGCACACAGCTGTGCCAAGCAGATAAATCAATTAAAGTGACCTGATCTGACAAGTAGCCTCGTCCTCAGACAGGCTTAATATGAGAACACACATCCACGGGACTTATGCCTATCTCTGTCTCACCATGGAACCTCTCTCTCCAGAAACTCTGATTAATGGACAGGATGACAATGGTTCAAGAGGACAAGGCAACCTTTAATTACAGAGGGGCAAATAGATGATAAAATCTTTTTGTTGTTAGGCAAATGAAGATTTTTAATCAGAATTGTCATCAAAAGGGTAGACGGGTTCCTCACCCGCAAGTCATTTTGATATGGTTGAATAACAAAATAACGAGAAATTATTCTATTGAAGATTTCCTTCCTATCAGAGTCTAAAATCCAATGACAGTTACAACCTATCTATTTCTATGCACCAGTCTTGAAGAAGCAAAACCTTCTTTTTTGCCAATTCGTTCCTCTTTTGTCAGCTGAGCATCATATTTTGGGCATGCAGTCATATGAGTGCTAAATATGGCAAAAACAACAACAACAACAACAACAACAACAACAACAACAGTGCAGTAACTGTGCCCAGTAGTGATTCTTTATGATCAGAGTAACAACTCATTTTCAACCAGCTCACCAGCTTCCTTTCCACATTCTGGTTTGTTAATGTGAAATGTTAGCTACATAGAGCATAGAAAAAGCCTGCTTTCTTTTGTAATATGATTGCATTCACAAAGAGGCAATCAACCTCATACAGTATGAAATAGGCCTCTTTCTTTTTTTGATGTATGTGGAAAAAAAAAAAGGCTCTGGCATTGTCAAAACAATGGAAGCAACGGAAAATATGACACCTCCACAATGAATATGTATGTGTCATTTTCCTTTTCACTGTTGTCAGTGTCTCTATCTGCATAATGTGTAAATGCCCCGAGGGTAAACACTGCCTCTGCTATTGCTATGTAATACAACATTTTTGAACAATAGCAGAGTCCAGACCTCCAAAACCTTTCAAATTTCCACTATTCAATAGACATCGAAGAGGAGATTCTTTCTTGTCGAGACAATATAAATATTAATGCCAAAAGTCCAAGTTTCAGGATAGACCCCCCCAACTAAACCTTCTTTAGGGCTGAGGACAAAGTCATTCCTCCGCAGTGTGGATTACAGCTCTGACGATCTTTTTATCCTCAACTCAACTGTGGCTTTCATCTTGGGGGTCAATTTCTAAGTATCAATCATCTCAGTGCTCCAGCCTCCAAAAAGTCTCGTTAATCATAAAATCTACTGCAAACACATCAAAGAGATTTGTAGAAAAGATATCTTCAAGACTCGGCTGTTTCAAACTTCATTACCACTGAAGATACAAATGGATTTACATTGCACCTTAACATGACAAGAGCACACTGGAAAGTTACCCAAGGTGATCGCAATTCAAAGCAAAAACCTATCGGGCCAATTAATGCACATCCGCAGAGGTCTTGGTCTTTAATCATCTCAAGTATACATTCTCTTTTATCAAAGCACAGAGGGAATACAATTGAGAGGCTCCTAAAATGCTATTTGTCTCAAGTACATCAAAACATGTTTTAGTTTTTAAGCATTTGTCTTGGGGAAATAATGTTGTACTTAATTCAAAACAGTATGACTGGACTGTGATCTTTCAAACATTAGTTTGATGGTTGGTTTCTAAATATTCAATGTCGTAATCGCTTTGAGAATAAAGCAAACAAAGACGCATATTCAAACACAGGAAAAGAAACGAGAAGAAAGGAAAGTAGTTACCGAGACGGAGAAAGGGATAGCGAGGAATGAGTGGGAAAAAAAGAGGGCATTCCATATGTCTTTGGAGAATATCTACTATAACAGCCCTATAAAGAGAAACATCCTTTGTTTTCCAAAGTGCTGACTGGTTTGCTATCATGATAACCCTTCACTACAGCTGTCAGCTGATGCAGTTCGGCATGCAGAGAGAAAGAGAGAGAGAGAGAGAGAGAGAGAGAGAGAGAGAGAGAGAGAGAGAAAGATGCATCACACTCACTCTATCAGTCTATCAATATCTCCCTGTCTCTGTCTCTTTCTATCTCTGTCTCCTTCAATGCAGTTCACTTTGATTCTGCTTCTCTGGCACAACAAGGAAATAATCTATTGTACACTGTAAGGAACATACAAAGGATCCAGACAAATAGTGGAACAAGACGTTCATGAATGATGGATGCTAAATAAATAATTAAACATATTCTGTCAATGTCAATGATAGTATGAGAATACATTGTGGCATATAAATCAATTTGGTATATTCAATAAAATTCCAGTCAGTGTAGAACTGCAGAGGGCAATGGGAGGGATGGGTAGCGAACTGTTTTTATACCACCGAGGATCAGGACACGGCTTGTCATTCAGTACCACGTTTCAATATCAAGGCTCCATCGACTCTCATACATTTTCATTTGAAACCTTTTGCTACAAGAGGAAATCTCCTCAGCGTCAGTGAGCCGCAACCTTTACCATACGTAGATTCTACTTAGCGCTTCGCCTATGTTGGGGAAAAAAAAACCCAGCTCGATTTCAACTTGGGTAAATCTCACATTAGCTCGTCTTAATTCACTTTCTTCAAACAGATCTTTGGCCGCATACCCGCCTGAGTTTGCGCCTTAGGAACCAGAGGCTGCTCTGAGCACAGCTGGCTGGCTAGCATCTACCGATAGCACGTGAGGCGTTTAGGGAACGTCGATAAATTGTACTGTCTAAAGATAGCAGGCATGTGAGACTTTTAAGGGACATCTGTTAATTGTAGCAATTGAAAACAACCTGGGTCACTCTCCCCCAACTAAAGATGTAAAAATTTACAATATTGGTATTGAAAAAAAAGTATCACTCAGGAACAAGTATCAAAGTTAAAGTACCAGTACCCATATTGAACATTTTTAAACGCTACCCATCACTTGCTGCAACACTTTCAGCCTTCGTAACACTCCGGCTTGTTAGCCATAATGACACGTGGGCACACACCCCTGACTGAAGTAACTTTTTACAATAAACCAAGAGGTAAGTGTGTCTTTTTGTGTCTCGTTAGTGGCGAAAGGAGTCAAATGTATTTCTTAGTCAGAAATGTCCTTCTGTGATCTCACCTGACAGGTCCATTTCTCTTTGTCTCTCCCTCTCTATCTACCTCTCTCGCTCACTCTCTCAACAAGCCTCGTGGCCTTTTATAACAAATTAGCGTCCTTGTTAGCAGTGTTAGATGTGAACCTGACAGGTTCTGTTCATTCAGAGGACTGAAGAGGAGAGAATTTTTTTTTTTTTTTTTTTTTTTTTTTTTATGGCCGAGCTTCACTGGGCTGCCATATGGTAAAGGTGCTGCACCCACGATTATTGTCTCAAAACTCTTCATACAATCTGACATTCAGGCCTGTCTCCTACAAAATATGTGGTCTGTGTTAGCAAATACAGCTCGTTTGGGAGGAAATGTAATTGCTGCCTGGGTGATGTTCACTGGTAACCTTTATTTAGCAATTTCGGCAGAGTGAAACCATCCGTATACGGCACAGAGGTCATAATCGGCAGGTCAGTGTAGAATGAGCAGGGACGATAAGCACAAGACTTGAGCATGGGGACTTTAGCATACCCAAATATTGATTCGGTTTACGTGACTTAAAGCAGCTACAACAGGTAATTTTATACAACGGTGTATCAAATGACAATGTGAATAAAATGAGGCAAGGTGAAAGGGCTCACATGGACTTTACTGTAGTAAATAGAATTTAATTTACTTGGAGTAATGCACATATGGAAAATGGTCTTCTAAATAACCTCAGCTTTACTTGGTAGTTTGGATTTCTGGCCCACAACTTCACTTTCAGGAACTCTCACAGCTTTGATTTTGGCCACAGCAGCTAAAGGACTAGATATTAACCCAAAGGAGATGGTAGAGACCAAAAACAGGGTGGACTCAAAACTAATGATAAAGTTGTTTTCTGGTTTTCAGACTTTAAACTCAGAGGGTGAGAATATGTTTTGTGGTTAAAACACAGTTTTGGCAAAGTGGCAGAAAAACCGTTTGTTGTAAATTTAAATTATGGATCAAGGTCAGTTAAAAGTTGCAATTTCAGGAAAATGTGGGAAATGTAAACACATCTGGTTTCAGAAGACTTTCCCCGTTTTAACCTTTTTTTCAACCGGTGATTACAATTGCAAATTAAATTCAATGACAGCGAACGTTTTGCAGATACATTAAGTTAGAAAGTGAAAAGTTTGCACATATGTTCAATTTAAACAACTCAACATTGTGCCGCTTCAAATACAGTACAATGTGGTTGGCAAAATATTTCCTGCAAATGTAGTTGCAAATGCAAATGACTTGGTACCTTTGTTTCTCTTCTCCCATCCTTGGTTAAAACTGGAGGTACATGGACAAACAATAAATATTGTCCTTTAAGTTGAAATGTCCCAAGCTAATAAGGAATGGAACTGTGGCTGAGATACACAATATTTAAAGCAAAGTTGATCGTGACATCGCTATCCACAAGCAAATTTGCTGTTATAGAAAACACCCTCTCAGACTTCTTAGTATTCTCCACAAGCGGAGGAATCATACAAGCTTTGATGTTTACCGAGAGGATTCCTCTCAGGCCTTGTAATTCTGTTGTTAATTCCATTTTCAGCATGTCGGCTTTTTTTTTTTAAAATACTGTGTGTGAAAATATTCTTGCGAAACTGACAGTTTTCCTTCTTTTTATAGTTGCTCCATTTTCTTTTTGACCAACAGCCAAACTCTCAATATCAACAGAGAATAAATGTTATGTTCACCACTTGGAAATTCACAAACCCATTTTACTACATCAGAGTTCAATGAGAATGTAAAATAAATAACACTGTTGACTTATACTGGCCTCTTATGTTAAAAAAAACCCCAAAAAACAATATGTATAGCTATTACAATGTTTGGCTCGGGAGCTCTGAATGTGTCGCTCCTCTGAAAACTATTAAAGCAATTTTACAGGATTTATTTGAAACGAACGTGTCACCTCTCAGAAAAGAATTGATCTGTTTGTTAGGGAAAGCTTTGTATGGAAACAGACGACCATTACGACCACAACGAGTGACACAACAAAAACATTTCCATTCATCTCTGGGAGGTATGATGGGGTAAACACTCTCAATGACACTCGCACACCGAGCATTTAGCTCGCTCTTAACCCCAGACACATCTCAAGAGGTTTCACCCCTCGCTCTCTCTCCCTCTCGCTCGCTCCCAACAGCTGTAAAACATCGGTTTTAGGTCGTGTTACTACCTTTGCTCTGACCTCCAAGGTATCCCAGCAACCTTTAGGGAGATATATCTCTTGTGTTTCTGGCTCCATCTTCATCTGTCTGTCTCCTGATCTGTCTCTGCTCTCGCTTTCTCTCCCCGTCACACATACACAACCACACACAAACTCTCAAGCACTTACCCTCATGATCCTGTAATGCGAGTCTAGCACTTGTACTCCAATTATTCTCCTGTACTTGTTCTTGAAAGGGTTCTTGCTTCTCTCTTAGCTAAAGAATGTCATGCCCCCTGTGATTTCTACCGGACCCTCAGAGCCCTTCCAGTGTTCATGTCTTCAAGCGCATCCATTTTCAAATGCAAATTTCAAAGCTATTTGACCTGAAATTGATTCAACACGCAGAGTTTAGGCTGGAGTAGACGTTCCAGTCCTAATCAGGTACACAGTCACTATTCAATACTGATGCACCAATTAGAGAGCCAAACAGTACTATTAGATTCAGTGTTTTGTCTCTCTCTGAGGTACAATCCATAATTCACACTCTTTTTGTATTTATAATTGTTTTAATACAGTCTTGTGTTTATCAAAAATATTAATTAAACATATGACATATTAAAAGTGAGGCAACAATTAAGGGAGAAAATATTTGATAAATGAGTGAAACTGAGTTGAGAGGTTTTTTTCCGCCACAGTCTTTCAGCTTTTCATCTGTCCCACTCTCTACCTACACTAAAAACAAACATCACACACACACACACACGCACACGCACACGCACGCACACGCACACACACACACACAGAGCAATGATCTGTCAGTGGTGTTAGTGGTCAGCCTCCGCATGTTCTCACTGTAGTTTTTTTTTTTTTTTTTTTCCAGGATGAATGACACTTTTATGCCATTCGTAATAAGCAGATTTTCTCTGACCTAAAATAAGAGATAATCCTCATATGAGGTCAGTGAAGAGCATATATTTCTTAGACTATAGTCTATGTAGCTATATTGTCGGACTAAAGGCCATTTGTGTTGATGTTAGCAGCATTAGCACTGCAGCTGTTTTGTTATGTAAGTCCTTTCAGAAAGCTTGCAGAAAAGTGCCGCGTTCTGATATCATGAATAAACTAAAGCTTTCATCTGCGTGCTGCCGAATGTTAGGCAGCCAGCGAGAACTGAGGGCATCGCTACTAAGTTACACGAGTGTAGAGATATCTGGGCAGAGATAATCTGCCCCATCTCCCCCCCTGCACATTTGAGGAATAATCTCCATTTTACATGGTAAAGTGTCATCAAGAGCTTAAAAACCAGTGCTGTAATGGTGGAGATGGGCAATGGCATCAAGGCAGCACAGGATGACAAGCCGCATCCAGTATGAGCTCTCAGGGCTGTGCAGCATTAATGGCATCTATGCAGCCACGGGGTGGCCATATGCTTGGACATTTGGTGAAGATACGTGCATGAACACACACTTTGTACCAGCGACTGTCAGCAGCCAAGTGACACAAGGTTCAGCTTTGACGTGTCTCCCTTTCCTCCGTCTGTCGGTCAGCTCGGCTCGACTCCCAACGTAATCCACGAAGCCAGAAAGATGGGCTGCTGCTTGAAATGTTGTTGATGCAACTCGACCTTTTATAGACAAAGTTTTTTCAAATACTTTTTTTTTTTTTACTTTAACATTTATATCAAACCCACTAAACCATATGTAAACAATAAGTGCAATAAGTGCAGTGAAGTCGGGTACTCAATGCCCAACCATCTCCTGCAGTCCCTTCTGTCTGCCTCCCTTCATCTATTTGTCTCTCTGTCTTCTCTTTGACTCGTGCCCTCTAAAAAGCGGTGGTCAGCATTAGTGGCCTGACCTCCATTGTTCTGCAGAAGCAAGAAGATCCAGAGGATGTAAAAAGGAAATCTGCCCGGATATGAGAAGAGACGTGGGCTTTTCACTGGTCACTTAAAGAATAATCTGGTTACCCGCTGGAGACAGCATACTGCACCACTAGAGAGAACGGACTGGAAGAGATATAGCCACTAAAGTCAAATTCAAAGAGCTATTACAACATCTGCCAGTGATGACTGATAAGATTTCTCAATTTGCTGGACTGACAGAGACGAAGAAAAATTAAATATCCGGGAGATTTCAGTTAGTTTCTTTTTTGTCTAGACAAAAAGGTCATATACTTTGACTTGTGTTTTAACTTATATTTTAACATTTTATTTTTTAAAGACACAAACCCTCAATTATCATATTCAGATAAAAATGTTGTCTTTTGAAAGATAGGATGGGTCTGGGATGAAAACAGAACGCTGCTGTTTGTAGTGAATCACAACTGTTCGCTGTTTTTCCCTTCGTGTTAATTTATGTTTGTATTTTTAGTTTGATAAAGAATTATGAGAAAGAAACAGAGAGAGAGAATTAGAGTAGGAAAGACAAACAGACAGAGAGATCAAAATTGAACACTGGGCATAATTTCCATGTCCTCTTTATTCTCCAGGGGGGGAACACAGTCACCGCACTCAGCACACTCCAACCCCCCATTTCCTCAGATGCACTGCTTGGGTTTTAAAGACACAATACAAAGACACCCTACCTGCTTGCCAGCACCACAAGGGGGAAACATTGTCCATCAACTCTACTCACTCTACAGAAGCCTTTCTTTTCCCCTAATTCCCCCCTCACACCCCTCCCCTTGTAATTTGTGTGATTGTATGTTTGTCTTTCAACCCGCTCCCCATATCTCTCTCTCTCTCTCTCTCAGTAACATGATCAATATGTTCCATTCCTGTCCATCTAAAACTTAAAACTCACTTACATCAAAGAACAGCATCCATCATACATCTCAAGGTCACGGATGGACCGAGGATGAAAGGTCGAGATAAATGTGTGCATGCTTTCCTGTAAGTGTGTGTGTGGAGAGAGAAAGAGAGCGAGAGAGAGAGAGAAAAAGAGAGAGACGGGGGGGGGGGCCGAGGAAAAATGTGTGTTAGAGAGAGACGGACACAGATACAGCGACAGAGACAAAGGCGGAGACAGTGGCAGGGGGCGACTAATGGAGGAGTTGTACAGAGCTCAGCACCACCCTAAGAGCCTCTGTAAGCCAGACTGAGTCGTGGTCTGAAATTAGCTGATTTTTCACTGCGAGTGCTGCACATTATCTGGGAGGGGAATGGGGAGAGGAGTAGAGCGGAGGAGCGCGGCGAGGGGAGGTGGGGGTCGGCGTTTAACTTAACAAGATTAATATGTTTGCCTCATCTCTCTGGGTTTTATTTCCTTCTCCTTGCAGGGCCCTTGTCAAATCTCTTTGGACAGGCTCTCACACATGACGCTGGAAGGAGACCTGAAGGACACTCTGCAGAGTGTCAAGAAAAAGGAAGAGGCTCCATTTTGTGACTTTGTGATTAACAGTGGGTGTAAACGCACGTCAAAGCTTGACAGACCTTTTCTGCTTGATTTCCATTGACTTTCTGCGCTTGTCGCCCACCTTAGGAACCAACGTCTCTGAAACATAAATTAACCTTTTATGTAAAATGGACAGTCAGCTCTCATATCCCATGCATTTTCAGGCATCAGTTGGACACCGCTGTGTTTGTGTGTGTGTGTGTGTGTGTGTGTGGGTGGGTTGGGGGGGGGGGGGAGTTGTATCTGTGGGTGCCCGCACAGATGTTTGGTGGTTTGCCAGATTAGTGGGCCATAATGAAATCAAATCTCAGGCCCAAAAGAAAAAATTAAACGTGCTCATTTAGAGCGTATATCCATAATGATTATGTTAAGAATAACCGTGTATGCAGACAGAGTATTTCTCTGAGGAGATTAAAGAATAGGTATGATGAGATTAAGGAGAGGGATGAAGCGATTAAGACTGACTACTTTAAAATGATTATGAAAGGCTTAGAAGGGTAGGTCGCACAAGGCATATTAGAGAGACACAGAGAGAGGCAGGACACAGAGCAATCTGGAGTTTTTGATCCATGGAAACAACAAAGAGGAGCTCGCTGTGCCTGTTACAGTCTTATGTGAATGGTGTTTTTAACAGTGCTGCTTGATATTACTGGGGAGAAAGGAAGGACTGAGGAGGGAAAACAAAAAGAATAAAAACAAGGCATATGCACTCCCACATGACCTAGGAGAAACAATGACAATCAAATGGCCTGCAGCAGACTCTCCCTTCCCTCTCTCTCTCTCTCCCTCTCTCCTTCTCTCTCCTTCTCTGTGTACTTTGATGTACAAAATAGCCCCAATCCATAAACAGCACCATTACTTTCACTGCCTACCTACAATGCTCCCTCTCTCTTTCTTCTCTTTCTTTTCCCATCATCCCTTCCCCTTTCTCTCTCTCTCTCTCTCTCTCTCTCTCTCTCTCTCTCTCTCTCTCTCTCTCTCTCTCTCTCTCTCTCTCTCTTGCTCGCTCTCTCTCTTACACTAGCACACACACACACACACACACACACACACACACTTTACATTCCCTCCAAAGCTACTTTCAAGGTATATTTTGCCAGAGGCTTCTTTTTTTTTCCTGGTCATGGGTTTTATGGAAGGGAGTATAAAATTGTGGGCCGTCTGTAGTATCGACGCTCGCAATCAGATACTACAGGTTGAAAAATTACGTATGACTGACAGGGACATATAGCAATTTTTCACACCTTTTCCATTGTATCAGCCTACCTCTCTTTATTGTTCTATCATTCTGTCAAACCTTTCACACCTCGGTAGAAAGAAGCAGAGATATGAAAACCGAACCAAACTGTGATGGCTGAAAAATGATACATTTGCTCTAACAGATCTTTCTGTGGATGAAATTGGTTAACCATCGGGAGAATGTTCATGTTGCTGACCTTATTCTATGTATTATGACTTTTGTTTCCTGTCACTTCGCTCTGTTAATGAATGGGTAGTTGACCTTGGCGGCAGCGATAACTAATGAGCTATATTTATGTTCAGTACAGAAAATAGTTTTGTTGAGGATGGATAGAAATGTGTCTGGCCATTCAATGCTAGATTCCTCTGAACAGTCATAAGTGTTTTTTTCTGACAAAAGCATATCTTGTTACCTAGACTTTACTTTAACGACCACTGTTAAGCGTTTACAAGTTGTATATGAACATTTAAGGGCGCTGTACCTCCCACCTTGTTGGTCAGGACCTTTGAACCTTTCAGTTTGGTCTGAATCAAAAGGTGCCTCAAACCACGGTCCAGACCTAAAGGATGAAAGTTTGATTGCAATGTGATAAAGAGTTTTAGAGATGGTTCGGAGTTTTGGACAGATAACAGGAAGTTAAAGCAGCCATGAAACAATAGAAAAAGAAAAAAACACCGGAAGAGAAGTAAAAATGAGCCCATGAGAAGAGGAGACAAAGTATTTGTTTGTAATTTGAACGATAAAATGAACTAAAGCTTTCACTTACTTTCTGACGAAATGAATCAACAAATAAATATTTTTTTTAATTTTTTTCTTCAAACGCTAGAGGCCACCAGTCGAACTGACAACATGCTGACGTCAGACACACGGCTGTCAATGTTGAGTAGCCCACGTAGGTGTTTCAGGAAAAGTTTTTTACTGCACTAACAAATGTGCACAGTCAAACCACAACTATTTTAATAAAATGTATACAGTGTAACAAAAAATAGGAACCTCTGTTGGAAACGCTGTTTTAACAGATTGGTTTAACAAGAAGGTTCCCTAAGTAATAGTGACGTCTCTGCATTCACGAAATTTGGCACGTGCATCAATTAAACACTCTGTAATTCACGTGTGAATGCTGGATAACAGCCAGAGGGTTTCATGGTCAGGAGGAAACAGGAGATGGTGGCAGCTTTACTTGCATTGGTTGTGCACAAGCAGTCAAAGACATATACCACTTCAACAAAACAGTTAAATTGAAAAATGAAAATCATAAAAATGCCTGGCAAATTAACTCATTTCGAAAGAGCCCCTCTAAACAAGCTGAGATACAGTAAATCAGGACAGGAAATTCTTAATCTTAAAGTCTCTATCCCACATATTAGGCAAACAAAACACAGAGTCCAAATCAAATTCAACCTTGATAGGCAGACACTACACTACATGTACAAACACACATCACATAGTCGAGAGATGCTTTCAGAATGTGTTTCTTTCTACTACCTTTCTTGTAGAAATCTTCCTTAAAAAAAAAACAGCCATTGTCGCATTAAATGGACATGAAATGACAAATTCAAGTCACACCTTTTTGAGCATCTGGGCAATTGAGGTAACTTAAAGTCAATTCCCTAAGCAAAAGATATCAGGTAACATATGCATTTAGTGGGGCGGGGGCTATCTTTTATTAGCACTGGTTATTTATTAGATTCCATCATTTGGTCAAAATGTATCAATCTAGTGGAGTCGTAACAAACAAATAAAACAGAGCAGAGAAATCTCAGCATTTCTAGTTTCAGTGTGACCAAGGGTTCACTTTAGTATTGGAAGTGCACATCTATTATTATAGCCATTGTAAATACAATATGTATTTCCTCCTTGAAAATGGTAGGTGGATCCAATCATCCTTAGTGCATTTAGAAGACAGCATGCCCTGTTGTCCATATGTCCTATTTACAGTCTCCATTATACTTTTCTCATACATACAGAGTGGATAACCCACAGTATATGTCCTGAGCACTAACAATGTCCACATGCTCACGGTGAATCGTCAGCATATTGTACAAGTTCAGTCCTTTTATAATACTGAAGGCAACAGCAAATAACAGTCATCGGTGAAATCTAAAAATAAGTAATAACCATGAGCAGATTGAAAGAACTGAAACACCTTCTGCAAACGAAAACCGAGCACACTAAAATCAGAAGGAAAGAGTCACCTGTAGGTTTCATTTAGCTGAATGGCCTTCATGTCACATATCTAAGGACATTGGTGCTGGCTTGGCAAAACGATATGGATGAGTAATGGGATGCCGCCCACATCCGGACACTCTGGGAAGGTGAGGGGCTGCTGCCAAGCCCCAGTCCCTGTTGACCTCTCCTTCTTGTGCACTCAGCAAATTTGCCAATGACACCCCATGGGCCACTCTCGCCGGCAGTGACATATGTCTGCCATTTTTGTTCTTTTGTAACTCCGTTACGTGACCGCATGCCAGTAATATGACACTAAAGTGCACAAAACAACCACCGCGAATGTGCACATTTTCAATAGTTTGCCAATCATTCACCTACACCGATGAATAGAGCTAACAAAACCTGAGAACCAAGCGTGTCACGTCTCAGTGCCCACATGCCAACTTATGTTCCTTGGCTTTTTTCTCTCCTTTTTCCTCTTTTGATGAGCAGTATTTGGATCTCACTTGGGGCAGGCACACACAAAAAGGGCCTCCGAGTACACTGCTGATTCAAGGTTTTAGCCGAGCAAATCTTAGACAGGGAACTGAGAGCAAAGAGCTGGCCATTTTGCAGTTTGCTCTCATCTGCCAATTTCTTCCTGGGGCTTTCAGAGTCAATCAAAGAGCTACCAGAATGCTCACACCAGTCTTTTAATTATTCATGGTAATTCTATGCCACTACACACTCTCTCTGCAGCCCCTGTCGCCTCCCCCAAGCGAGGTGTGCTCTGATGTGTTTATGTGTACTGAATATATAAAGAAAAGAAAAAAAAATCTTCCATCCATTACAAAACAGACTCTTTGCTTTGCCCTGTGCTTCGCTGGCAGCTTTTTCAGGGTCGTCTGGCTTCCACTTCTGTGGGAAGCTGAGCTGATAAATGCTGGGTCCCAAGAAACCCAATTTTTTTTTTTGTTGCCCTTTTAATCTTTTCACTGGACATGTTGCACACATGCATCCAGATTTTTCAAGCCTGAACATTTGCAAAATTATGAATTTCTTTTTCAAATATCTAGCCTTCCATTACAATCTCATACATCTTCCAGGGCAAGTAGCCTGACCTCTGGATACCATCTGTGTTTATTGTGCCTCTTCAAATGGCTCCAATTCCTGATAATAGTCCTGCCTGGAAGGCTGGTGTAAAAAGCCTGTCTGTCATCACGTCTGCAAGGGGATTGGAATTTTTCTTTGATAAACGCTAACCTAGCAGAAATTGCATTCATTTGCTTCTATGAGCTAATTAGCTAGAGAGGGGGCAACTCTGCTATTCCCGGCTGTCCATCAACCTGACAACCAACCACTGACATCACAAGGTAGATGTCAAGTTCAGCCTTTTGTGTCTCAGACAAGCCTATTACCAGGAAGTGTGAGCAGAAGGTTTTAAGCGAGTCGAAGGCAGCAGCTTGATGTTATCAAAATCTCTTTGTGGAGGAAAAGAAGCTAAATTATAGTAAAAAAAAAAAAAAAAAATCATTCACATAACAAGTATAATGACAATCAAAGAAAGAAGGGAAATGGGGGGGGAATTTGTACACCAGTCAAGGGAAATAAGATGCTGACTGCAAGCTAGCAGCTTAAGTGCACCATACAGTATAAGGTATGCTCTTGATGTCCCTTCACAACTTTCATTTCGGGAGTCTCAAAGAAGGTGCTGCTGCTTTTTGGGGCCTTTGAGGGAAAGGTGATCTCTCCAGTGCAGAGAAGCTGTTATATTGTGTTGCTCGGCAGTTGGAGAAAAATGGCACACCTCCTCTTTCTGACTTGTCTTCACAAGCCTTGTCAAGCTAAAGAAGAAAAGAAAAAAAAGGGGGGGGGAATGTTTCATGTCTCCTGTCTTTTCCTGCCACAAGCAAAAAGGAGGGCAAAAGGAAGGCAGGATAGACACAGTGACATACCAAGGGAGGATGTGGCTGGGATGAAAGCATATCATTTTGTAAGGGCTGATCATACAACTGGCCCCCCCTTTTTGTCCCCCTTTTTTAAAACAGACTTTGTCAGAATTTGAAGGATATATCGTTTCTGTTTTGCCGTACCTCTCGAAACAGCAAGTGGACTTTGAAATGGGGTGTTTACAAGCCAGTCGGATGTGTCCTTTTGATATAGGTGACAGGAAGTGGAAGACTGAAAGGTCCAAAATCAGCTCCAGTCGACAGTATTTATCATTATTTGAACTCAAATAAGAATCACTAAATGATACTTTCAGAAGTTCAGGCCACTCATCTTGATTGAATGATATATTGATAAATTGATGCTTATTTTTTTTATACAGTAAATCTGCTATATTTTTTGATTTGTGAGACATGGACAGATAACAGAATTTGGAAGGGGACACATTTGCCCTCACAGTTCTCGTTCACTGCAGCACCCTCCCTGTCTTCAGAGCACGGCAACAGATGCTCTTTTAAACTCACTATCTGCAACGGCACACATGTGAACAGTTTGTACCTCTTTGCTTTGGCCTCGTCTTTCTGAAATAATTCCATGTTCTAATGCTTCTATTTTTGTCACCTCAAACACAAAATGCTCAAATAATGCAGCTCCCAACTGGTACGTCAACAGAAACTTTGAAAAAGGGTTTCAAAACAAAACTGTGTTTTGAAAAGGTTTGCAATTAAGGGTCTGTTCTTTAAAGCTAGACACCGCAGGGATTTATTTATTTTTGTTCATTTCTAGTCCTGAAACTCATGTGGAAGTGTGAAAAAGAAGAGACAAACAATTTAGTCTATATAGCATTTCTATGTAGAATAATGTTTAAATAATTAAAAAAAAAAACTTCACATAAGTAGTTACAAATCTATCACACAGATACATATTTTGTGGGGATAAAACCACTTTATTGAACCAATATGGCAATTCCCCACCCATTTAACCTCTCTTACTGATCCAGACAGTACACATTGTATCGTGGAATACCAAAAGTAAAATAAGCAATAATCATAAAACCCTTAATCTGCCCTAGTCAAAACATGAATGCATGTTTGTAAACATCCCATTTGCTAAGTAATCCTGGTCGGCCTACAGGGAAGGAATTCCAATTTGAAGTCCTCTAAATAATGACGGAAGACACACTTGGCCTCAGGCATAATGTTTATCACTGGCAACATCAAGAGACCCGCATCCCATAATACCACTCTGCATTCGCAGCATGTTTCCTCCATCCCCACTGTGGTGGTGATAAATGGCTAACACTGGAGCAGTGCTCACCTCTGAGAACCTTGGCCTTACCCTTGTGAGTGTCCTGTAAAGCATTCTGTCTGATTACGAGCAGCAGCGCCGGTTCACACGGGTGCCACGAAGCGCACAGAAGACGAGCACATTCAGTTTTTTAACACAGCTGTGAATTGTGTCAAATGATTTAATTCATTCATTTCTGTCACAGGTGATTTGGCAGCGCAAAAAAAAAAACGTGAATTTTATGTGGAGATTATGCAAATGATATTCTCTGTGTGTGCACAAGGCGTAGTTTGGGGTGGGGTTTTACTGCACAGGCTTCCAGGAGGGAAAAAAAAAAAAAAAAAAAGGAAAAGAAGGGGGACAAAAGCCATCGGGCGAGCAAGTGCGAATGGTGGGAAGATGGTGAGCATGACCAGAGCTTCGTGGTTGAGTCTGCAGGAGGAGATCAATGATGCATGACACAACGTAGAAAGCATGTAACTGCATTTCAGGGACTAGCTGGTCAGCCAAGATCATCACTCTTCCAATTCAAGTTTCTCCTGTCTGTCTCGCCTTCTGTCCCTCTCACACTTTCTGTCTTCATCATTTCCTCCCTCCCTACGTCTTCTTGTTTGAGTGGTTGATTGCCACGAAGACACAAGTTACTGCTCTTCCTAAAATATGCCCTAAGCCAAACCCAACGGTCATGCGCACATGCTGTATTAACTTTCAAAATGCTTTAACATAGGGCATGATGCTGACAAATTCTTCTACTGAAGTGCCAGTTCCGAAAATGCTCAATTTGTCTTGCATTTAGAGAGAGCTGCGTAGGCGGAGAAGAGAATAAACACTGAGAAGCATCAAGTAATTCCTGAATGGGTATTTTATATTGAAAATAACAACAAAGTGTGTCTGGTGTGTTTGGGGGTCATACTGAGCCTTCAGAGGATAACAACAGAGGGAGAACAGGCAGCGAGGGAAATAAAGTGAATTCTGTGATGTCTGTAGGATCCCTGATTTCCGCTCTCAGTGAAAAAAAAAACTATCGCTGCGCTGCCAAGTATTGGCTTCAAAATTTTGACTCACTGTGATGTAGCTGTCATCCTTTCAAAGGAAGTGGATAGCAAGGGGGAATGGGTGCATGTACCATGTCTTTCACCGAGCTTTTCTGAAAGTCCAGAGGAAGATGCAGGACTTCTATTTCAATCTGCATGGAAAGAATGCTGAGCTGGGTGTTAATTCAACATGTCATTTCAAGGGCTTTTTCCTTCAGAGTGGTTTGACTGTCAGGAGTAGATATTCAGTCACAGAAAGTACCTCAGAAGGAGACAAAATAAATACAGTCACAATGTAGAGAAATAGTGGCACGCGTTAAGATATGAAAACGTGGTGTTACGGCAGTCAGAGACCAAAACAAATCTGATTTTGTTGCTGCTGGCCTGTTTGATTGGCTTGAACTTCGGCGACAGTTTTGACTCCCAACAGTCATCTTAAGTACGATGAGAGGTCAGTCAAGAAACGGTAGTAGTGTTCTGGTCAAAGTCAGACGTGTACGCTATTTTCAATTTCCAGTCAGTTCGTACGCTTTATGCTCCGTTCCCTCCAGCAAATCGCTAATAGTAATTTGATCTGACTGAGTAAAGTGCTCCGACTATCTGAAGACCTCTTGTGAGCACGAAGAAGGTGGAATGGGAACAGATGTTGGTATGTGTTATTTAAAAAGAGAGTGTTCTTCCACAACGACAAAACAATCCCTTTGAAAATTGCCGTATGTAAGAACAGTATGTAGGAAATTATACGCTTACTGCAATTTTTAACCAAAGCGTCATTTTGGGACATTTCAACTGCATCCATCACAAACCCATCGGAGTCTTCAGGAATCCAGAACGAGCAGCAATTGCACCCTCAGTAACTAAGCGTGTGCTGACAACCTGTCCGCCTGAAAGGCTTTTTATTGCCACAGTTTGCCTCCGGGCAGAACATCACCCATATTCAGCGCACTCTGCACGGGCTGAGGGTAAGGTACTTCCGGGCCTCTAGACTTCTACATTATCTATTTAGTATTGAAAACACACATCGCGGAGAAAAGACACTATAAAGACGTACAATGCTTCCCAAAGCTCTAGTCGCTCCACTTTGACTGTCTGTGTTGAACATAGAGTACCTGTGCTTTTGGCAAATAAATATCAGTGCTTCGCTCTGATACGTTTTTATTGCCATCCGGGAGGAGTAAAAATATGAATTGACCAGGAGAGCTTTTAGTCATTGTTGTGAGTTTTTACAGAATCTGCTTTTATAAAACACCAGCTGTAATTTCTTTTTCGCTCCGTTCATCTTTCTTCTTAGCTTTATTCACTAACTGGGAAGGCTCCTTTTGGAATGTATTGTAGTAAATTCCTTCAAATTGAAGAACTCCTTGGAGTACATGTTTTCCATTGCCTATTATTAATCTTAGTAAATTAGAAAATAGAGCAATGAACCATTTTAATGACTTTGAATCCAGGTTTTCTTTGTGTCTGACATGATTGGAGCCGCAGCCCACTTCCCATCATTTACAGGGACTCTGAGGGTTTAACGCTCATGAAGATGTGTCGTTAGCCGCCGTTAAACACTGACAGTGCACTTCATTTTTATAGAGCTTGTTTGTTGTAAAATCACATCAAAATGTTTACATCATACATTTGTTTTCTTAATTTTCATCCCAGCAATGCAATCTTAATTTTGTTTTCTCTCTCTCTCTCTTGTTCTGCCACATCCAGCCTCAGACATATTTGTGCAAACTTGTTTTGATTGTTTCCATTTGCATATAGGCAAACACAAAATGTCAATGTTGGTCATCTTAGATTGCAAAAATGTCTGGCAGCTACCTCCTTTTAAAAGGCTTAGCAATGTGATTTACACAAACAAAAGACAGAGAGAAAATGATCGAACTCGCTGCATTCTACCTCCTTCCATCTCCCAGCGCTAATGTGTGTCTCGGGCGTAAAATGCAATAACAGATTTAAAACTCAGACATCGTAAAAGGTACAGCAGAAGGTTATGTAGAAGCCAGTACAATTGAATGTACTTATTTTAATACACACAAAGCCTTCTCATATTAAATATACTTACAGGGCCATCCTGAAAACTTGATTTGTGAAAATCAATAGGATGTTTTTAAATGTACTCTGATCACGCACACCTTCTCCGCTACCTCCCGTTCTTTCTTGTCTGTCTCTCCAATCCAATATGCTGTCTCTATAGTCTCATCTGTATCTACACATCAGGAGTAGTATATGACTGAAAGCCTTTGAACTGCTCTCCATAGAACAGCATTTTTCCCTCCATTCCTTTCTCGAGTCCTCGCTTATTTATTTCTTTATTTCTCCGGCAGTGAGCGGGATTAGTCAGCAGCGGCAGCCCCACTATCAGCACGAGATGTGCTCTTCCATCCTGCTGCTTTGCTCTGATAAAGGAACTGCTCGACGAGTGACTCAGGTGCACAGAGAGCCTTGTAGAAAACAACATTTCTCTCACTGAAGCACAGTCCTGCATGTCAATGACTGCCAATAAGCGTCTCACTCATGCTACCTCTAACATACTGCCTACCTGGCACATGTGAAGATAGAGAAAACTTTCTCGTGCAAACGTGCGTAAACTTTTCCACAGCAGAAGGTTACAAAAAAGGATTTCAACAAATTGAAAGCTCAGTCTGTCTCTTATTAGCTTTTTGTTGTGCAAAAGTTCCTAAATTACACATCTACATGTCTTTATGCGCAAATCAAGTTAGTAAACAGAACACGTTTCAGACTGCTTTTGTCCAGATTTGCTGTGTTGAGCACATAATTAAATACTGAACAGGACTGTAATTTCTATTAAGTTATACAATCCCTAGAGTCCAGTAACTACTTATTTCTGATGTGAAATTGTGCATTTAAAACGGCAACAAGTTTGTAAATACAGAAGTAGACCAACTTTGGCTTTACAGTGCACTTGTGTGCTTCCTAAACATCACTTACTGCCCTTTTCTGACTTCTAAAAGCGGCTTCCATCCACTTCAGCAATTCTGAAGAAGGCTGGCGCTTTGCCGGCTTTATTGCTGTGTGTTACAGTATGTAGTCACACAAACACCGGCGTTTCAACTGACTGAATACAAGGTGACAGAGCAGACTGCTGACCTGAATTTGCCTCTGATGAATACATATTGTGATGTGGAAAAAATAACCCCACTTCTTGCACAAGTTCATATCAATACCTGTGTATGATTGCAGTTTCCCAGTCTGCTTCTCTGAAAGCATTTGTCTTCTTCCTGGCCAGTCATCTTTGTGACAGGGAAATGAAAATGTTACAAGTCACAGATGTTTCAAATTTTAATTGTATCCATACTTTCCCCGTAGATTTAGATGCCGTACCTTCGATGGAAGTAATGTGTCTGAGGCCCCTCTTGAAGATAAAACCTCACTAAGCAGCGCAGAAATGATAATTGACACATTTCATAGGAATGTAAGCATAACAAGAAAAGACTGTGCTACCTGGCAGCTCTGCACAGTTCACTGATACTTGCAACATACGTTATTATTTGATCCTGTCATTAAAGGATGTGCCTCGGTCCAAAGCAGTAACTACTCTGACTTTAGACAGGCAAGTTCAGTCAGCAGAACTGTACGTGTATGCTGAGAAGCTGGGCCAAATGGTGCAGAAATAATATGTGTAAAGTACCCTTACTTTAAGGGAGGCAGAATTCCCCCTGTTAGTGTCTTACTGAGTCTAATTTCTGATAAGTTCAGGCTCTGGCTACACAGTCCTGGGCCTCTGAAGTGCTCTGAATTACAAATGAGTCAAAAGGACTTTTACAGTGATCTCCCCTGACTTCTGAAGGGGTGAGAACATTAACTTACAAGAACAGCAAAAAAAAAAAAAAAAAACCTGATGAAGGCATCTTTAACAGAAAATAGGTGAAGAATGCAGCATGTTTTGATTTGATGCATCTTCCTTATACTTTCCCTTCCACAGGGCTTTTTGTTCTGTGCCTGTTTAAATCTGTACAAGATGCAGCCAGGAAGCCCCCTCCTGTATCCATCCTCCCTCCCCCCCGACTCTGTCCTTCCTTCTGTCTCTCTCTGTTTCTCTCAAACTCCAGAAAAGTGGTGGCAAAGCAAAAACGCACTCGCATATACTGTAAGTACACAAAAGACTCCTCGTGCCCTGAGAGGCACAAAGCCACACGGACGAGACGGGCTTGTCCACAGGCACACATGCACCGAGATCTAATTTCTGTGCGACAGTTTCGCCTTACGTTATCAGTAGCTTAAATAGTTTTGAGCATTTATTTGATCATCAGAACTAAAAATACCACAAGTTGCCCACGCACCACGTCAACTTCTTCAGCTGAATAAAAGCTTTTAAAGAAACTGTCAACATTTCATGCGAAGCCTGAATGTGTCTCTTAGTCAGTAGTGCCCGAAAATGTCACATGCCGTATGTCTGAGGTGAATCATTTTTAAATAATGAAAGAAAGGAAAAGGGGGAAGAGATGTCCAACTGAGAGGATTCAAAACTAAACATGTGAAATGAGGAAAATATGAAATGACACAGGGATTGTAAACAGTCCATCTGTGTTTTCCCCAAGGAGGCCTGCCATAGTGTACTTTGAAAGGCACTTAAAGAGGAAGTAAGGCAATTCAATATCAATCTCAGAGCATTATAATGGTGCTGCAGCTTTGCTGATTTTGCCCTGAAAAAATGATAAAAGAGAGACTACATGCATTAGAGTTGAATGTGAGAAAAGGACTAATGGATTATTGATACATTCAGAATCCTTCCTGTGATTTTTTTTTTTTTTTTGTTCATAAAAGGAACAAAGGTGAAACATTTTTAATGATATAACTCATACAGTACAGCCAAGTTTGAGAAAGGATTTCCTTATGCTATTTTATTAATGCAGTTTATTACAATATAAAGTTATAGATTCATATAATTTTGTCTGCCATTCAGCTTGAACTGACATTCAAATCGTAGCAAAATACACTACTAACTTTGCCATTACTTGAAACTATAAACCATAGCTATTATCTGTGCAGTTCATTTAAAACATTTCAAATTGTATTTCATAATCCCTTTATCATTTGACATTTCAACGTGGACTCGACCCGTGATTTAATATTAATCATAAACAATTACCTGGTTGGAATCCTCACACTGGATCTGACATGAGTGAAGCCAAATCTCTGTGTCTGCAGTCCCTTTGGTCTCGTCCTGTCTTTAGTTGTATTTCCATCCACATTGATCAACATGCTGTTCGCCATTTTTAGATGCTAATTTTGTGTCAGTAACATGGCCAGGATTCTGTAATTGGATGGCACCACGGAATTTTAGGGTGGACAGTTAGGCCACAGGCCAATAATAAACATGTGTGATTAATATTTTTTTTTTTATCACAATGCAACCCGTACTGCTTGGTATAAGAGGGAGAATATTTCTCTTTGTCTCGTGCCAGCCATAAGTTGTAGATTACATTCATGCCTAAGGCAATCGGTTGAAGTGAAAACAGTTTTTCGCATTATTACTAGTAAATTTCGATTGTCTCTAATGATTAGAAATATCCTATTTCTAAAAGCTGAAAGGGTCAGCCACCCTCTATGTGAGGGATTTGTGATAAATATACATAATAAAATGCTTTCGTATAAATGCTTCTACAGAATAATGACTGATGATCTAAACTGCTGAAAAGACCAATTAGTCTTTCTGCAGTCTAACTGTTCTTGATGTGTGAAGGTTCATGCACCACCAGGTCACTGTGCTTGGTAATCCTCCAAGTGTGATCCAACTATTAAACCTCAGATAAACATTGTTAGTTTAGTTAAACACATTTCAATAATTTACCTGTCACTGGTGGGTGTGGGGGAGTTAATATATATGAAGTGGAGCTAAGTTGGAATTCAAAATGAATAAATTGAATTTAGTCTGACATTGACACTTCAACTGCACATTTATTTATTTCATTGATCATCACAGAGTCCAATTCTTTTGACATTTTTTGTTGTTGTTTTATCTGAAAGAGTAGTAATAAATATAATACTGTGTGCATCAGTTATGCGTTTTCGAACACTGAATACAAACTGGCTATAAAATATTATCAAAGGAACTTTTGTGACAAAAAGTGAAATCCGACTTGATTCCCAAAAAAGAGAAAGAAGTGCCAAAGCTAAAAACGGCCTGCTGTGAAATGTCACATTTCAAACTATGAGTGACTCTGATGTGGTGACGTTTCATCCTATCAAATTCATTTACTGTGTCAATAGAATGGAAAATGCTTCAACACTTGATGTACAACATTGTGCCTGGATGTGACAAGGAATCCGCAGCAGGGGGTATATCAGAGAGGGAACCAATCATTACTTATCGAGAGACACTCAAAGTAATTAATGACTTGCACAAACTGTTGCAAGTGGAAAACATTAATGAATAATTTTCGATACATAATCAAGTAATTAGGAAATGAACTCAAGAGTAAATCCAGGAACCATGATAATGAATACTGGTGATTATCAATTTGAAGCCATCTCCATTATGGCCTCAAGGGACCTGTGCTAGTTTTAGAGGGGGAGAAATGGGGGAGGAAGGATTTCTGTTCTGACACCACGACAATGTGCCAGTGCCACTCAAAGATCCAGAGTGACACACAGCTGTGAAGGGATTGAATTTCTTCAGTATTCCACCGCTTTCTAAAGCACTGTCAGGTCTGCTCCAGTTCAGTCCGTTCTATCAAGTGGAATCATCTTTATGTCTACTAATCTGCAGCCTTGTATGCCAGACTTTCTCTGTTTCTAATGACAAACATGCTGAAAACTGTGCTAATTATTTATACCGGGTCCTCATTCTGTCAGCAATTCAAGGAGAGTTTCAAGTGTCTCATGAAAATGTCTGATTTTTATGACATGCCAGGAATGGGTTGGTCCTGGCTTGCCGAAACCACCAATTTATTTCCCTGAATAGCCTCTTTTCTTGTTTGTTAGTGACTTAATAGATCCTTTCTGACTTCAAAGGCGGTCTATATCATTACTGCATTTGTGACTTTTTGCTTTAAACGGGAGCCATAATTCAAATGAGTGCTTCATCTTCAATGAGGCACATTCTGGACTCAAGTCTCAAACTTAATCTTCATTTTTTTTTTTAAACAACAGTCAGGAGAAAGCCTGAGAGTAAAAGCTTCTGTCCTATGACTCAGAGAGCTTCCACACCTACCTTGTTTGGTCAGGACACTCTGACTTGTTACTTTGGTCTGAACCAGTAAAATCAGGTGTAAAAGGTGCCTCGGACCGCGGGACAGACCAAAGCACTACAATTCGGTCTAACCATAAGAGGTGGTTTCGCTCCCGATCAAACCTAACTGACTCAGTTCGCTCACCGTGTAAAAACACTTTTTGAATGTGTCAGATTTTCAGACCAATTACAGCAAGTTGAGGCAGGCTATCGGCACCCATTCACCAATAGTGGAAGAAAGTGAACCTGAAGCGAAGTAAAAATGAGCTGTGGTAGCACCGGACCAAGTATTCAATTTTAATTTGGTCCATGTGGGAAATAAAACATCAACTTTAAAAACATGTATAAAAATGATGAAACTTTAGAATTATTTTCTGAGAGGAGAGTAATTGCAGGTAGTAATGCCATAATCATAATAATAATAATAATAATAATAATAATAATATTGTGGTAATTAAATTAAATTATTTTTTCCCACACAAATAGAAAACACTGCCAGCCGAATTGACATTACCCCGACGTCTACAAACCAGTAAATGTATCATATAGGGAGACGCAACCCACCTCGGTGATGATGATAGGACATTGGTTTGTCATGTTAGCATTTTTAGGATGCTCGCAAAATTTAAATGTGAAAACAAAATGAGCAGAATCAAATGTATACAATATAACAAAACATGTACCTTGGTTTGGGCTTTCCTACGAACTTTCAGCTGTACAAACCTTAGAAAATAATTATTGTTATTTCTATTATTATAGTCGAAGGAAAAGGTACGAATGGCTTCTAAAGCATGCAGCACAAGAGCGGTCTCTATCTTTAGTTCCCTCCAGATGGAGTCAATGTAAATCTTATATACCTCAGCATATTAATTCAAGTTTAATCTTATGGTAAATCCTAGAGTTTCATTTAAAAAAAATATGGACTGTATACAGTGCATCCGGAAGGTATTCGCAGCGCTTCACTTTTTAGACATTTTGTTATGTTACAGCCTTATTCCAAAATTGATTAAATTCATTTTTTTCCTCAAAATTCTACACGCAATATCCCATAGTGACAAAGTGAAAATAGTTTGTTTCAAATTTTTGCAAATCTATTACAAATAAAGAATGAAAATATAACACGTACATAAGTATTCACAGCCTTTGCTCAATACTTTGTTGAAGCACCTTTGGCAGCAATTACAGCCACAAGTCTTTTTGAGTATGATGCTATAAGCTTGGCACCTATTCTTGGGCAGTTTCTCCCATTCTTCTTTGCAGGACCTCTCAAGCTCCATCAGGTTGGATGGGGAGCGTCGGTGCACAGCCATTTTCAGATCTCTCCAGAGATGTTCAATCGGGTTCAAGTCTGGGCTCTAGCTGGGCTACTCAAGGACATTCACAGAGTTGTCCTGAAGCCATTCCTTTGTTATCTTGGCTGTGTGCTTCGGGTCGTTGTCCTGTTGGAAGATGAACCTTTGCCCCAGTCTGAGGTCCAGAGCGCTCTGGAGAAGGTTTTCATCAAGGATGTCTTTGTACATTGCTGCATTCATCTTTCCCTCGATCCTGACTAGTCTCCCAGTTCCTGCCGCTGAAAAACATCCCCACAGCATGATGCTGCCACCACCATGCTTCACTGTAGGGATGGTATTGGCCAGGTGATGAGCGGTGCCTGGTTTCCTCCAGACATTACGCTTGGCATTTAGGCCAAAGAGTTCAATCTTTGTCTCATCAGACCAGAGAATTTAGTTTCTCATGGTCTGACAGTCCTTCAGGTGCCTTTTGGTAAACTCCAGGTGGGCTGTCATGTGCCTTTTACTGAGGAGTGGCTTCCGTCTGGCCACTCTACCATACAGGCCTGCTTGGTGGAGTGCTGCAGAGATGGTTGTCCTTCTGGAAGGTTCTCCTCTCTTCACAGAGCAACGTTGGAGCTCTGTCAGAGTGACCATCGGGTTCTTGGCCACCTCCCTGACTAAGGCCCTTCTCCCCCGGTCGCTCAGTTTGGCCCGGCGGCCGACTCTAGGAAGAGTCCTGGTGGTTCCAAACTTCTTTCATTTACAGATGATGGAGGCCACTGTGCTCATTGGGACCTTCAATGCTGCAGACATTTTTCTGTACCCTTCCCCAGATCTGTGACTCGATACAATCCTGTCTCGGAGGTCTACAGACAATTCCTTGGACTTCATGGTTTGGTTTGTGCTCTGACATGTCAGCTGTGGGACCTTATATATACACAGGTGTGTGCCTTTCCAAATCATGTCCAATCAACTGAATTTACCAGGTGGACTCCAATCAAGTTGTAGAAACATCTCAAGGATGATTAGTGGAAACAGGACGCACCTGAGCTCAATTTTGAGTGTCATGGCAAAGGCTGTGAATACTTATGTACATGTAATGTTTTCGTTTTTTTTATTTTAAATAGATTTGCAAAAATTTCAAAAAAATTGATTTCACATTGTCATTATGGGGTATTGTGTGTAGAATTTTGAGGGGGAAATGAATTTAATCCATTTTGGAATAAGGCTGTAATATAACAAAATGTGGAAAAAGTGAAGCGCTGTGAATACTTTCCGGATGCACTGTACGTCAGGGTCTGCACCGGTACACCTGTCAATCAAAATCAAGAAGAACATTTTTAATTTTCATAATGAAATCTGGTGTTAACATCCTGTTTTTTTCTTTAATTATCATCTAATCAGAAATCCGAAGACACTCTTGTGATTTGTCTCTGTAATAGTCATAGGAGTCATTTTCAAAACGCAGTAACAAATGACCCATTTTTTCTGCTTAGGTATGAGGACTTGTTGGATAAACGGTACCTTGAGGCAAAGTAATTATTTATTTAGAGCTATTAACAAAGGGTGATAAGTGGTGGAATAAAAATAGACACAAGGAGCTTTGGCCTCCAGATAGGTCACATAATTTAACAGATAAACAAACTGTGTAAACAAACTCCCTTGTGTAAAAGTTGTTTCAGTGACCTTAAAACCATTGACTCAGACACCTTATGTGAGGCTCTTATTAGACAGGTGACTTTAGGATCAGTGATTTGTAATAGTAAGAGCAATAAACCCTTCCTGAAGATAATCCAGAAAAAAAATGACCCCCGATTGGCCGTGCTCATCAAAGTGTTTCCAGCATGTTGTTCAAAGCACTCATCTCAAACCCACAGGGGGGAAATGAAGCGAGTCTTACGCTGAGCTGAGTGGGACTACCCACGGTGAAATGTGTTACGGAGCCTGTTCTGCTCTGAGAGAGAGTGACACAAGTAATTATTGCTCCTGTTGGTCTTTCTCATATTGTTACTCTGGCATACTAACACCTTTGAGAATTACCAAAAGTGTTGGTGGATTGAAAACAGAGACGGTAACAACGTTAACATGCTCTAAATGTACACGCTCTGGCCTTAGTTCAGGAACAGGGACTGAACAAAGAGATGGAAAAGACTGCTCTGCTCTTTGTCTTTTGTCTGTTGTGAAATAAAATGACATGCGTAGGTTGATATAGAATATACTGAAGTAAGAATCTTACATTGATTGTAGTACATTTCAGTTTGCAACTTGTGCTTGCTTTGGTTCTCTGTGACTTTACTGCTCTCACTACTCAACTTCATGATCACAAATCATAATTATTTCTGTCAATAATCATTGAGCTGACCTCAGAGTGATTGAACTTGTTTATATATCGATGCCCATAATGATGTTTGTGCCATCATACATCCGGCCATGTATATCTCAGAATCAATTCCCTCATTTCATTGTTTTTGTTTTCCTCTGTTTTACATCTCCATAGATTTTCTATTTAATTTGGGTCAGCATTGTGAAGGGAAACAGGGTATTGATTTCTGTCTAAGGGGGCTTACGGGAACCACGTTAAGCTTGTCTTCTTGAGACTTTGCAGCAGGTTGTCACAAGACAGAGACTATACCTTTAAATCTCAGCACAAACCTGATGCCAAAGCAGGCTAAACTCAAAATCACCTGATGCCTCCCACCACAGCTCAGGTGGGCAGTCACGTACGCACTTTGAGAGAGAGAGAGAGAGAGAAAGGATGGCAAAGGAAAATATCTCATTGTTAAGCAAAAACTATGACATTCAGGTCTGACTGAGCATGGAAGCCGTAGGAGGATCTTGTCGAGTAAATGCTGGGATGCAGCATCCTAGACACACACAGGTCAGGATGCTGACAAGCTGAAGTTGTTTGTTGATTCAAAAGTGGTGATAATTGTCCACTGCCGCACATCTTGAAAATGGCCTCTGGGGTCAGCCTCGCTCTTCAAATTCCTAACTCAGGAATACATATTCACTTAGACAAGAGAATAACAAGTGGGACAGAACATAAGTGGAAGCCAAATTTATGAGAAAGCTGAGAACTTTAACATATTATGCAAAACAGTTAAACTTTTAACAAGTGCTTCAAGTGGAGATGCAAAATAGTGTTATAGTGGTCAGTGACTAGAGGCAAGCGGAGTTACCTCAGGTTGTTGTTTGGAAACAGCAAACCACACAATGATGCAAACACATATTCATATACGCCGTACCACATCTACTCGTAATGCAATTGACTTGACTATATCTTGCTGTTCAGTGACGACCGATATAATCCTTTGGCGTGTCCTAAACATAGTTTGAACAACTAACAAGGGTTGTTGTCCACGTTAGACTCAGAACTTAAAGGTCCCATACTTCACAACTTGCCGGGGTTTTAATTGTAATCTTAAAATCCATAATAAGTTATTTTTGTAGGTTAAGTACCAGAAAACATTTTCGTATAATTTGACATTTCATCTCTTGAGCTTTTTCCTAGAGCTCAACAAAGAACAGTCTGTTTAGTCTGTGCGTCTTTAAGGCACATTGATGCCAATGACCCTATTTTCTGATTGGATGACTTTTTTTCTAAGGCCAAACACAGGTTCTGTCTGGTTTTGTAGCTTGCTAGCTCCACACAGGAATGACCGCTCTGTGTTTTCTACCACATTAGAGGTTGGACAGTGGGCCCTTCGGGCGGACATACGACCTAAGTGTGAGTTTGTGACATCATAAATTTAAAATAACCCAAACAGCACAGTTCATGAATACGGGCTCTTTGCATTTCTTCATGGACTTGGTGGAGTGTTTTGACACTTTCACACATTTTGTGTTTCATACGTACGATACACCTAGTTCTGCTTTATAATCAGAAAATAAATGGAAATCTGAATTTATATGATAGGAGACTTTTAATGCTTGCCCACACTGTGCAGTCAGTGCAGATGATACAAATTAAGGGTTGGGATTGATTCAAAAAAACAGGTAATTGTCATACAAATATTTTCATGATAGAAATGATTGTCAGTATGACCGAACTACTCATGGGCCACGTGAACTTTATTTTAACATTATTAGTCACTAGAGTCCAATTTTTTTTAATCTATTTGAAAGGTGATACAGTGGTGCTTTCATTATTTGTACTTACCTTAAAATAAGTGAAAGCGTCTGTTTTAGATGTTATAGCAAAAGCAAACTGTTCCATACTGCACCTGTAATCAGTTTAATGTTTGCCGAGCCAGAACGTAAGTATGCAGTTAGAGTAATTCCAGATGCACATCAACGTGGTGGAAATTGCTAGTATTAGTACTGAATTGCAAAACAGACCAACAGAAACAGCACATGGGAAATGGCAGATCAAAATATTACCATAAGAGGTTTGCTGGTGTTAGAAAAACACCACAAACATATTTGATGGTACTCTTGGCGGGCTGCTTGGGTCAACGAGCCCTGCATGGCAGAAAAGGATTGAAAGAGGCACAAGTTTCTGAAAGAAAGGCAGTCGGGGCTATAGGTCATTCAAATGGTTGAAGGGAAGATAAAAATGAAAGCAAACTGTGAAACAAGCGAGCACTCAGAGCTATGATGTCTAATCTGGGAGCTGTGCAGAAACAGCAGAACAATACTGGGAAATCTCTTTGAGAATGGAGGACTTTTCTTTTTTTTAGTTGCTATAAGTGACCGAGGGATAATTGAAATTGGGCGCTGCCTGGGTGATCCTGGTTCCATTCCCACTGACGAAACCGCTTCCATCCAAACACACACGCACCAACACCCACACATTACATACATACAAAAATCAGATCCACAGGGATAACAGAAAAGCACAGACAGGCTCTATCAAAATAATGCCTGCAGGGTCTCTGTTTTCCTGTTTTTTTTGGTCCACTTCTGACTCACATACACCATCTCTATATATCACTGTTTCTGTACAAGCTAATATAATAGCTGTATTATTTATTTCAGCATAATCAATACAGCATGGCATCCTCTGTGGACATATTTTTCTTCTGAAAGAGTGACTGCCAGGATTTATTTTTCTGACGATTCTGTGAAGCAAATATTCCTCTGTCCAGTGATCAACACTACTGACACATCACTCTGTGAGCTCGGCGATCTAAAATGGTTTATTGGTGTACACCCAAAGAATTACAGCCCAGAATTAAAGTAACGACAGTACCTGCCCTAAAAAATTAAATAAAAGCACTAAGTGTCACTGTGGCTCTTATTGACCCAGTATTTCACTTCGGTAACATCCTTTATTTGTGTTTTTTTCCCCCGACAAACAATGTTCTCCTTTTTGTTTGTCATTTTCTGTCATATTTTTGCCTTATTTGAAGAATAATTTACTACACATAGGAAAAAATAATCTTCATAACCCTCAAGGTTTCAGAGTCAGGGCCCTTTGTCATTCTTGGAGACTGATATTGTGCTACATGCCCATTGACATGTGCCATTAATTTTTCAAGCAAGGTCAAACTCTGTCTCTGATGTTTGCACATGTCCTAGATCAGCAACAGCTTTGATACAAATAGCAGAGCTTTACAAGCCATCTGTGCAAGGGCGGTTCTCCTTTTAAACTAGGTCCGTGTCATTTTATTCTTTGTGCCCTGATCACCTTCTGCAATCATTTGTCATCCAGCTGTTTTTAACTTCCTGCCTTCCGTTGGTCTTTATATACTGCTCGCTGCTTGTGTGTCTTACCCAACACTTTATGCTATTGATCCGTGCTGTGGCACCCTTCTCTGAGAGTCAGCGCTGAACACGGGATCGTCAGCCTCTCAGGTTTCTCTCTTGTGTTTACAAACACACCGCTTCTATTGGAAACACACACACACACACACACACACACACACACACACACACACACACACACACACACACACACACACACACACACACACACACACACACACACACACACACACATGTCCATCCCGGCTCTGTCCTGCAAGCGGTTTAACTTTTATTGGCTTCTTTGCCTTTTCTACTCTGGGGGGAACAAGGTCAAGCCTCATCAAATTGAACCCCAACACCAGCCTCGGATTAAAGGTCACAACTTCAGCCTTCACCTCTCCCTTGACCTCTGATATTACCATGTCATAATACATCAGGATTAATGCCTTGCCTTACCTCTGGACTTTCTTATCTTATACCACACAAGTACCTTTTTTCATTTATAGAATCCCCATTCCCTGTTCTACTCTTTACTGTGTCCTGTATTCCTCGAATCAACCCCACGCTTGGCGGGCAGCTCAATCTCAATATCATGTTATCGGACTCAAGGGCCAAGGATATAAATACCACGCACCATAACTCTATCCTGTTCAATAACCATTATATGCTCTACTTTATACATTAGAAGCACCTGATGGGGCAGTAAATTCACAGCTGCAGCTCGACCATCTCGGAGTGCATTCAGAGGAAGAAAAAAAATGGATGCTGAAGCCAAGGAAAGGGTAAAATGAAAAGTGGAAATTGAGAAAAAAAAAAAAAAATGGGGAATCAAATGGGAAAACAATGCAAAAAGAGGAAAGGTTTGCAGAGGAAAGCACAAGACGCAGAAGGTGAGCTTGTGATCAGTGAATGCACACAAGGAGGGAAACAGAGTCAAGAATGAAGGAAAAATGGAGACCGCAAGAACGAACAGATTTTATTGGCTCGTCTTTCTCATTGTTACAATTATCTATTGTATTTCTGTAATAAGCTTTGTGTGTCCACTGAATCATGCATTCCATTTCCTAAAGCCATTCTTAGTGCTGCCTAACCCTCCAGTATGACATCTTTCTGCTCACACAAAAGGTTCATGTTTGTCATGCCGAGACTATTTCAACACCTTGCATGCACCAAGCATCTGTTCACTTTCCCGGGACAGCAATCAATAGAAACATACTTCCATCCAAGTCTACAGATAAAGTAAAGCCCACACTGAACAGAGCATGGAAATGGCAATAAATGTTCATCCTCAAAACTCCAAACACATTGCATACAAGTACACACACACACACACACACACACACACACACACACACACACACACACACACACACACACACACACACACACACACACACACACACACACACACACACACACACCATTGTTTACCACATAAGCATGACTGGATGCAGCATAGAGTTCACACTTCAGTGCACTTTTTCATTTGGAAAGCTGGGGTGGTTACCCACAGAGCGAGAGCTGATTAAGAAAACAGTCCCATTTAATTCCTTTCTCCTCAACGGCCAGCAAGAGAAATGTAATTAAAGCCACTAAATCTCCCATGGGCCCTGCTACCTGCTACACGACCAACATGACACGTCGTGTAATTTGCCCGACCTACAAAGGCGACGGCAATTTCTTCTTTTTTTTTTTTTTGCTATGGTTGCAGGGTGAGTGCAGGTCTTTGAAAGAGACAGCCAGCCAGAGAGAGAGAGAGAGAGAGAAGGTAGGGTGAGGACCTGTGGTAGCTAACCTCTGTTGGAGGGCCAAGGACACTGGACAGCCTTCACATGAATAGAGGCATATTGAAAATAATACAGCCACAAATACTCACACACACAGGACATACTGCACTGCCAAGCCTACTAGCTTCATTTGATCAATACATTTGTAAACCAAAGCCACAATTTGAATGGCACTAGTGTCATATGAAATCCAAACAAGCATATCAATAATAATTTTAAGGGAAAAAGAAAAAAACTATTTCACAGAAGGCTCAGCACCAGTTTATTTATTATCCCTTTCATTCAAACAATGACAACTGTAAAGGAGCTGTAAATGGCCATCTTTTTGTGACAGTAAACAGAGTTTACGATGTGTCCGATGACTTCTTTCTTTATAATTAGATTGGTAGAGCACTGTTTAGGACATCGTGTGTCAGCATTTTCTCACCTACCCATTTGTGCGTCTCAAAGGGCATATTAATTGTCTTATCGACTTTGCGGCGACTGTGTGAGGGTGTGTGTGTGTCTGTCATTCCCAGCCGCTTACTGTACCAATTACACTCTTACAATTACAATTGGAAGACATATAATGCAGGTCAGAAATACCGAGATAAATCCAATTCTCCCCGCACTGATAACTTTCTGAGCCAACACAGCAAGTAGTGTGTATGTATCTTTTTATTTAATTCTGACAAACAGGTGGAGGTCGTGATAGTGTGTTGCATGAAATAGTGAATGCACAAAGACAATCATTTGCCTCAAACACTGATGTACTGCTTTCATGACCCGTGCCACGAAAGCAATCAGCTCTGAAATATCTATGTTTTAACCATGAACGCTATCTCCCCCTGATTTAACCAAGTGGTTTCCTCAGCAGCCTAACATCAACCACACTTTAGTTGCAATGCAGGGTTGTTCGAGAAAATCCCACCTATTCCATCAACATTAAGTCTCTCCCAAAACAGCTAATGTTTCCTGGTTTGAAAATAATTCACGGGAGAACTTTAACTTGAACTGATAATCATCAGACACGAAGGTGCAGTGTTACTAAGCTGGAAATACTCTGCATTTACTCAAATTACCCCAGACTCTTTAAATGAAAAGAATATAACATTAAAAACGATTAATTACTTACCTATTTGCAGCAACTAAGTTGTTTTGTCTGTGATTTTGTTTCCTTTTTTTTTTTCAATTGTTAATGAATGATGTGAGGATCTCAATAATTAATCTCCTTCAGGCATATAAACATTTAAATGCTTTTAATGGTGATGTTGTTTTACTGAGCTGCACAACAGGAGGCATCATGTAATATGCAAAAACTAAATAAAGGAAAAAAAGCCATCTAGAATAAAACCTCTATTAATGCCACAAGGATGTCAACCAAAACCAGCAGATACTCTCTGGCAGCTGGTAACATGAACACTTGCCAAAAGCCCAATTTCTTCTTCAAAGTTTTGTCACAGTGTGTCTTAGAGGTAGCTGCTGTGCTCCATGGGAGTCTATATTCTCGGAAAACAAGACAAGCGACATACTTACTAACAAGCCAAGAAGACACACTTTATTTCTTTAAGGAACAACCCATGTTTTCTTCATAAATATGAAATGAACAAGACCTCACTGAACTCTCATGCAGTTTAAACCCACAGTGCATTTCTGTGGGATACCAGCTAAATTTTGCCGGGCCAAGACATTTCACACTATGAAGCTCAGAAAATAAAACCACGGAAGAGACTTCTCTGCTTTCAATATGGTGCTTTTTATTTATGGAAATAAAACGCACCAAACACATGTACATTTTGTCTAGAACTATAGAACTAAACCTATGCTGTGTCTCAGTTTGTCTACTTCTGTTAGTACACTTACTTGTGTAGTGCTTGAATTTAGACAGGGTGGTGTTGTCTCAAATCACACACGGTTGTTGCGCACTTACCGGTAATGACCTTAACATTTGAACGCATCGCCTGCCAACATATCTGCCAGCTTTGTTTAAATATTTCACCAAGAAATAAACATGTTTTTGTGCATCCTCTTTCATTCTATCCAACAACAGTACAGCTGTATTTTGTAAAAAAATAAACACTTTCATGTGGACTTGTAGAACTTGTATTTGTATGGTATGGTTTTGCACAAAAGCTGCAGCTTCGTTGGCTGCAGGAGTTTGGACGTACTTTGGTGGTCCGTCCCTTCACGCTCCTTAGACATGATAGCGACCGTTGAGGATGAAAAGTGCCCAGTGTTCTTCACTTAATTTGTGGATCCTTATGAGTAGCTACTCCATCCAGGTACTCATGTTTATATACTTGACAGTGTGAACATACTTATGCACTCAAAATAGCAAGAGTAAGTGTGCGATTTGAGACAGCCCTCGCATATGGCTGGCACTTGTATGACATGGTAGCGCTTTTAATTTGAAACAAGAGCTTTTAATTTGAAATTGATACTGGAAAATGCTGCATTCAGCCGACCAATGGGTAAACTCTATAGCTCAGTCAGTCATTCAGCGACAGCTATTCATGTTTATAGGGCTTGAACTGCGGTTGCGGTCCAGCCAAAATATAATTTGGCTGTTTTGTGATTTGTTTACTTTAGCTCCCGTGAAACTCAGCTGTGGTGACGCAAACCGCAACCTTCTCCCCGTGACTTACAATTATCGTATTTGGTGATAACATAGGGTATGAAGTAATCTACTTAGCACTATCACATAACAAAACAGTTACAAAGACAATGCCTTTGTGCTCCCTCAGCCATTTAGAGAAACAGCAGTACACCGGCCTGCTATGTGACAATCTCCTACTGCACAGCGGCAAATTTGTGAAGGCAGCATGAAATATCTGTGGCAAGCGCTGCTTTGTTTGCTGGTTTCATTAATTCTTCAGGAGGGTATATCTCAAAAGTGCCAACAAATACAGTGGAGAAACATGTGCTCTGGCACCAATCCATGCTTCTAATTGGGAACCTTGGGCTTCAGGAGTGCAGGATGCACCTTCCCTCTGAAAGTCTCCTCCATTATTCATAGAAATGTAAGAATTATAGAACAAAAACGAGCAGCCCTTCTGACTAAGCTGGTAGAAAAGGATGAGGGCTGCACATAGATAAAATGCTTAATAATCTATTTTACTTCTATAGCATAAAGTTAAAATTTTAATAACTCCACCTGCATACCTTTTCTCAAATAATTAAGAAACAAAAAACAGCATTGCTTTGTCATCCCCAGATTTTCAGTGTTTAAAAGCTGTGGGAAGAGGAAATATATTTATATCTGAGACCCAATCACGTATAGACATCACCAAGTAAGAGTGACCAGTACTGGATCTCTGGTTACAAACGGAGTTCATATTTGATTATATGTTGAATGAGGCCTTTACTGAACTGTAAATGTGTTTTATCATCAATAAGAAGTTGAACATGTGTTCACTTTGAACAAACAATATGCCAATATTTTTAATTAAAACCTCGGACTACCAATAACCAAGTCCTCTAAAACTGAAACAGAAGTCCAACACGTCTGATTTTGGTCTTATGAAGTGACATATGCCCCTCTCTCAAAAAATACAAAGACTACCTCTCATATGTGGATGACAAGCTTTTAGACTCACACAAAGAAACACTTTCATCAGTTATATACCCACCCATGTGTCATTTACTTAAGAAAGGCCATTAATGGAACTTCAACACAGTTAAAAGCTCACTGTGATACCATTGAAAGTGGCCACATGCTTGGCTTCTCCCACTCACAGCTATTTTTGTGGTTGACCCGCAGATCAGCACCCACTGAAAAGACACCGATTTTCTATAAATGTTGCAGAAAAACACACAAACCGCTAGGTTAAGCTTTTATTGCCACAAGCAGTGTTGTGCCTGTTGATACTGTTGAGAAAAAAAATAGACCTTTACCATAACTGAACATCACACTGACTGGCAAGATCACATGAAACCACAAATATGGGAAGGGGATGTCTACAGTGTTCAAACAACAATATACTGTATTCCATTACCTTCCAAGTAGCTGGGGCCTCCTCTTGATCTAAAAGCTTCTTTTAAATCCACACACATGGCAAAATACAAACTCTGAAACCCTTAATGTCTCCCGACCTCCTCGAGCAGAACAAGGGCAATTCTAAGTGACTTTTATCCCAACATACCTGCTCCTCTCCTGTGAGAATGTTGAGAAACACAAAAATCTGAGAGTACTTTATTGCATTTGATCCTCCATTCATCTCTCATGTGGTAGTCCTAACCAGCTCCCAGAGGTAGAAATGAGTCAAGAAGAAAATAAAAAGCTGTGACCATCTTTCAATAGTTATTAGAGATACAGCCATCAATGTGAATGAGTTAAGCAGACAGCACAAGGCAGAAAGAATAAGAGAGGGGAACAAAGGACGGAGCTCGAAGGAAGTGGAGGTTTGGGATACAAAGGAAACATAAGACAGAGGAAGAAAATATACAGAGTATAAAAATGGGCTGAACTATGAATGGGATACAGACAGAAAGAAGGAAGAGTGTTGTAAGACTTAGTATGTACTAGAGTTTGGATTGTAATGTTCAGGTGTGTCGATGGAAATGGATTGTTGGATTAGATTATTTGGAATGATGTACATTTTAGCATCTGAGAAGTATAGCAATTCATTAAGTTTTCATTAATCATTGCTCTATAGGGGTATGGTATTAGCAGACTGTGATTATTTTTGGCCGACAGGGACCTGAAAAGGAAATATCTGCACCGGCACAAAATGAACATGTCTGCCAATATGACAGGCCGATAAAACGAGGCTTTGGTTATGCCCAAATGCTCAACGTTGTCACATTTTTTGCGCTAAACGTGATGTCGAAGTTTCCCTTTGTTCCCCAGTGAATGTGTACATTTTAAAACACGTAGAATTTTATTTTAGGTTTACATCTGCCAGGGGGCCATCATAGTGGGAATAGGCATATCAGATATGTTAATTCCACTGCAACAGAGACTTGATATTCTCTGCGATTCGGTTGAAAAAAATATGCGCACATATCGGTATTGGCGACCGGTCAAAACAGCTGGAAGATATCAGAAAAAAAAAAAAAAACAATCCATATTGTGCATCCCTTAAGCATATAAATGCAAACTACTGTTTTTTGTTGTTAGTATTATTAGTGGTTGCCATACAGTCTTATTTCACAAGAAGGAGGGTAAACACAAATATTGTGCATTGTTTTCATAGAGGATATAGTCAAACTCGATTTGTGGTATATAGTAAACAAAACCACACCTCTCAGAAATGAACCTCCTTATTATGAACTAAATCTTACACTGTGTCCACAGCAGCAGCAGCTTAACTTTCAGCACAATCTACAGATCCATCACTGACAATCAGTGAAAACACCTGTGTGAGATGTTACAACAGCACAACACTTACAAAAGCAAAATACCTTTTAACAGAGCATAATGATCAGAATAATACGGTAAAAAAAACAAATTGAGGATCGCATCCCTCGTCTAGCTCTCCCAGAGACATCATTATCAAATTAGTTACCATGGCATTCTTCCATGACAGAAACATGATCATAACAACAAACTGGTGCATGCAGGAAACAGTGCCCAAGGAAACAGGGCTTTAGGAACACAATCACTTTCATGACGTGAATCACAAATTAAAAGGTATCTGAACACATTTTACACTATACTTAACGAACCTGATTCTTGGAAATATGACTGTCTTACCCATGAAATGTTTCACAACCTTATCAACATATAGGGTTGTTGTCAGTTATTATTTATAGAGTCATCCTATCAATATATTATAATTTTTTGCTAATGTAATTAAGGCACCATATAAAAGAACACATTTTGGATTAGAAGAACAATATGATGTCATAGTTGTGAAAAGAAACGCTTTAGATATGGACATAAACATGCATATACATGGAGACCTTGTTTTTACTATCATTTGCTAAATCGATGGTTTCAGCTAAATTTCAGAGATAAGGGGACAACAACAATTTAGCTTGAGGCTTGAAACCTAAACAAACAAACCAACTCTAAATGCTGTTTGTACATAGTGCATGCATGCAAAATGTCCCTATGTGTTTTATGCTGCTTATGAGCTGGTGGTGAGGTGTGCAACGGAATCTGTTTGTTATAGCAGCTTATCTGACCATTGGTTGAGATGTTTGAATAGTTGATTGCTTGTGAACCAGTGACCATCTCATTTGAAAAGTAGTTTGGCACAAACTGTTTCGTTGGTGCACTTTCATTGCTATTTCTGTTTACCCTCTTTGGAATTGTAGAGGAGGCATATTGACCTCTCTGCATTTAAAGAATGCTTTTTGGCCAAAATGCCACAACACTACATGGTTTATTGCTTCTTCTCTAATGCAGATATTTTTGCGTCAAGCCATAATACTCACCTTTTTAGTTTGTCTAGTAATTTGCAAGTCACCTACTCTACAATGATAGAGAATAGTTTGAGGTAGTTATGAGTAGTCCCTGCACAAATGCCTTCTACTGATAATACCAGGCTATATTTCTTTTATATCTCAGAAGGTAAAAAAAAAAAAAAATGCAAGAAAGAGCACAGTTAAAATTAATAGTAAGAACAATGTGCGAGAGGAAAAACTTCAAAGCTTTAAAGGTATAATTATTTAGTAATAACTGAAGACAAAGACCAACCGATTGATTTCCTGTCCACATGACACATAGAGTGATTTATATTATTTTTTTCTTTCTTTTATTTATCCATTAGTGACAGCAAAAAAGGCATTTGTGTTTAAGCTTCACAAATTGATTTCTTACCCCCTGGGTGGTATGTAATGAGACTTACTAAGCATGAAAGAAAAGCAATCTTTCAGCACTTAAAAAAGTTACATGAGGTAAGTATTCCAATTTGTTTTTCTTTTTTACTTTCTTGCCCAATACCTGAATCAACTTTCCTCAAGGTTCAAAAGATGAATGAGTCAATATGAATTTGGATGGTTTCGATTTTAGCATTTCACTGAAATCAACGCCTCGTTGACAGAATTATTCTGCAAAAGACTTCTGCAATAAATTAAAAAAAAAAAAAGGAAGGCTGGTCTCAAGAATGTCATTGAGACCCTTTTTAGCCCTGGAACTTGTATAACATGATAAAACAGTATATTTTGTGTTGGTACACTAGGCTAAATCAATCAATCAATCAAAATGTATTTGTATAGCACATTTTAAAACACAACAAAGGTTTCCCAAAGTGCTGCACATAGACAAACAGTCGTACATTCAAAAAGACTGGATTTATACAAATAAGTAACATTAAAATCAAGACAAACTAACACAAATCACACAAAAGTGCCAAGTTAAGATCAAAGCGGAATGGCCAGTGAAAATAAATAGTTTTTTAAACAGCTTTTAAACATTGGTAAGGCGGATGACAACCTAATATGAAGGGGAAGGTTGTTCCAGAGTTTAGGGTCAGCAACAGAAAACGCGCGGTAGGCCCGGGTCGTCATTTTTGTTCTAGGAACAACTAAAAACTGTTGGTCGAGAGACCTGAGTGAGCGAGGTGGGGTATCGGGCTGCAGCAAGTCGGACAGATAGGCAGGGGCGGATCTATTTAGACACTTAAAAACAAACATAAAAACTTTAAAATCAATTCTGTACTGGACTGGTGGCCAATGCATGGATTTTAAGATCGGTGAAATGTGCTCACGCCTGCGTGTACCAGTTAAAATTGTCGCTGCAGAGTTCTGCACCAACTGAAGGCGTGATAAAATATTTTTGTTCAGAAAAAAGTACTGACTTCGCTCTTTACATTATGTGATTGCTCCATTTTTTTGTCTTCCGAATACCAACAATTTAGTGGTTTCAGACAAGCAAGTTACAGCTACTTTACTTTTACCAGCTGGAGTAGATGAATGTAAGTAGTAAAGAAACCCCATTTGGTCACCATAATTTAAAGTGAGACAACTACGGTTAATGAACATCCTGATTCTGACTGCATACAATATTCTGTGTTATTGTTTCCGAAGGTTGAAAAAGTGGGAGGCCAGAGGCTCATCAGTGGGAGAAAAAAAATTATAACCTTAATACCTTTAGCCTGATCTTTGGAGTAGCAAGAACCTTGCCTGAGGGCCTGAAGCCATAGACCAAGTCACTGGGGGGCTAAAAAGTCAGTAATTTGTTTTAGCCTAAGGCAAAACCCAACCATATTTTAGAGGTGATCGATGAAATCTTTTGTAAGACAATCAGATGACAATATTTTTTTCCTCTGGATGTTGAGGTTTTAGCATTTGAACAGTGATTAAACACTTAACTTGTAGGTAAAGTGATGCTACAAGTAGGATGAATGATCATCAGGCTTCCATTGTGAATAACCAGTTTAATCAATTATATGTTCCTTAACCTCAATACACATGCTGCCACCAAACTACTCCCAAACTGAAGTGTATCCTTGTGCTTATACTGGTAAAATAAGCAATGCACTATAGGCGCATCCTTTAAAACTGCGCTATTTGAAAATGTTTATATTAATGATTAATCAAATTAATGTCAAAGAGTATAATGTCAAAAGAGGCTGGCTGAATTGACAATTCTTGCAATTCCCCTCAGCTCCATAAAACATTTTGTATCTTTGAACTAAAAGTTTGGGTTTTTCGACAAACTAACTAAACTTTACTAACTTGCTCTTTTTTTTACCATTTCAGCCATTGTAACAACAATATTCACGTCACTGTTAACATATTTTTATGAAAACTGTGTGAGGTATGTGTGCATGAAGATAGAGAGATGAGGCACACACGACCCACTCTGCTTTTTTGTCTTTTTTTGTTTTTTCTGTTGGACAATCACAAGCTGTCACATTTACTTGATGTAAAATTAGAGAGAACACATTGTGTTATTTTAAAGCAGGAAGCCATTTGTGTTCAGTCTGTATGTTTAATCCAAACTGTTGCCCTATTTAACTGAAATAACTGAAACACTGACAATTATTAGTGCCTACAGTCCCACAGGCACAATCACATTTATCTCTTAACTACACATATACCCCTGTTACAATATGCCTAAATGAATAAAATATAGCCAAAGCCCTCTTTAAATGAGACAAATGTTGGAATCTTAATTGCTGTAAAAAGGCATTACAGTATGAGGTTGCAGACAGTGGTACAACTTGTCTGAACTGAATGAGAGTTATGCAGTTTGCGTGCTTAAACATCTTATTAACAAATCTCTGAAGTATTTTGGTTTAATTGGTAGATAGGTATCATCATTGCAGATTATTTTGTTTGGTTAATTATACATATGTTCTGTAAAGCCTACCGTAACGTGCCCCAGTATATATAATTGATAATTGAGTTTAAGGTGACATTTCCACCTTTATGAAAAAGGTGAGGGTGTGAAATGTACATCTGATGTTATTCACTCCGCTTTTTACACGCTTTATTATAGCCTTATAGTTTTACACTTCATTAACCACCACAAAAGAAACCTTTGTGAGCGTAAGAAAAGAAAAAAACCTGAAAGGCAAAATCAATTTCAGCAAGGTATGATGTAACCACAGTGCAAACAATAATTTATAATTTTCCATTTTTTTATTATGATTTTATTCAATGACAAGTTTGGTTGGCCTCAAAAAAATTTGTCAATGACATCAGTAAAAACTAATTCTCAATTACCGTTCAATTAAAAACACTTTGGTCAGTAAACTTAAAAGTTATTGAATCATCTTGGTTGTAGCTAAGTCCTAACTGCCGTGGGACGCATACTTTAAACATCCAGGTATCTTATAATACAGAATATACGACTTACTTTTCAAATTAAAATTTGACACAGTGTGCTTGTAGAACACAATGGATTTCCAAGGATTAAAAAAATTTTTTCGTGACCTTGTGCAAAAAAACAAAAACTTTCAGCACTAGTATTTCACTAAAACAGCATTAGATTATGGAAAGGTCTGGAACATTATTTCAAATTTGCTGAGCCAGAACTTTTTTTCTATCCTTTCCTACCCTATTAATCATCTCACAACCGCTCAGATTTATCTTCTGACCTTCTGATGGGGCCTGATCCAGATGTTAGGAACCACTAGATTTACAGTATATTAATTAAGAAGATAGATTAGTTTGACACTGGGCAGCTACAACAATAAATTGATGCTTATGCTTTGATGCATCAGTATTAATGTAAATGATTTGGAAAAATCCCTCACAGGAGCCAATTCTTTGCAGCAAAATTACATTTACTTTTAGTACTAAAGGAATTTCCGTTGCTAATACTTCTGTCCTTGAATTGGATTTTAAATGCAGACGTTTTACTTGTACCGGGATATTTTTACAGCGTCGTGTTTTTACGTTTAACTCAGAGTTCTTCTTCTACCACTTGTGACTGCAAAATGCGCTACACTCAAAGTTCCTGCTGAAAGCTCAGTCTTCATCAGATAAAACATCTTTAGACTTCTCTGGACTTGGACATTGACAAAGAAAATTAACACAAATAAGATTTTTCTACCAAGATGTAATGACAGTTGTTTAATTGTTTCATTGATCGACAGAAAATGTATCACCAAATATCTTGAGCGTACATTTTTTTTAATGAAAAAATATAAAACTCTGATTCTAGGTTGAATTAAATATTTTTGAAATGAATTGAATTGAATATTTGTTTGGTTCCTTTAGTCCTCAATGATAGTTAACTGAAAATCTTACAGTGTAGCCTTTGGTTCGGGGCAAAACAAGACATTTCAGGCTGCACTTTAGACTGCTAAGCGATTATGAAAGTAAATAATCAACGATTTGATCATGAAAATCATGGTTATTTGATTTATATTGATATTCAATGTACCATCAGAAAAATCTGCAAACCCATAATGATCACTTCCCTCAACATGGCCTGAAGGATTCCTTCTGTCTGCCCAGAGAAGATAGATTGTGTATATTTTTTGAGAGAGCCTATTGTGCACTTGTCAGGATTGGTTGATTAAACTCACGTAAACTAAACAAGATGCAGAATGGTGTGAGTTGATTAACCTCACATTCATCATGTTCAGTCAATAACTTTGTTATCGACACCCTACCCCTCCTCCTTCCTGCCACAAAGTGTGACATCGCTGTGCTATATAAAGTTAGCTGCCAAGCAGAGGCGTGCAGTCTATTCAACCAGTCTCCACCACTTTGGAGCCCTCAGCATCTCTCACAGTGGGTTACATTTAAAGAGTATTGAGCTCTTTATGCAATGAGCCAGATATATATTGATTGTTTTTTTTTTCTATTCAGTCTTCCCTTCCTTTGCAAATTCCAAACATCATGAGCAATGCCACACCAATGTGCATAGAAGAGTTTTACAGTGTGCTCTGCTGCAGTGAGAAAACTTACTTAATTAAAATTTACACAAAATAAAAATACATTCGACTCTGAATACTTTCCAAGCAAGTCTTCTAATTGATGTTGAGTTATATTCATCGTTGTCATCATTTAATAGCACGTGCCCTTGAACTCATTCATTCCTGTGTATTTGTAGCTATTATGTTAAACTTGAATATAGGTAAGCAAATCTTTTGGTTCAAATAATCAATAGGCCATTACACAACCATCCATAACACTTTGACAAAATTCTCTATCGCTGTTAATCTTTTTACAGTTCATTAACTTCATACAATATAACCACTCTATCAACTGGAGTTATTTTTGTCTTTGAATATGCTTACCATTTTGTGTGGCCTCAAAAGGTTGAGCGGTATTAGCTCAATTCAGCTCAGTATTCTGTTTAATAGCAACTGTTCTTTTTATTTGAGCACATTAAGATACGCATTCAACATCAAGGACTTGTGCTTTGATTGTGTTTACAGTGGCTACATTAAATGATAATTTTGCCACTGTATGATTTAAAAACATATTTTTTTCTGAAATTACATTAACCCTGCAAGGTTTGCATCATCCTGTTTTTGAAAATTAATTCATTTAATGTTGTAATTTAATTTACATATATATAATTATTTTTTATGTTTATTGCACCCTCATCCTCTTCCCCACCACACACACATAGACACAGGTTATTGATAAATCCTTTAATCTAGTACCAGACAGTATAGAGCCTTATACATGCAAATATAGTAAAAGTAAATTTGACCACAACACTATACCAAATAATGAGGAAGAAGCGCAGATACCTTGTCCTCAAACCAGGACCACTTCTACACAAAGCTCAATGAAGCTTTTCAACATTTACGAAACACAAACTCACACCCAGCGTTTTTTTATGAGTTAAAGCGTGAGAGAAGGATGGTGCTAATGGTACATGAAAAGGCACATTTTAATGGATTTACTACACTACTTATCGGTTTATTTTTTATAACAGGCATGGTCTCTTGAGCCTTTCAGACTTGTCTCTTGGGTCTCTATACTGAAGCGTCATTATAATGGTGGTAAATCTGTGAAAGATGTGTGAATGGATGTGCTGTAATAGTCTATTGTCACAGTCCAGCTCTGAGGTCTTTTGATGTCTCACCCCTCCACCCACCAGAGGTCCTCAGTCCTTCAGTCTGCACCCAATCACCTGTCTGCCACACCCGCATCACCTCCTCCCATTTCCACACTCAGGTGCCCTGGTTGGATTCGTGTTCACCCCTTCCACTCCCTGCCAGACTGTTTAGTGCACTTCCCCGGCTCTCAAGCCCGGGTTTTTCCTTGCTAGTTTTCCTGACGACTTGTTAACCAACGGCCTTGCCTGTTAGGTACTTTCTTTGGCATTTTGGCATTTGTTGTTAAAACCCCTTAAAACTGTTTCTGTCTCCCTGTTTTTTCTGCACTTGGGTCCCCCTTACTAATTTCCCGACACCAATGTACATGCAGTTATGAAGGATCTGTACAACAGTTCAAATAATATATTACCAATGACTATGTAAATTGAGCCAATTTTAAAAATGCAGTAGAATTATACAGTCACTTAGCGGCCACTTAGCAGATACTGCCTGGGTTGTCAAATGGCTTGCCTCCTGTAATGTAAGAAGCCTCATGAGCACAAAAGTAGCTTTCTTTGCTTTGCTTTTCTTTTCTCTTTTTTTCCATGGTATAGAGTGTTTTCAAGGATGGACTATGTCTATAAAGCCGGATTGATGTCATTAGAATTGGCATCTTGAGAATACATTTGTTGCAATCTCCATTCAGCATACTAGATTTGAACTAATCAACAGGGGAACATGTCACTAGAGTTGTACAGCTCAACCACAGCCTGGATGAAAGAACCCGCTCCATTGCACATTTTACAACCTGTGACAGTTGAGGGAAAACTGTATCGCCACGAAATTGCACCTATAAATATGAGTTCAAGGACGTTTGTTCAGCCACTGAACATTGTAATGCAGAAACTTTAAGGGGACTCATACAGTCCTCAGATGGTTCACCTCCTTTCATTTGAGTTACGAGTGGCAACTAAAGTATTTCATTCAATTCTTCTCTCATAGTGATTATCGCCGCATCGTATTGGGTTTTTGGCTCTTTGGTTGCCAGGAGTGGACGATAAAATGAAATGGCATTGTAATTGCATTTCAGTGTTTTGAATAACATTGACTGGACAATCTTTACAAGATTTTGAAGTTACATTGGTTTTACTAAATCCACTTAAACCGGATTAAAGTTGAATTGCTGTCTTTAAAACCTAAACCCATCAATTCATCAAGCATATGCCCAATTTCCTGTACTACATTTATGTATTTGTTTTCTACAGCTGGCATTTTGCACTAAAATAATGAGAAGGCACCATAGGTTCAATGCTGTTGCATTCAAAAAGACAGTTTGGAAATATCTAAATATAACAAATCAAACCAGTTTCATTATTTTGAATCCATCAAAAGCAAAGCTATGAATTACTGCCAGAGAAAAGGATTTCAAGTCCTAATAGCTGCCATATCTAAGATCAAAACACTTATTTTAGTGAACTTTTCAGAGTTGAGTGGTGCCGAGCAGCGGCAGGTGTCAAAATTATACTGCAGAGAACCTTAATCAAAGGTAAAAAGCATGGGTTGTGTCTTGGAGTCTACAGAACGGTAACAGAATCACATCTATCAGTCATCAGCAACACACTCAAACCTACAGACGTCTGCTAAGATGCAAAGACACAGACACACCTGCACACAAACACTATGTACACACACACACATACAGACACACGCACGCACACACACACACACACACACACACACACACACACACACACACACACACACACACACACACACACACACACACACACACACACACACACACACACACACACATTTTCACACAGTATAATTTCACTCTGGTCATTATGAAGTAGCATTCTTCGCTTTTTTTAACTCAACAGAAATTGAAGGACTTCAAGAAGTAAATTCTGACTATTTTTTACTGTTTGAGAAATCAACAGCTCTACTTGAGGTGTAAATTTTGCACACAATAAGACAATAAAAAAGAGAAATCTCATTCTATCTAGACAGTTATTGCACAACTTTGTTGTTTATTTTAAAGTTGAAAAGGAGACATGCAGACATTGGGGAGAATTGAAAAACGTTTCTCACTTCCGGGTCTAATATCTTGCTTTTTCGTAGCTTTATAATTGTCATTTAAACATCATCCACATTAAATGTGAGTCCTATCCTATCCCCTAATGTTGATATTAGCGCTTACAAGAGTTGCTTAAGGTCTAGTGAATGTTGTATGTGTAGTTTTTGACCATTTAGGGATTTTTCATACTGCAAATTCAATCCTCGTGGTAATTACACTTTCAGATACAACCTCAGGAGTTATGGCCACACCAAAAAGTCTAAACGTTTGTGAGTACCATGAACAGTTTCTGAGTTTCTGGAAGGGTTGCAATAGTGAAAAGGGCCATTAAAGAACTTGTGGGAAAGTTAAGTTTTTGTGTAAAACATTGGCCTAGTGTTAGCTGTTGGATCAGTGCTCCATTAATTTTGTTTGCCCCGAGTATCATTGCTATCTGCCAGCATGTGTTAGCATCCAACTATTATTGTATTTGCTCTGCCTTGCAAGCAGCATTCCTACATCTTGCAGTTCCATGTGTGTGTTTAGATTAAGCAGATAATCTAATCACAATACAATCAGCAAGGATTTATCTGTTTTGACTGCTCAAGGTTAGGACTGCCATAGTAAGACTATTCAAGGGTGGTAAGAGGAAAATTACATCTTAAAAGTTCAACCTCCTCCCCGGAGAATGGTACTTGAACCAAACACACTCAAAGAGATTACTTCAAAGACAGTATTCCTTTAGGAAAAAACAGCATTAACATATTGGAAACAATAACCCCCCCCCCCTCTCCTCCTCCTCCTCCTACACCCCCATCCCCACCCCCCAAACCCCCAACACAACACACACACACACACACACACACACACACACACACACACACACACACACACACACACACACACACACACACACACACACACACACACACACACACACACACACACACTATTTGAGTCAACGAAAACAATGTGCAACCCTACAAAGAATCCATTGTCATGGAAATTATTCAGGGTAATTAAGGTGTTGCTGGTATAGCATAGAAAATATATCTCCCCTCAAGCATGGGGGCTACTGTTCACACAGGCTGTCAATAAATTTGATCCATTATGTGTTTTTCTTCTTGAATTGGGCGAGTGACTACTTAAAAAAAAAAAAAAAAAAAAAAAATTCCCCTTGGGAATTAATGAAGTAACTACCTAACCTAACCTAATCTACTTCTTCACATTGCAATTTAAAAAAAAAAGTTGATGAAACTTTCATATTGCAGTGGCTTCTCTTTATCATAGCCCTGATGGCATGGCTTAGAGGACGGTTTCAAAACAAAACATTTTATTTGTTCTTAAAATAGGTCATTGAAGCTGAAAGGGTGTCTATATTATATTCAAGGATTACCAAGTAAAGGGTATTTACTAAATTTCAATAGTAAACTGGGTCATGACAACATACACCGGGATTAGGAAACTCCATATGAAATACAAATGATTATGTCATGAGATTTTCATTTCTACTGAAATAATCATCTTTACTGTAAGGTATTAATGCTTCCAATTTACTGAACAATCCTCCGCCCAAAAAAAGAAAATAATTGAAGTAGAAGACCATTGTTTTGGTGTACAGGCTCTGGAGGCTGTAACATAACAATCTACATTTCTCAGCGCTGCAGGCATCCTTGTTATCACGTGACCAGAAATCGTTGGTTTATTTGTGTAAAAGATTGTCAATATTATAAACATGAGTTTTGTGAGGATTCACTCATGAGTACAGTAGCCACAGTGCAGGGTTTTTTTTTTTTTTTACTCCCCAGCAACACTTGTCATTTAATTCAATTCAAATGAGCCATCTGGCAAGTTTTCACTCATTATCTAAATATCATTGTTTTAGTGGACGAGGACATAAATACATTAATGATATTGTGAACGCTAACTCTTTCCACCCACACAAGCACATAGCCTGAAGGACAAAAAATGGGCATGAATCAAAATCCCTGATGTATAATCCTTCAAATAGAAAATCCACTTCAAAGTCGTATTTCATCCATCCAAGACTCACATGCTCATGTCTGCACCACTACAGTCAGGCCCCTCAGGTACTAGTTTTAGGGTCAATGTGCTGATAAAACCAGCTAATGATGCCTTCAAAGACCACTAGGTCTATAGAGGCTGACCACAGGAGATTCAACTTTTTTTATTTCAATATTTATAAATATATATGAGAGCATTTATTTATTAATTTAACCCCCCACACCTTAGCTTACTTCTTTAGCCTTTTCATTTAAAATTCATCACTGTTCAAATTGTGAGTTAATTTTGTTTGGCAGATCTTAGGAGACTGTGATCAAACAAGGATTACTGACAGTTGTGAGCATGTTTGTTTATGTGAATACGAGTATTGATGCGAACTTGTAGATGGTAAAGAACTCTAAGTGAATAGATGTGATTAGGCATTGAAATGGCATTCTGTACAAAACAAAACAACAATCATGATTTAAAAAAACATCCATGAATATATTTGCTCTGTATAGCCTCAAATACCATTATAATCACTGATCAAAATCACCTCTACTGTTTGACTCCATTTGTTAGAATTTGCCTACATGGTGTATGATATAAATCCTGAGTTACAAACTTTCGGTAATGTAAGTCAAGTAAATCCCGACAGGTTCTATCAATGCGAACAATAATCTGGGGACACATTTGGGAATCTAAAGTTATAAACTAAATTTGAAAATTTGCATTGATTTTTTTTTTTTTTTAAATTTTATACACTTTATTAATCCCCGAGGGGAAATTTCTTTGACAGAATAGAAAGGTCATTTGTTATTTTTTTGTCTTGACATATATATTTGTGATCTATAAATGTCCTCAGTCATGAATTGGCAACTTTGCGTGATTTGAAAAACAATATGAATGAATCAATGCCAAATGAGGTCTGTGGCTTTGTGGTCCACATTAAACACGCATCTGATGTGTGTTTGATGAGTTTTTCATGCATTTTATTTTTTCTATATATTCTAAGCATTTTGAAGCTGAAGATTTGTCCCCATCTTTGTTGAGTAAAGTTACCATGGTAACGGATACCATTCTTGTCTGTTGCAAAGTCAGTTGCAAAGGCAGTGTTTACTTGTTTCCAAACACGCTGACTCTCTCCTCAGTATTCCAGTTAGCATTATCGAACTCTGGCCATTGAACAGATCTGCTCTCTCTTTCATGTCTGCTCACTTAACATTCCCACACATACTGTACCCATTCTCTCCACCGCTCAGCAGACTTTAATTCAGGAACTCACTAATAAGGACTTCCCGTAAAGTAGGTGATTCAACGGATGCGTTCAGTTTGTTCAACGAGTCTCTGCACTAAAACAACAATTTGTTAATTTCTTATCCATCCTTTCAGTTATTATTCCACATTATCATATAGTGTGACAAAAAAATAAATGGGTAGTGTGTTGTCATCAGCTTCAGTAGTATACTGTAGCTCGCAAAAAACTTTAGAACATTTCTTCTGGTAAGTTCACACAGAGAAAAAAACGGGTTTGCATTCAATTAAAAAAACAAAAAAATCCTACCAGATTCAGTTTATTGTAAATACTCAGCTTTATCAAAGACATAAGTGTTAGTATATTTAGCAGTCCTTTCACAGACTGATGAACGCACCCATAACAAATGCATTTTTTTTTTTTGTCTGAAGGTGCAGGCCAGCTACCTTAAAGACAGATTTAGTTTTTTATTTTTATTTTTTATTCTAGAGTTACTCTAATGTCTAATGTTACATTTTTAGAGTGAATGCTATATCTTTAGGCTCATAATACCCATAGCTTCTTCCTTTTTCTTAAAAGCACAAGAGCAACTCTGTGGTTAACTCATTATGAACCATCATTTCTGCAGTCCGCTATTCAAATGAATGAAATATGTACTCATCAAATTTGTGCACATATGTAGGCGTCTATTCCATTCTAAATGTGCTGCCTAATAGCTGATAGCTAAACTACACATGTGAAATGTTAAGGCTTATTATTTCACTCTTATTTCACTCATATTGTGCCATTCGCTGGTTTTTGAAAAAAAAATGGTGTCCTTGTTTTCAGCTAAACCCAGATGATGAACATTATTTTAGGGAACAAGTGAGCTGTGCTGATGCTATGCCAACAGAAATGACAGACAATGTTTGAAAATTGATTAAAAAAAATATGAAAGTTAAAAAATGCCAGAAATCATTTGACTAAAACTACTCCACAAGGATAAAACATTAAAACCAGGTGCCAGAATAAACAATATTCACCAAACGCAGTTATTTGAAGGCTGACTATGTGTTTCTCCGAATCAATTCACAGCAAAAAATAAATAAAATGTTGTTTGGTTGTCAGTGTTATGTCATGTTAGGTTTGAGTGAGCAACTCAAACACAGAGGAAGAACAAGAATCACTGCGGCAGTGAGGAAGGGATGTTCCTCCATGTCTGTTATTTCATACTTGATACCTGTTTATGCTTACTCTGATTGTTTTTGATGATGATTTCCCATGATAAATTGCATGCACGGTCTTTCCCAAGGTGCACAGCATGTGGCTGTTGAAGAGTGACAGGGAGTTTAAAGCTGCTAATGTGCCTGACAATGGAAAATCATTTGAGGGGATGACTGGCCCCTGAAAAGAGGTAACACGGCTGGAAGAGATTAACTGATCACAGCCAGAGAAAACATTTAAGATATTGAAGAGTTTGTCTTTATTAATACACAGTATGTTTGCGTTACTGTGTCTCTTTCTACCTAGCTAACTGTCCGTCTGTTCATTGGTCTGTCTATCTATCTAAATATCTGTTGATCAATCTATCCATCTAATCCATTTATTTATTAATATATTAATCTCGTTTGCGTTGTACCTTACTGGAAATTGAATGAAATTTCAAAAGCCAGATAGCTCAGCAGCATAATTGAATGTAGAGGAAATAAAAAAAATTAAACAAGAAAATAACTGAAGAAAGAGCCACCAGGGTACTGGACACATTGATTGCTAAGTGCTCTCTTGAAACTGCAGTTCACAAATATCACAGCATGGACAATTACAGCAACTTAGCACTGAAAAGCTATTAATTACTGTGAACTAGAGATGAAATGATCTGAACCATTCAGTTCAGATCAGTTTTAGCCCAGATAATGTCCCCATCAAGTAGCATGGATGTCCATATTAATAAAGTCTTCTGTTACAGTGGTAAATTAAAGTGTACAAAACTGCTGCTTCTGAAAACTGCACCACCTGCATTTGTTTAACAGCAGCTGCATTTAACAGTGAAATGTTTTCTCAGTGAAGGGCCACTTTGACTTTCACCATTACAATTACTTTACTTCATGAGGCTAGTATAGCAAGGTACAAGCACTAATGGATGATAACTCATGCATGGACAAACTACATTTTATCATATTTGAGACCAATAGTTAAAGCCTCACATTAGCTTACACATCTTAATCAGAGCCACATAGAGAAGTGAACTGATTTTATATTGAGGAAGAAAGAGCTCCAGTACAGGATTGATCAGGGGAGAAAAAGTAGCATCCCCACTGTAAACAGCCTAAATTACACCATGCACCTTCATGAAATTCCTTGTAGCTCAGTTATTACAATACGCCACATAGGCCTTTTATATATTTATATTCACAGTAAACAAATTCAGTGCTCTTTGTAACATGTTTGTTTTTCATGCTGTACTTCTCTTCTGGGCATTTTGTTGTCACAACAAACTGATGTCCTCTCTCCAGTTAGATAGTTAAAAAAAAACAATGAGTAAAGGTGGAAAATGAGGTTGAACACACATATTTCCCACGAGAGTACCCTCCGATTCTCCATTTCTTGTTTCCACAGGTCCAATTAACAGCTTTGGTACCAATTAGTAAAATCAAGCCTTCCCTGACAGAAAACCCAAGGGGTTATGTGTGTCAAGAACCAGCGCCTGAGCAGAAAAAAAAGTTTGCAAAGTAAGAGTAGATCTCAGTCAGGAATAACTGGGGCAGTGAGGTTAAATGTCTTTGTTCTATGTGTTTTTATTCCCTTTTGTTGTTATTTCACGCATCCCGTTAAAACTAGTGGCAAAACTGAATAGTTTCCAGGGACATTTTAAGTTGTTTTTTTTCTTGACATTTTGACACCAGTACTGCCGTGCACAAACATGGTTTAAAAATCTTCTCTTTCTTATAAAAAGAGGGGGGGGAAACTCTATATTGTAGCACTTTTCCTCTATTGTGCTTTGTCTTCCACACTCTCTCCCAGATTCATCTCCTCTTAAGCATCCTCTTAGGATAATGAGGTGTATTGCTGTAGATATGGCAGGAGTATCAATCTGAACAGCACAGACAACTTACAGGCCTCGCCCGAAGCCAACAGGTTTATTAGCATGCCAGGGATAACAAATGACTTAACATGCTTCCCTCTTTAATAACCTTGTACACCTACAAGACAACAATAACAGAGATGCCACACTGAGTGCTCCTTAATTCAATTAAAGAAGCATGGCCGATGAGCGTGCTGTGTAAAAAGAAGACCTTGAGGCACTGATAAACTTAACAGCTCTACATTTCCATGAGAGATCCCAGGTCGACATACAATGTGAATCTTGCACTATAAAGGTGAGGCTGAGTAAGAACCAGTGAAGTCTTATTTCAGGAATAATAATGTATTTGTACATTTTGGTCATAATTGTCTGTGTGTCAAATGTGTGGCCATAAGCCTTCAGTGGCCAGTTCCTTTCTCTCCAGGGTACTTAGCTGAATGCCTAGTTTCTACAAAGGTTGTTATAATCATCCAGACCTCTGGGTTCGGCATGTTTCATTACTGTAAATTGGGTACATACTTTGATACAAAAACCGTATTGTATTTGTAAGCCATTGTTTTGAATATTATGTTCTTGGGTCAAATATTTTAAAGCATAATTCCATAAATGTCCTCGGAAATGTTAGTTGAAACTGTGTAGGTTATCAGAGCATGATTCGGCCACGTGTGAGCCATTTCTATTCATAAGCGGACCAAGCAATGTGAAGAATGTATAGAAATGCAAACTGGTTTTATGAGCAGAGTGCGGAAGTAGTGCTTGGACTATGAAATATTTCTTGTGTCACAATAAGATGTTTTGTCTCATCACTTACTCCCTAAATATAGTAAAAACGGTCATGCTACTTTGCGCCTGAATGTAAAGGCAAAGTGTTTAAATAGTCCACCAATGCTGCTGTTTTCCAAGTGAGGGCAGTCTTTTCTTCACAAAGAAAGAGCAGGTATGGTTAATGAATGAATGGATGTTAGCTACTTAGTCTGACTCACTGGATGTAGGACGTTGGTGGAAACCTGTCATAGGCCGACTTTTTCAGCCGACATTCTCCTTTTCTGCCGTCTGTGTGTTAGGGCTTTCAAAATCCTCGTTGTAACTGGAAACAGCAACTTCTGATCACGATGAAAATGGCAAGTCCAGACCAAGATTCAGATCATGCAATAAGGCAGGTCCGCTTGATACCTTTCAGAGTTTTGTGGAGTTTTAGACAATTCAGTGCCAGGGCGAGTAAATCTACAAAAACAAGTTCTTGTCGACACTAATTTGCACGGGCATCGTTGCGCCGCCTGAGATAAATGTGATTAGTTTAAAGTAATACAAACTAGTCAGAGCATTTTTCTCGCCCTATACCAGCATGGGTGCAGCCAGACCTTTCTCCAGTGCTTACTCAGCATGGCGGAGATAGGCCTGGCTGTGCGAGACTACAAAGCCATATGGCTTATGCTGCACAAGTTGTTTAGTAAAATGTAATGGTTTAGTTTCAGCAGCTTTTTTGTTCATGCGTCCACTGTGTTTACTGACCAGATTGTGTAAAATCTGCAATAAGGATCTGTCTAAACATTGTATTTATATATGAGGAAACAATGTAGCCTCATTGTTATCTCTTAATATGTCTATTTTTTTTCATATGCGTGGTGGCCAGGTTTTGCAAGAATATGCATGATGTGCATTAAATTTGGTCATCTGCCTAATGAGGGCCTGTGTGGATGTCCACATGTAGTCCGATTGTAGCAGATTGGCAACACCTCCAGTGCCACGTGCGCATGTGCCCGAAAAGTAAACTAGACATTTGTATATGGATGAACTGTATTCTGCATCCTTGAGCTTATTCTTGTTAAGTGCTTGCACAGACTGTTCTTTGACTTTTTTACTTTTATAGTAAAAAAAGAATACAACAAACCAATGAGCGAGAAGGCGATTACAATTGTTCTATTCTATTCTGCATGAACTACTGACACTTGCCAGTTGCAAACAGGCTACATATTCCTAAATGCATTGGTAAAGATACACAGAAGGCTCAACATGTCTGGGACTGTTGTGAGGTAAAGGTCACAGATAATTAGGACGCTAATTAATATGTGACCCTGCTGTCTGGCTGAGTGGCCATCTACCGTGTTATTAAAGCTCCATGTTAATAATTTTGATGTTCACAAACTGTTCGCTCTTTCCACTCTCTCTCTGTCGTACACATGTACGACAGGCAGGGCTTATGGAGTTATACAATTGCCATTCACAGCAATGGATGTTTTCTATACGTTTCCCCATATAGAGAGCAAACAAAGCCATTATGGCATTTCTGGATCTTCCACATAATATGCACTTCAGTGTCCATCTCACGCTGTCCCTGCTATATTCAGAGAATACATCATGGACCTGGCTCTCTCTCTAATGTTCCTCCTTGTCAGAGACAAAGGGGTTTTGAGACTGGAGGATTTGGCAGGCTCTACCACTTGCAGGCAATATTTCAACCCATCCATCTAGCTCGGATAATAGAGTGCCCTTGCTTTTCAACGCCTAGAGGAGTGACCAGTTATCACAAGCCACCAGCTCCGTTGTTAATAAAACAGGGGAGGGAGGATCAGGTTGAGGAAGAGGATAAAAAAGAAAGAAGGATGCAGGGAAGGGTAAAGCAGAAATGGGTGCATTTCATTTTGACTGACGCCTTGCAAAGGTGAAGTTGATCGTGAACAGCAGTCAGTTACCAAGCTGGCAGGAGTTCTCTTTTAACATCTTAGCTTTGCTTTCTGTGAAGATAAATTTATCCCCATCATATCTCTCTTCAGACCGTGGAAAGGGGTGGAGAAGTGAGGAGAGGGGAGATGAGAAGAATTGGAGTGGAGAGGTGGGGCAGGCAGTGTTAGGCTGATCTAGCTAATGGCCAAACTGACCTTCACAGAAAGTCAAATGGGAAGAAGAGTAAGTAGTGTGTCATACAAAGCCACTGCAGTTTAATCAAGGCTGTTTCCATTATGCCTGACTTCACCACTGCCTTATGATTTTAGGCAAGTAGTTAAAATTGCATTGATTGCTCAGTATGTGTTGGACGACTGGATACATACATCTGATATAAAAAGCAGCATAGACATAAGGGGAAGGACAAGAGAACAAACAATAAAAAGGAAAGTGTGTGGTGTTTATGTCTGATTTGTACTGCTGGAGAAGAACAAAAAAAAAATAACATTCTGCCTACTTTTGAAACAGCTTGTATTATTCAGTAATTGCTGAATGTAAACAAATTAAGCTTCCCCAAGGAAAAACTTCTTTCATTTATTTTAGCTAGCTCGTGCCTAACCATAACATGATATTACTACAGTGTTTCTCATCGTAAATAGAGCATCAAGTAGCAGGAAGGCTGACAAAAGAATAATAATGTATAGAGGCAATATAATTTGGAATTTTTAGAATAGAGCAGGGCTGGATTCATATAAACTAAAAATGGCCCCATGCCTTTCTTCCTCTATCTAGTTTTTATCACATCTTTCCACTCTGCAGTCCATGAAACATTTCTCTGCTGTACCTGATTGAGACATAGTCTCAGGCAAATGCTCACAATGACAACTGCACCTCTCTTAGGATCACTGTAGACTCTCACCCTAAAGTTGTCCTGTCAACAGAGCCTGTAAAACATGCAGCACTTTCCAAATCTGAGTGGGAAAGCTTTGTTGTGGAAAATAACATTTTTGTACAAAGGCTGCAGTGGTCTAGAATGGACATTTCCTTTGACTTGATTCACAGAAGGCTATTCGCAATGTTAACAGAGGCTTGTTGCGTACTTAGCACTATTAGTGTAGAAAATCTGAAAATCCCACAGTGAAATACAGAAAGAGCAGATAATAATTTAGTTTCTTACATTTCTTTCAGTCATTTTGTTTTAGAGCATCAAAATTGTATTGATTAGTTCAAAAAATATTACCTCTGAAAAGAAAGTATAACGAAATTGATAAAGGTACATATCAAAAGCCAAAATATATTGAAAAGTATTATACAAGTCAAACAAAGCTCTGTGACAAATCCAGGCACCCCATTGGGCAATCAGCATTAGGATGCATCATACATTTGGTGCCAGACAAAAATAGAGGAGTGATGTAGCACATATGGCATTTTAATGTGAAACTTTGGCCTTAAGACTAGAAAACTGTTTCATAACAAACTGACACCATCATACTTGGTGACTGATATCACACAGTTTGAATGCCTAAGTCAAGCCAACACATTTACAGTTCTTTCTCAAGCAAAACATAGTTTTGTCAAAAATAGGACATCAGTGAAAAAGGATATTTAACAATCTGAAAATTGACTGTGGACAAAGATTACAAAGAGTTGTAGCTCACTCACTGCTGTGTATGTTATCAATTGTATCTTAGGAGCCCAGTGTGGTATTAATGTTGCATTGTTGTCTATTGTGCTCCAAAGCCCCTCAAGTGTCCGCTCTCATCTCATCTCATCTCATCTCATACCCAAATATGATTTCACTCTTGATCGCGGTCTCTTTCAAATGTCTCAATATTGTCAGCATTAATAGTAGAAAGTGTCTGTAGCATTTTTACTAATGTGATTTTCCAGCTTGGTCAATAAGCACATTTTAGAGAGTAATAAATTGACCCTATGTGTAAAGCTTGTAAATGTATAAGACACTGGCTCATTTTCAGCCTCCATAGTGACACCTATTAGGATTGTTTTTGACAACATGCCTAACATCACCTTGGTACAGAGGAGGCTCGCAGAACTGCAGTGTTGTATGAATACTGGAGGTCACGGAGGATGTAGAAGCACATACACACAGTGTTTTATCTCCTACAGAGTGTCAATAAACTCAGCATATTTTAATCAGTGTATGGTGAGAGTGTACTTCACTTTACTTTTTACCTGAAACACTTTCTGAGCAAAGAAACTATCTAATTCTCAATTCAAATTGCCATTAAATGATCTAAGTTCATTAAACATGCAAGCGGAATAACACACATCTCAGAAAGTTGTCCAACTGCATCTTCTCTCCTGTGTTTGCTCAGATGTTACTCCTGCCTCTCTATACTCTATATTATTGTTTTGGATCAGATGATTTTCCAAACTCACACATCTTTTTTGCTGTCCTAAACTCTAACTGTTAACCTTAGTTTCCAGTAACAACGTGCTGTGGAGCTAAAATTGAGCAAACCCTTGATGCACTTGTGCTTCATGAAACATCAGTCACAGTTTTAGATTTTGAACATAAACAAAACGAGCTAATGCTAAATCAATATATTTATTGTAATGTCATCTTATTTGATCCTGTGAATTAAAACAAAATTGGATGCTATTCATCACATTTAACTTTATCCTTGTGGGCATACATGCCAATTGTTTTAGAGTCCCACCACACCGATATTTGAACTCCAGTGTTGCAGACATTGGTAATAGATACACATAGCTGTTAATATATTGATCCTTATGAGTCCAGGGCCCACAGATTGAAGAACTCCCAATAAATCAATGGGTCATATGCAGTCAGCGAGGTGACTTTTCCTGTTTCTTATTGTATTTATTCTGCCGCAGTAATAACTACTCTGGAGGATACAATTTGTTGTGTGTTGTGACTAGTTTCCATGATAAATGCAAGCCTCTGTTCCTGTTCGCATTATTTTGCAACGCGATTAAACCGTTAATGAGTAAAGGTGTCTGTGTGGCCAAAGAACTCGCCCACCGTAGGAGGGGGAAATAATTTCAGCCAGCTGTGCCTTTTCACATTAGCTCTTGCCACTCTCCCAACTCCTCCCTCCTCATGGAACAACTCCCTGATGCACTCCGAATGACAGAAGAAAGGAAATTATCGAACACCAATACAATAAAGCTGTCTGGTAACTTAATATGGCTGCTGAATAGGGGCACCGTGGCCATCTTGCTGTGAGGCGATAATGAGAGTCATCATTCCCTCTTGGGCTGGAAGAAAGGGGCCTCCTCAGTGGTGATGCTGTGTGAGTGCTCATGCGTTTGTGCGTGTGTGTGTGTGTGTGTGTGTGTGTGTGTGTGTGTGTGTGTGTGTGTGTGTGTGTGTGTGTGTGTGTGTGTGTGTGTGTGTGTGTGTGTGTGTGTGTGTGCGTGTGCATGTGTGTGCATGTGTGTGTTAGTCTTTGAGCCTCTTTAGTCCAGTGAGGGACAATAAGCAAACAGCACAGTGCTTTAACAAAGCCAGAGAGATCTCCTACTGAATACAGCTTGGGAGAGATCTGCGAGAAATTCTGTTCATTAAATCTGGCTAAAGTCCAAATATTGACTTTCTAAGCTTTAGGGAGACACAAAACATAGATTGTCCCATATATCATATTATAGGTTCCTTAACCATTTATATGTTTGGGGAATATGTCTCAGGTTAACAAAAGGAAGCTGTTTTTCAGTGAAGATAAAAGTAACATTTGGTAATTGAACTCGACATGATTTCTGATCTAATACGTTGCAACAAAACATTTGTACAAATGACAAAGCGCTGTGTTACCAACGGACTGGTACTCATGAGAATCATTTATCAAACTTTAAACAAAGGGCTCTTTTTTGTTTATTTACCTCACCGGTAGGCTTTCCATTTAATAATAATCATACAAATTCTAGAAAACTGTCTACAAGCAGGTTCGTGGACAATAAAGGAGATCTTCAGGGACGCCATCAGAGAGATTTACATGCTGAATTACTGTATCTGTAATTTTTTAAGAAGATTTCTGGTATAGTGCGTAGGGCATCAATTTTTCAAAACTACAGTGCAGTGAATGATTCTTTAGTGTTTTCTTTTACTTGCAGGCCTATGTACAATAAGTTTAACTTAGTTAAACATTGCCTGAGGAACATATGTGTGAATGTGTGGAGGGGCAGGAGCAGATGGCAGGCAGAAGTCAAAAGGTATGTTGCGCTCGCAGCTATGGATGCAGTAAACAAAGGATGAAGTGGCAAACGGGGCAGGCAACTCATTTCAAAGAAAGCTGCTCACTCATTAGCATATATATGCAGAAAGAAGTTTGTAGCACAAAGGAGTCTTACTCTCACTCTGCATCAACTGTCCACACAAGAATGACACCAAAACAACTCTTAGTGACTTTTACAATTAATTGAGAGCTGAAGTGTAAAGGACCTGTTGGACCTGTTGGCGGTGCTGGCTGTAGTAGCTACAGTAAAATCAGTGCACAACACAGCATTGTACCTGAGGAATTGATCCCCGCCCAAGGGAGTTTTAGTAAGAGGGACTGAACTGTGTTTCTACCTGTGCTGCTGATCGTGGACCCAAAGGTGCACAACAGCAATGAATATTTAATGCAGGGAAAACGGAGTACAACTACTGTAAACATGACTAATAAATATATATGAAATCAAAAAGTGTTTTCTCTCCTTTGGTATATGGAAATATATAAAGTTCACAATGTGCTCACGACATGTGAGACAATGTAAAATGCACCAATCAATACTTTGAATGGCAACTGTTACCGTTTCTTTCTTTCAGGGACAATACCAATATTGATTATTTGTAATGAACAAATCAAGCAGTCTGTCTGATGTTAAAATCTTTTCTCACGTAAGTAATATTTGAACACATCTGATGAGGCAGAATTGTCATTTGTCCAAATGAATTGAATTTAGATATTCCTTAATTCACCATGGGTTCAAAAGGGAATTCTTTTAATTACTAAAAGAAACTTTGAGTTAAGTTTTCTCATGCAACATTCCTTGCATACATCACAAATCTCATAATGTATTGATAGATATAGGTACAGATATAGATGGACAGATACAAGATACAGTACAAAGAGCAGCTTCTCCAGAAGAATCTCCAACTACCACTGTGTATTAAACAGTGATGAGTAAGGCATTTACACACAGCAATTTTTTCCTGCATCATGAAAGGGCAAAAATAAATAAACTCGGCACTGCGGTATGTGATGGGAGGCAAAATATGGTTTGAGTCCAAGTTTATAAACCCCCACCCGCCCCATGTTGATATACTGTAGTTGATAACAGAGAGTAAGTAAAACTGACATCATTAAGATTCACCAGTGTGCAAGCAAAGCAACACAAGCAACTCTCCCCCAACTCCCAGATGACTATCAAGCACTGTGTTTTCCAAGCATGGAGGTAATGAGACAAATACTTATTTCTCAAGTAAAAATGGCATGAATATTAGCATCGCATTAGGCCCTGAATTTAATGATTTTGTAAGTACAATATGTCACTGTTACTCAGAGGCAAAACATATGTAAACACTGTATAAAGAAGAAGGAGAAAATATGAAGAAAGCGCAGTCTATTTCATTGCAGTGTCTCACACAGAAGCATGCCTGAGCGAGGATGGAGGTGGAAATGAGGAAACGATGCGGTATTAAACAAATCACAACTGAGCTTAAACATGGCACTGCGTGAAATGCTGAAGTAAAAATGGTGCACAAAATATTTAGTTTATCAAGTGTAACGACTTGTATGTACAGTGATGGTTTAGTTAGAAAATGGGACCATCGGTACTCACTAAAGGGGTGCAAGGGGTCCAATATTCAGGGTTCAGCTCGACTCGCGGACGGAGGTCCAGATATTCAGGGTTCAGTTCAGTTCGGGCACGAGTTAATGTTCCCTTAATTGAAGATGGAAAAAACAGTCTGTTAGACTTGCTTGTTTAACTTTGTTTCGGTTGTCATTTTAAACATAGTTAGGGATGAAGACTTCACAGTTGGAGGAGCACATACTAATCATTTCATAATCTATACTGGCTTTACTTAACTAAGATATACACTTCCCAAAAAACATTTTGACTATATATTTTGGAGTAATTTAAAAATTCATTTTCAACAGGAGTTTCTATAAAATGAAGAGCAAATGAGGTTAGAATCCAGTTTTCCATTCCTGAGGCCTTCTGCCCTAAATGACAGGCCAGTGGAATGGACTGAATCTGCTCGGCCCCATGAGGTCTATGATGTATACTGTAATTATCTGCTGATTCTCAAAATGGGTGTGTGTAATGAGGCTATGCTGCATGAAGCCCCAGGCATAAATCACTGTCTTTAACTGACTTCCAGATGACCAACAACACAGAGCAGGAGCAGAGAGAAAGGAGGAAATGGGCTATCTGGGCAGCGGTGCTATATAGCATCCAACTTGGACTTCTTATCAGCAAAGGCTATATTGTTTGCCAAACCTGTTTACTTAGGACAGTTTTCTGCCTCCTAAAAATAGTCAGCTCACTTGCATTTATTCTCCGTTATTTATCTGTTTATAGGTTGTCTACCAGTGTATCAACTGCTCATGGCTTTATTTAGCTATGCAACACAGGTGGAGACTTTTATTAAAGCTATGTTAGGCTCAATTATGTTGAGCTTGTTGTTGAATGGCAACATGCCAGTCAGCCTGTCAGCCTGTCTGCTGTCATTGGTAAAAAACTGCCTCAGTGGTGTGACTCACACACGCAATCATAAACAAGTAAACAGCCACCACCCGCCACCACAGCAACACACAAACGCACACATTTTGAGTATGAACCTCAACTTTTTCTATGGCATACGGTTATTTATAGGAGTTTAATGGACCATATACAGAATTTGAGCGGGTGTTAAACATACACAGTTCAACCACGTGCAACATTATCATCTCATGAGAGTTAATATAACACATAATGAGGCTAACATTTTCATCCTTGGTTGGAACATTGTTATCAGCATACATCGATGAGAAGTTGAAATGTTAAGGGGGCTCAAATATCACTGTGCATGTGCTGCTGACATTATTTCTGATTACCACTACATATTTAACAAAAAAAAAAAAAATGTAAATATATATAAAAAGAGATTTTTGTATGCAGTTATAAGTGGGAAATACAAACAAACAAGCTGCAATTAATTTTGCTGACCCTCATACATAAACATAGCAAACACAAAATCTTGAAAATAAATTCCCCAGAGAAACAATGAATTCAAGATTTAGTGCAGTCAGTGGACAACTGGAAACAAACAGTACCCGTGACTGAAGATACATCTTAATCAAACATGGAGCTTTTCCTCTTTATTATTACCCTTCTTTCTGACTTCAGCCTCCCACAATTGACTTTTTTTTTTTTTTAAGTTTACCTAGTTGTTAGCTAGTTGCTAACGTACATTTTTTTTTTTTTTGCTCATGTGATGTTCACAAATGTTTTGGAGCCGTGTCAGCTTAGTTAAAGTAAAACTAAGTTAATACTATCCGAGCTAACACTAGCATTAGTCATCCCGATGTAGTTAATGCAATGTTCTATTTTTAGCTCACATTTTAAAACTGCAATTTGTTCTACCATAGAAATATGAACCATTCAGTTTTAACTGCAATGATACTTAATGGCTGGCATTAAATATAAATTGGCTCACCAAGATCCCTGAGCAGAAGGTTTCAGTGAGCACTGCTGGCGCTGCCATGAGGCATCTGTTCTGTGTGTGGTGGAGAGACTAGGTTTGTGCTTTCAATGGTTAGAAAATGTCCATTTACGTCTCCTTCAGTTATGAGGTGGGCCGTTGCCATTCAAATCAGCAGCCAAGGACCTACGACATAGTTTTAAGGGGCATGTCTGTCACCGACTGTCACTGTCACCGCTTAAGTGACTGAGTGTCTGTGTCATAAAGTTACACCATCAGTTGGGAGAATGAATGCTGCCTGACGGACTGATGAAGTCACCGATGGTTGTCAAAATGCCGAGACTTCCTGTATCCATTTCACATTAAAAGCCCCTCAGCGTTTCACGGTCCAGCAATATATTCGATTTTGAGTTAGTCTTGTTGAACAGTTGGTCTACAACTGCACATAACCTCATGCCATTTTATTACTGCGGTCTGTGTGATGGCCAATGCTGCTCTATACAATAGTTGTTTTTACAATGACAAGCATAGTGAAATCAACCATCTAGTCCCAAAATGTGCAAACATTTTTTTTCAAGATTCTTCACAAATGTCCTTCCCCAGTTCTTCTTATTACTCCGTTTATGAGAGAAATGGGTAAAAATGGGTCGAGCAATACTCAGAACCTCTATCTCATTACATATCGTTTTAATATATTCCACATGTCTGTCACTCTAATTAATGTCAGTCCTTCTCCATAAACCGCCCGGAATGTGAGATTATTTATTGGTACCAAGTCATTTATCACCACCGCGATAAGTGACACAGAGGGGAAGTGAGAGTTGGTAACATTGCAATTGATCATTTTTCACTCAGAGTGATTGTGGTAAATCCTTGGTTGCAGTGTGATACTGTCAACGCTGACAACAAAAATAAGGTGCATGAATAAAGCTGGTTATTGAGATTGATTGAGTACCTGCAGAGATATCAGGTTTCAATAAACTTTCCATTACCTGAAATGGAACAATGGAGGGTTTTAGATCGAGATGTTGCAGCAAAGGATAAACAGATAATTAAAGTTATGGTGGCTCAAAGAACTCAGGTGCCTACTTTTGCACTGATATTTTATTCTTTATCTAACTCTCTGAACGCCACATTTTGATGGTGCACAACCATCTTCATTTACCTGAAATTAACATTCAAATTAATTCAATTAATTTGGACTTCCTAATTTGTACACTCTAGTCAATGAATCCATAGAAATAGATAAAGCATAGTGTTTTGACCAAGATAAACTGGTAAATGACAAATAGCGGTGTTGGTGTTCTTTTGCAGTAAAATTAATTTGGTTTCCAATTTATTGAATGAGGTTTGCATGACTGACAGAAAGTCGAAGATCGAATGTACTCAGGCAATTTACAGTGTTAATGAAAAGCAAAATTAAACCAGCAACGCATCATAGTACCATTGCAGCAGTCTGTGGTAACTTATTTTTGGTAATTTTGTGACTAGAATCATGTTGTACAACCATGTTTTAGTGGAATAGGGTCTAAAGAATACTTTTTCAGTGGATGTGGGTGCGTCTGGTGTTCAACAAGACCAGTTAAAAACTCCTCCCAAGTAGAGCTGATCTCCTTGTGTGGGAGGTGCAGCTATAATCACAAGTGAATATGACACCTCATATTCCTGTGGGAGGATATACACCAGCCCATTTGCCTACTGTGTTGTTCAGGTCCCAGAGTAACCATTGCGCAATTCAGCAATAAGTTTAATGACAGATTAGAAAAAGAGACACTCTTGACCTGTGGCAGTAGAGTAGAGGCACCTTTCAACTATCGCTACCATCTTTGAAGGTTATTCACCCCACATACACATTTAGACATGCCATTTTGAATGAAAATGCTGTGTTACCTGTCCATCTTGACTGGTTGAACGATACCCACAAAAGGAAAAACTTTTTCTTTTTTTTTTGGATACGATCTAATCTATCTAACAAGTATGGGTTTGATTGGCTGAGAAAACCTTCACACCTAAATTTCTATACCTTCTTAGCCCTCGCAGGATCAGTAGCCATTTGGAGCCTATCCCAGAGTGTTGCACACATCAGCAGACAACATTTTTCATATCTAAGGGCAATTTAGTGTTTGCAATTTACCTAAACTGCAAGTCATTGAGCAGTGGGAGGAAAGTGGAGCACATGGAATGCACATGATTTCAAACCTGGAACATTTAAAGTGACAGAACAACTGAGTCACCATCCTTACATCACCTTCAAAATTCTAAAGGTTTATATCAAGTCACCAAAATATAAATTTGGCACAAGTCAGGAAACAGTGGAATTTACTATGTCATAAAAATAAAAACCACAGAGTCCAAAAGCTGTTTTCCACCAATGAATATTTAAAAAAAATTGTTAGCTTTGAACTCTAGCACTTGGCAACCTGTTAGCTTGGGAAGGACATGCTTACCGAGATCTCGCTCTTGTTCTTTTGTAGGTTAACTGTACTTATTGCTTTGGAAACAAGCATCTTCAAAATGAAAATGCATGTAAACTTTAGGTTCATCTTGAGTTAAATACTTCCTGTGCTTTCTGGAACAGCTAAAAAAACAAGAAGAGCATGATGATCTGATGGGCCTCCTTGGGCCATGAATATAATATATAGGTAAACCTGAGGAAAATGAACTTTAATGACCAACATGTAAAGGTAAGAATAATAACATATTGCTGAAAGTCTCCATGGAACTCTGTTGAACTTTTCTCTTGACTGTGGGATGAGAAGATGAGTTTCAGTAGGGGGATAAAACACACTTTAATTAGCTTTACCATTAGTCTAGCCCTGCCAAGCCTTCCCAGTCACAGCAGACCTTTAATTCTCTTTAATTACCTTAGAGATACCACTGTATGCACTCTTCCTTGACATCACAAGACAACATTCATTTCTCAACAAGTATGTGCGTCTGCGTGCGTGTGTGTGTGTGTGTGTGTGTGTGTGTGTGTGTGTGTGTGTGTGTGTGTGTGTGTGTGTGTGTGTGTGTGTGTGTGTGTGTGTGTGTGTGTGTGTGTGTGTGTGTGTGTGTGTGTGTGTGTGTGTGTGTGTGCGTGCGCATGTGTGTACTGGGGAGAAAATAACATGATGTTTATCTTGTGACTAGTGGCGAGACTCATGAGGAAAAGAAACAGTTTTTTACATACAGTATTACAGTTAGTGGATGACTTACTCAAGCAGTTTTCCAATCATTATTCATTTACTTAGCCATTTGCTTGTTTTTTTATTAACTAATCACATCAATACATCAACACCATGAATATTGTACATAGATAAATGGGAAGATTTTAAATATAAATGTGCTTCTTGAGATGGATTGGGGGACGAGTGCAAAACTGAGAGAGTAAACTGTAGATTGGTCTCAACGCAAAATATACAACCATGAGCTCAGTCCACCTACAGTAGTTTTAACGTTAACACTTACAGTACAGTAAAAATCAATCACAGCATCATCTGACTTGTCTCTGGGAATTGCTCACTATCGGTTAATATATTACAGCCATAATCACCCTGCGCTGGCATGGCCGTCTCCTTCTTAGCAGCCTGCTGACTTACAGTCGGAGCTCTGGTAATTCAAATGAGCCCATCAAGTGGCCTTATGTGGGGAATTTCCCTCTGGACATCAGACGGGGATCAGCTGAGCCGTGTGGTCTCTTATTCCACATTTCAATCCCTCCTTCATATAAAATAATTCGATTTAGCTCAAGTTATTTTCGTTGTTTGTTTGTTTTTTAATATTTGTGGCTCTCTTTTGCCTGAACAATAAAATTATATATATATATATATTAAACAACCAGGGTGGGGGTAGAAGAGGCAAAGTGTGCACTGCAAAAGTAAAATGGACTGGATGGAAGGAAATTTCTGATGATTAGAAAATGAGAACGCACAAGAGGGTGCTACTAACTTACTTATATTAAGCTGTTGAGATGGCTAGGCGAGAAAATCTGTGATTATTATTCTTTGATTTGCAAAGCTATGCTGTGATTGGCCCTTGCTTTGGTGGCGGCATTAAACTTTATGTTTATGGGTCCTCGTGTTAAGCCCATTTCCACGCTTCCCATTCCACACACTAAGTATTGACATTCCATTTAAGGCGACAGTAGTGAGGAGGGTGTTTTATGACAGAAATGTAATGGAAATGCATGCGGCGAGTGTTGCAGCAAAAAATATCACTCAATTACAAGGACATCTTTGCATAGTTGCAGATTAAAGAAGATACGTATGATGCACCTCTACTCTGTTCAGAAAGAACAAATGGAAAGGAATTAATATCATCCCTCTGCTGCAATAAAACATATACGAAGAGAATATTCTCTAATGAAAAGCCTACTGTGTGTGTGTGTGTGTGTGTGTGTGTGTGTGTGTGTGTGTGTGTGTGTGTGTGTGTGTGTGTGTGTGTGTGTGTGTGTGTGTGTGTGTGTGTGTGTGTGTCTGCCAAAAATTAAGATTATCTTTGATATGATTAATTACATGAGTTTAAAAGTGTCAGTGCTTTATGTAAATTAACACAGACACAATATCTAAAGTGTGTTCAAAGGGGAGAGAAAAATAGATGTAATTCTGTGGATTGTTAACATGGCTATTCAATGAAGGTGCTTTGTGAGCAAATGGGAAACAAATTAGGTTAAAGTCTTGTGACAAGATAAATAAAACCTTGATCAATCACGTGGTTGAAAAAGACATCCATCCGGCCCTCAATGGGAGCCGTCTGGCTGTTACGGTTTAATTCTTGAGCCACAGTGAAGCATTGATTCTCCCTGGCACCCCTGTCCTTGTCGTTACAGTCAATGCTGAGGCCAGCCCAAACCATCCTCAACAACCGCTAATAGCTTCAAGGAATGCAGCTGGACTGGTGGCAGAATCCTAATAAGCAGATTTTATGAATTTGGAATGCATTAACACAACAATTGTGTGCCATTACTGCACAGTGGAAATTGCCTCTGTTCTAAGATGCTGAAGTGAGATTGAGGTGATAGGGAGGTCAGGTTTTCTGATGAAAAAGGTTGCAATTGTAATAATTGTAACCTGACTGAACAAACATTTCAACCGTTTAAAAAGTCTCTTTACCTATTTAACTACGCTAATATGTAACATTCAGGTTTGGTGCATTTTTCTTTTTTCTTTTCTCCTCAGCCCTTCATCTATTTTCTAAGAGCACCTTTCATCTCTCAAGTGTAGGACTTCATCTCACTGGGAGTCTGTCTCGGGTTCTGGCCACAGAATAACGTTATCCACGGAGCTCTCCCGAAGGATCTGAAGAAAGTTGTTGCAGCACAGCACATTTCTCTCACATCAGATGGGTTTCTAGTGGTCACTCTGTTGTGTCCTTTTCTGACCTTCATTTTCTTTGCAGGCAGTAGTTTTTGGCTCACTTCTCTGGAGAGAACAGTGTCTCGTAGTTTAAACTGTTCATAGCTACAGATGTTCCCTCTTCACTCCTTTGAATTAGCTTTTTAACTCGTGATGAGACACAAAATCCACCACACCTTTAGACTGAAAGTCATTTTTAGAACCAGATTTTAACAGCCGTGGAAAACATACATTTCTAATTAGCTTGTAGATTGTGTGCAAAAGAATACACTTGAAATAAAGGCCGGGCTCTCGTATCTAACATGTTGACAGAAAACTTTGTGTATTATCACCCAGCATGAGCCTAATTGATAGGAGTGCTGGGCTGAAATTTCAAAATAAAGGGCTGATTTACACATTATTGTCAATAAGATTCCTCTTGGGTTGCGTGGATCAGACTTGTTATTTTCAATCAAAAGCATGTTTATGTTGTCAAAACCAGACCTTATGTGTGATTGAAAATGTAATCGTTAGTGTTTAACATAAACAAAAGTGGAAGACATAGGTGATCTTGTTGAATCCACAGATGGATTAATAGAAACATAACCTACTGTTTCATTGTCAGTGCAGCAAAAGACGGTTGTTTTATACAGCTCGGCAGCCATTCTTACACAACACAGACATTTTCTATCTGTATCCTGTACGTCTATATCCATCTGCCTCTGTCTTTGTTTCTCCATCTCGTCAAAAGTTCTTTGTTCAATTTGAAACCGCTGCTCTGCTTCAAAAGAGCTCAGTGGTATTGAAGGAGCGGTTGCAGTAAAAGTGCTGCATTTAAGTCAACTGAGCATTCCCCCCTGAGGCCGAGCAATGTTTTCACCCATATAAGTCCAATATACCCACGTTCCGACCCCTTTAAATCCATCTCTGGACAATGACGGGTAGAATAGTTGTACGAATTTAAAGTGGCCTAAATCCACTGTATCCCATTTATGTGTATCGGTCCCAAAGAAAAGCTGTATCCTGCCATACAGTATGAGCTGTATGGAGTGAGAGGCATTATTGTCTAACCTCCGTGCACTCAGTGCATTATACTTCCTCACTGATGGGGATTCTTGCATTCTTGAAAAATACACACTTACAAGACTGAATCCTGCGCAGCATTCAAGTAAGACACAGTGTACATATAAGCTGAATGGAAACTTCCCTTTTTCTGTGCCAACACTTGGTCATTTATAGAAACACTTGCCAGAGTGCAGGGCTCCAAGGATGGTATTGTCAGTTGAAAGTTAGAAGGAGCAGCACTACCGCCATGAGCACATACAGTTTTTTTAAACCATTAGCATCACTGACATGATTGAACATAAAGATCTCCATGCTTAATTGCATGCAACGTGTCTTGATTATATGGTACCTACACTATTTATAACTTCCTTAAAAAAAAGTGGCAGAAGTATGCGCATTCGCTATATGCTGCTAATCATAAATACACAGACTTCCACTATTCTTGCACTACGAATACAAATCAGAGTGCTTTACAAGTGATTAGCAAATCCACGAGAGGGTAATTGCCATTTGCTAGAACATTGGAGCGTGAGTAAAATCCCAGAAACAGCACCAGGTGAATGTAAATAAAATGAATAGAAAATTAAAGACAATAACAGTTTTAAAAAGGAAAGGACTAAAAAATAAAAAAATATATATATTTTTTTTTAGATTAAATAACTGAGTAATGCAGCATTAATAGACAAGTATGTAGTTAAAAAAAAACAGTTACAATAACCAAAGAAAAAAAGACATTAAGCCAGACTGCACAGATAGGTTTTAATCTATGCTTGAAAATATCAATCTTTTCAGTTTCTGTCAAATCCTCTGAAAGACTGCAACTTGGAGGTTAATGGCTGAAAGCAGCATCATCAAAGGTTCCCGGTGTGCTTTTTGGAACAACTAAAAGAGAATAACGAGAGGATCCAAGGGCTCCTCATGGTTCATAAATTAAAAGCATTTATCATCGATAGTCTGGTGCAAGACACAGCCATGTAGTGCCTTATAAAATATTAAAATAATTTTAAAGTCAAAGAGAAAGCCAACCGCTATAAAGACTTTAGTGTATTGTGTACTCTCCTTCTGGTCTTAGTCAGCACGTGTGCAGCAGGATTCTGGATTAATTAAAACTGATTTATTGTATTCCTCAGTAGACCAGAAAGGAGAGTATTACAACAATCTAGCCTGCTGGTTCTAAAAGCCTGCATTAGTCTCTGTGTGGTGCTCAGCGGGACAAACGGCCTCACTTTGGAATGTTTTTTCCAAAAAAGCAGATTTTGTGACACCTGACACATGAAATTTAAATCAGAAACAAAGATCACTCCAAGATCTCTTGCTTCCTGGCTTCAGGGTGAGTCCCAGTATGTTCAGTTTGGAGGCCAGTATCTCTCTCTGAGCCTTTGAACAAATGATCGCTTTTATCTTGGTTGAACTGTAGAAAAAAAAAAAAAAAAAAAAGGGCATTTCTATCTAAAATGCAGGTAAAATGTGAGCCAGTGAGCATCTGCGGCCAGCTGTGCCAACATTTGTCCCTCTGACATACTATATTGTGTGTAGTAATAAATATATTCATGGTTCCATATGTCCTTTACAGTCCGCTAGCCTTAATAAATAGAATTATCCATTTTTACTGACCTCATTGCAACAGTTTGTGCTGTAAAAATGGTTGATACGTCAACACTTTTTACAGCTTGAAGGTAAAATCTCTTCGGGTGGAGGCCCAGTAATTGTATTGTTCCTTTTAAATGTGTTTACATATTTGAAAAGAAAAATGAAATCTCTGAGTCACGTGTACTCCCATTTGACTTTCACCAAAAATGTGTCACTCCAGTTGAAGCCTATCTCAAAAATACTTGAATTGAATCCTGAAATTGTAATAACATCGCTGTTGAATTTGCCATTGGAAGCAATTGTTTTTGTCTGTGGTTTCTCTTATCAGACACTAGTAGTCACAGCTGGGTGGCAAATGTAAGATGGATACCCACCTCGCTCAGACATACGCCTAACCATCAGACACTGATAGTCAATTAAAATTTCATCAGTTGGTTTGGATTTGTGTCTGTCAGCACGCTGAATGCTGTTTGAGAATGTTTATGTTGATGTGAGAGAGCATTACAGCTGACAGGGTGAGAAAACACCCTTATTAGTCAGCACTTTTTTGACAATTGTAGGACTTGTACTGCATGTCGGGAAGTCGAGACACAAGCCTTCCTTTATTTGTGCTGCTGAATTAAAGACCAGAATTGCCCTGAAGTCATGATGCTCACATGTTCGGTAGTTTCCCGGGCTCAATATAGGACAGTGATGGGATCATTAGTGTTGGACCTTTTACTATAAAGGGTTCTTCAGCACTTATGAAGGAGCGTGCATGAGTTCAAATGGATGCACCAATCAAAGTTGATTTTTTTTTTTTGGTTCCCTTATTTGTTTATCTATTTTGGAGCATAATACTTTTATGTGTCAATAAAATTAATGTTTTATTACACCATTCAAGCTGAAATTGTTATGCGTGTAAAATTAAGAGGCTGTAACTTTTTATTTTAGCTCATATTGATCACAGCAAGCAGTGACAATGTAAGTCTGAAAATGCTTCCCTTTATGTTTAATGTCCATCACCTGTTTTTTTGTCGTGAAGATGTCAAAATCCATTTCAGTCAGTTTAGCAATTATTGCAAAAGTGTTTTCTATGCAATTTTTTTTTTCCTTCTTTCAGGTGAAATTATATCTGTAAGGAAAATTGTATTTAATGTCTTGAAATGAAACGCAGTCCAACATGAAGAAAAATGTTTTCTTTACGCTGGTCCCCATTCAGACTGAAAACGTACTCTGCATCTAAAGTTCTCAAAGCTCTTTACAGCTTTGGTGAATTTTGTTAAATTATAGCTTTATCTGTGTAGTTCTTCCAAACATATGTTCAACATTTTGCAGTGCACTCTGTCACCCCATTGATCAACTCATTACTTTTCATATAGCATGCAAATTCAGAGAATGCCTTGAGAAATTTTAGCAAATGCAATCTAGGGTGGAAACATTCGTGTCATTTTGGTCTTGCATGTGGCAATAATTGTTTTAGTTTGACATCAAGCTAAAATTAGAGGAAGAAGCTTTTCCAAGCTTCAGTTTTGAATCACAGACTGAACAGATTTAAGTCACTCTCAAATATGCCTGTCACAATTATTACATAATTGTCTGATCATGATTATTTGATTATTTGAACTGACTGAAATCATTTTGCATAATTGTTAGTAACACATGTCATATTTCCCCCGTATGAAAGGCACTCTTTAATGATGTCATTTCGTTGCGTCCCCTTCTTCTATTATGATTTAATAACACAGGAGTGGAGAATTAGCACCAAAATAGTGCATTGTTTATTTTGAGTATTGGTACCTGTCATTATCAGTAATTTTAGTCATATGCTTTGTGTATTTAGATTGTTATGAATGTCATATCTGTTTGCAAAGTCTAAAATTCATAATTAAGTAATTTTTATCTAAATGCACCAATGTTCAAGGCCAATAAATGGCTCTCATTCTTCTTCATAAGTTGTGTATATACAGTATATTGAACTATGATTAGGGGTAATAGTTGCAAAAAAGTGATAGAAAAAAGACAATTGAATCGTTAATTGCATTTAATTAATGAATGAATTAACAATTAGTCGTCACAATGAACTTTCTGCTCTGTTTTGGATGCAGAAACAAAGTCAATACCTAGAAAACATTCTTAAAGGTTGAGATGGACTCAATGCTAGCTGTTGTGCATTCAAATGAGACACTAAGCGGTTCATTATCCTTGCTGATGTAACTGTCTCTCTAAAGACTGCGCCTGTATCTGAACATAAGGTATAATAGTTGTGGGAAACCATTTGAGAGGAAAAGCTTTCCTTCTCTTTCACTGCATCTCAATCTCATCTCTGCATCTGGTGGGGAAATATCTCGCACATAATACTCATTAGTCGACAATACTTATTAGTTGTGTGAGGTGGTTTTGGTCAGATAAGTTTGTGTATGTGCTAAATGTAAAGTGGAGATGTAAATCTATTCAAGCATGTTCAACACAAGGGTCCTTTTTAGTGTTAAAATTGCATTTGTTCATGTTAACTTAAAATACATGGTTATGTTTTTCTTTAATATGATATTAGTGTTATTCCAGGTGCACAATCCTATTGCGCTAACAGCCCCGTGTTATGTTGTTGCAGTATGTCCCCACTATTTTGATGCAGAATGCAGTACAGTAGCATTTTAAGTATGCAGAATATGGTGAAACTGACATATAATGCACAGTCATTTTCTAACCTTTGAAGCTCCTTTAAGATATTGTAGGTTGAGATTAAATGCTTGTTATTTTTATATATTAGGGATAAGTATCTTGTTAACCACCCTCCAAGGTCTGAATGTCAAAAATACCTAATTTACTATAATTAAAACACTTTCTTGTATCAAAGGAGCATCTGCCAGCTTCATCTGTGGGTTGCAGTGAACCTGCTCCTCATGAATATGTAAATCGACAGTGAACCTGAAAGAATCAACCTGAAGCTGCAGGCCAAAACCAGGCAGTGATAAATCACAAAGCGATAAGAAATAATATTAGAGCGGATGTAAATGAGTCAACAGTAGGGCCACATAAGGTAATCCACAATTAATAACACAAAGACATCTGATATTATCTGCTCTGGTCAATCCCTAATGTCAGGGAATTAGATGAAGTCAAGTGTGTCAGCAAAGCTAATGGTCCAGATAGATTATCTCCAGGCTGATGAAGCCCGCAGATGAGCTAAAGTCAGCCGACTCAATGGTTCCTGTCAGTGTCACTGTGTTTCACAGCGAGTGTAAACCAGCTGGATATTGAGGATCTCTGCTCGCACGGAGAGAAATGGAAGAGACAGAAAAAAATGTGTAGGTCAGCAGCGGCGCAGATTGAGAACAAGATTGTCACTGATAGGACAAGGGGAAAGAGAGGCAAATTCCAACCATGTGGTAAAAATGGTACTTTAGAAACAGACTTTGTGTTACGATTTTCTTTATGTATCACTAATTTTCGACTACAGTCCAGATGTGCACAGCAACGTTTGAAAGCATGGTCTCCTCTCAACGCCGCATGCTGAACACCCAGAATTGCTGGTGAGGGGAAATACAGCTGGATGTTTAACAGAGGCTCACTTGATATTGCACTATTGATTCGACTTCACACTACAGACAAATTTTGTATGCCCTAAAGGTAACAAGAGAAAATAAAAGTGAAAGAAATCGCAGATCCAAGTTTTTGAAGCCTATGGGAAGAAATTAAGTTCAGGCTGTTAGATGGAATGTTGGATGTGATTTTGCCATCAACCTTTAACTTGTTTGACCATCTGTTATTACAATAAATTCTAAAAGCTGCAGGTCAAATGCTTCTCCCTCTGTTCTGTGCCATAAAGCAGTTTTCTTTGTGAGATCCGGCATATTATCCATGAAATCCATGCCTGGAGCACAAGGAAGTGAAATGCAGCGTAGAAAGCTGGAGAGGCTGCCAACCTTCTAGTTGTACTACAATCTAATTTATTTTTAAGTTCTACATCAGTAATGTGAATTTGTACATGTTATACCTTTGACCAATGAAATGTGATCATTTTACATAATAGTATCGAGGAAAATAATAGACAAAATTCAGAGAGGATGTGTACGTTTATAAAACTGCATAATCCGGAAGAATACCAAAGCAGGCCTGAACTTGAAATGACATCACAGCAGCTGAACCCAATTCCAGTAAAGGAAATGGAAATGCACTCGAAAAATATGGTTTATACTCACTGTTAGTCAAAGTGGTGCCTTTGATTTGTTTTAATTCTGAATGGTGCACTTGTGTCTGCTACCTTATCTTGCTCTGAACCAGTTAACAAAATGTCTGATTATAAATTAATTGGCTCTTAAAATGTTAAAAACCCACTGTGAGAGCAATTTTAGTGGGAAAAAAAAAAATCAAGCTTGTTTCTTGTGTGCTTGTTGTTACTGGGCACAAAGAGAATACAAGGCCCTACAGTGAATTCACTGGGGCTGGCTAACTCATGGCATGTCTGGCCGTTTGCCAAAATGCCAAAAGGACATTAAGCCTTTCAGCATTACACCCTCACCTTCATTAAACCTTCACCTTCATTACACCTTCATTATGTTGTGAGACAGATTTGTACAAGAATCGGTGCAGTCTGTGCAAAACAGGCTGAGATATTCTGACTTTTAGTCCCTACTATAAATACAGCTCCAAAAATACCCACTACTATATTTCCTATAGTGTAAGTGGACATTTTCATAAACACCCACACCTCCCAATTTGCACATCAAAATTACCCTGGTAACATCAGTTTGACATGATGTGGGTTATTTTCTCCTGCTTCATAAAACATTCCTCAAGAGCCACAGAGAACATAGAAGTGGACATTAGTACTCCTCAGGACGACAAAAATGATCTTTTGTAAAATTGGAGGAGTCCCCCTTTAATTTCCCGACTTAAGGGACAGCATGACGCCTCCTTGACTTATTAGATTGGTTCCTCCTTAAGACCTGAAACCTCCAACAGTCGGATCACACGTGGAAATCAGACCTAGTCAGGGTGTTGGCTCCCTACTTTCCTTGCTGGTTGAATCGGCCCAAAGGCCTCTGATGGTCTTTTGCCTGTCTTGTCATACACAAGAATCAAACACGGCAAATGGAAAGCATTTACCATGGGGATATTACTTTAGCAACAATACAAACAGAAACCACTTGTGGCCTGAAATTGCATTGAAAATTTTGAGATAACTTGTCAGGTGTGATTACTGTTTGTATCACAACTCTATCCTTCAGAGCTGCTGTTTAGAAACCTCTCCACCTCTCTGTGAACTTTGTGTTTACATTTCCTTTAAAAATGGAACCTTTTATGCTGTTGAAAACTTGATTTCTTATACTTTCCTTTTACATTTTTTTTTTTTTTTTTTTTTTATCAGGAAAGCATTGGAACGATTTCTAAGGCAGCGTCACAGAGTCGTCCGTCAGCCTACTTCTTATGTTGCATGTGCACACGCTCACACACATACTTCCATACCCTATGATAATGTGTAAATGCGCTGCCGTGATCACCGTCTCCCTCTTCAGAAATGCTTAATGCCTAAATCTCTTTCTAACTGGCAGGGAATCACATAATTGGCTGTGGTCCATTTGCTCACCCGTGTGTGTGTCCTCTCACTAACAGCAGATTTTAATGAATCAGTTTTACAGTGATTAGAGCTCCTGGCTATGTGCAGGTCAGCGAGGTAGGGAACGACTCTGACCACTGAGAAACGGCCGAGCTTGGATGTCGGTAGTCTGCGTGGTCTGAGCGTGGTGTGATGGGCTTTATCAAAACGCTGCAGTTCTCTTTCTCTCTTGATAACGCTTTGTCTGCTGTGTCACCGAAACTCACTATCTCTTTCTATGAATGTACGCTCCTATCTTTCTCCGTGTATTGTCTCTCTCTCTTACTCTCTCTCTCTCACACACACTCACACACTCTCTGTCTCTTTCCTCCTTCCTCTCTCTCCGCAGCATATCTCTATTTCCTCTTTCCCATAATGCTGTTAGTCTCTGCACACAGTATCCATGGTACCCAAAACCTCTCTCTCGAGGGGGAAGAGACCAAAGTCTATTAATCGACCCATATATGTTTACTTTTAACCATTTGTGATTGTACACCAGCAACAGCTTTTGCAAATTCAATAGCTGTAGCTAATTATTCTGTAATCAGTTTCCTTTAATCATTCACATTGTGTCCATATTATAGTTTATGCTATCCATCCCCTCAGGAAACCAAGTCTACAGTACAACGGCTGGAACCTAGCCTCTGAGAGGTAACAACCACTGCTGGGTGATGGCTAATGCGTCACCAACTGTGCGCCGCTTGTCATTTTTCCTGGGAATGTCGCCACAGACCCCTAGTTACTTGACTTTGTAATACTGCACATCATAGACAGTATGTGAAGATGCATGACATAAAAGCTCCTCAAAAGTAAAAGATGGGACATGGGCCAAACTAAAGAGTCAAAGTTCACCTCAAATACACTTTCAAAACACCTGGTGTCAGTCATATGAAGTACTTCTTACACTCCCAAACTCACATCGTTGTTTGTTCAAGTGTTAATTCGTTATTTGATGCTATAAATTGGTGGAGTGATGCCGTGATTGACAGCTGCTCTCAGTGAAGCAATTGCGGAGGCATGTATGTATAGGTGGGATCTTGATCCTGCAATTCAACCCCCCGATCACTACCGCGCAAACTCTTGTTTCAAATGACACCACTAGCACAAAAAGGTAGCTCACAAATATTTTGGCTCCACTTTTGTACAGTTAGAGAAATTGAAGACAGGTCGTCCACCTTTATACTGCCTGTGCTGCAAACGCATGACCCAGTTCAGGATAAAGCAGGTATAGACAATGGCTGGATGGATCTATTAAAGAATGGATGTTTATAGTCAAAATACATGAACATTTTATAAAATGTGATACATTAAATATTTAACTACAAACAATATGTAAAGTAGCTACAGTTTTCTATCAATTTTTGCTTTTGTGCTTACACACAAATACATCTGTAATGATCATCCAATAGTAAAAATGGTATTGGCTGTCGCCTTTTAGTGCTTATGAGTATTTTTGATACTTTAAATACATTTTGCTGATAATACTTATACATTTCTACATAAGTAAGATTTTGAAAGCAGGACTTTTATTTAGCAGTGTAGTAAAAATACAAGTAAAAAAAAAAATCTGAATTATTCACCTGTGACTCTTCAAAGCAGCAATGGTGGTACTTGCCGATTTTTGTTGATATTAGTTATCAAATTTAAAATGTGGAAATGAGCTAAATTAGGCTACTACTTACAAATCAGCAAGAGATAACCCTCCAAGGTTTTCTTTTCATTTCAGTTATATCCAAAATTTAGTAAAAAAAACAAAAAAAAAACACCAGTAAATCCCACCACATTCAATATACATTTTTGAAAATGTGCTTTGTTTTGGCTGTTGATTCATTATTCTTTGCCCAATACTCACTTTTGATCTTTGGGAACACTCAACAGGAAACAGTTGAAATGCTAAAAAAAAAAACACAAATCGGCACCCATACAAATACCTTCTCTGGCATCTGCTGGTTGATAAGCACGACTCATAGCCTGAAGCTCAGCCTGTGCAGTGATACAACGCATGGCTCACAGCGGTGCACTGCAGAGCCAACTCCACTGATTTACCATGTCAACTTCTCTAATTCACCATGTTCTCCATGTTGGCCAGACAATCCATGTAGACAGCCTCAAAGCAACCGCACTGACAGGAAAGGCAACGGCAGTTGGGGGTCTGCCCAGTGCGTCTCTGGCTATGACACACCTGTCAATCAAATGGAAATGCCACAATATGCAAGCCAGAGAGCTGTTGTGCTGGCGCTCCTGCCAAGAGGAGCCGCGGATATAATTTCTTTGTCAGCATTGCAACCTACATCCCAAATTACTGATACTACCAGTTTGTACTTTCTACTGTTGTCAGATATTTTGTTATAATTATTCACTGAAATGAATTTAAACAGGCCAGCCATAAAATTTTCCAGGTTAGAATAATCTCCATGGACTACACCCCATTTTAATGTGGTTGGTTTTTTTTTAATCAAATTTACTCGTGTGCATGGGGCTATAGTAGATAAACGTCAGAATGAATATTAAAGGTAGTCGATTTCTGACAAAGGATTTGTATGTATGGTCAACAATAGGTTTGTGTAAAAATGTAATGTCACTAGTTGTTCTGCATCCTATTTACTGTAGTATAACACATGCCTGTAAAAGTCCAGCTCCTATACACACTCAGGCATGCATAGGATTGTTTCTGCATGTACTATAATCTCATTTATTTCTTTATTTGTTTTGGACACTAATGTGACGCCTTCTTTCAAAATTAGTCTAGCAGAAGCTCAGAAGTGCCTCAAGTGGAGGTTAATAAGCCAACTGTCTCACCTTTTTCCTCTTACAAATGTATTATTTTCTTTTCTATCTGCTTTTGAACTCTTTACTTTAATGAAACCACTGCTCATTTGATCTACAGTATATTTGCAATCATGTAGATAAAATGTATAAATGGGCAATGGACTTCAATTTATGTGCTCCATTGTTCAAAAATAATCTTCTTAACATTGGGCAAAAATCAATTTACCTTCTTTGTAGAAAAATCAAAGGATTGAAACCCTCTTGGACATGAATGATAACATCTCTTTAAGATGTAAAAGATTATTTTAATTTGCCCGGGTAAGCTGGGTTTTTTTTTATTTCATATGGTGCTATGTACAGGTACTCGTACCATAAAGTCAGACTCTTCTAAAGGCATTTGATGGCATATATAATGCAAAGTACTCCTCCACATGTCGGTTTGCATACAAATGTGTATAAAAATACCCTCAATATCACATTGGAGTAAAGAATAGAAATGAAACAACATGTCAAAATAGTCAGTAATCGTTTGTTTGCATTTCAATCCTATTCCTATAGGTTATATTTTACCTGATGAGGCCCCTAATTAAAAATGCATTCTGCCCTACTCTGTGTGCTATAGTCTCAAAAATCACAAATTTCCAATATTCACGTTTTGAAGTAACATTCCCGACTTCAGACGATGACAGCGACGAGCACCAGCTTCTGTGTTATATTGCCAATTCTGTAAAACTGTCAAGCTATCAACTGCTATTTTTTTCCTGGTTTTAGAGCATGTAGTAATGAGATGGAAACCTCATCATGTCCTTAAATTAGATCAGTGGTTGTCTTCATCCTACAGTCAACTTTGTTTTTTTTGAACTGTCAAAAACGCATGCAAATGATGCAGAAAAGACAAACAGGAGAAGTGCATATACAAACAGAAAGCTTGTAAAATTGTGTGTTTAATCTCCGTGGAGCGGCCATGGTATATGCTATATTATACTGGATCCATTCACGCATGCATTTCTTATGAATTGTTGTTGAATGTAACACTATGGACATCATAAGTCAATAGAAATCCACTCTCTCAAATACCACATATCCAACTGGTTTTATATCCAACTATATTTGTTCTGTATTGACAATATTTGTTATTTACTGCACCTTGTATGTGCTTTACGTTGGTCAGCCATACATGTAGGAACAGTTGACACTGTGACAGGGTCATTGGAGATAGGAATAACGGCGCACATAGTTAAGCTTAGTTATTGCAGTATTTATAATTTATTATGTATTCTAAGAATTGTTTCTGCTTCTTTTGCAAACAAAACCAGTCAAACATATCTGTATGCATGCTTATATTTTGTATTTGCTACTCCTTGCTGTTCAAGGATAAAATTATTTTTCAAATATACTGACTTCTTGAGAGATTAGCTCGTTGGTCAACGTTCCGTTACGTGATGACAAAACAGAAATGATCCATGCGTCGCGGGCAGATTGTTTGCTCCAGTGCTCCTGCTTGCACTCAGCCGGCTCTAGCATTGACTGACTGTGAGGCTGACAGAGGTGCTGAATGGACTATGACTATTTACACCTACTATAAAAGTGTAATGTGCATCTGGAAACGCTATGCGGACAATGAACCAACTGATTGTGTCCTTGCATTTACATGTAGTACTTGATGTCTGCATCTGTCAGCTTAGTAATTGGACCCGTTTTTTTTTTTTTTTTATGAGCACTTTGCAAACTAAGGACGGTGCAGGAGAGTGTGAAATGCTGCCAGGTCTGTGCATTGTCTCACACCGTACGCGAGCAGGTGTGGAGTCACGACGGTTGTGGATGCGGCAGAGCCAAGACTTAGTTTTGTTTTTGCAGCAGGAATCGTCCTCTGAGACTCTTCAGTGAGAGACGTGGTGAGAAGCCATGGTAATAATGTTGCTGTCCTGTCAGTGGATACTTTCTCACGAATGCAAACACACGGTGCAGATTGCATTTCCACTTGGCTGACTCCCTGGCTGAGATCTAATAATAATTTGAGCCAAACCACCTACGGAGGTCCCGGGCCCTCATGTGGGTCTCTAATGGAGGAAGCAACCACGGCACACTGTTTAGTATCGTGGGAGTTTGCTAATTTGATTATTAATATGCATACTTTGTTTAGTTTGTTGCTTATTTAAAATTGCTAATTTAAACCCTGATACCTGATACCACTGAAGATTTTCTTTTGTTCAAACAAAACTCAAACCTAAAGACATGCCTCTGTCAGTGTTATGACCATTTCTAAATTGTTTGGGTCAGCTGGTCACCATCCATCAACCACGAAGCAGATCTTATTTCAAGAAGACGCTATGAGAACTGCTGTATTTCCGAGTACTTCATCTTCTTCTCCCACAATGCACTGTAAGTGGAGCTAGTGAGTGGCTCATATCGATCTCAAAGGTTGACAGTTTACCGAAATAAAAGCTGCTTCTTAAATCATAGCAATGGGCAGTTTCCCAGCCGGACTCTCAGGCTCTCTAAGAAGGCATTAACTGTTAAGACTTGCTTTGGAGTAGACGTTTAACATATATATTGGGTGCATATATGTATTATATGTTACTTTTTTTTTTTTTTTTTTAATTTTTTTAAAGGAAATGAATTGTACTTCATGTTTTAAGTTTATTACAAAATTATTCAAAAAGGACTAATCAGCATCCGACAGTCTGACGTTATGCATCCTATTTTTGACACGTCCTACAGTGCCTGTCAGAATGAGGGTTTGACATTAAAACCACCGACATTAAAGATAATTCAAGAGCTCTACTCTGACAGTGTGCATGAAAATAACCACTATGACAGTTTAGCAGGAAAAGGTCAGGATAGAAATGGCTGTTCACTCATTATGAAGCCCTTGGAGCAACTTTTTACCGTCACTTGGAAATAAGTGTCAAGGTAGTTACTGCCGTGGACTGTTACTTTTGCCTGTCATGGGAGTGTACTTCCCTCAACTGCTTTCATGCACGGTGGTAAATAATAAATCAGTTACTTTAATTAAATACTAATAATATATATGTTCATCTTCTAAATTTATACAGTAGAGTGCAAATGTTTTATTCACTTCTCTAAATTCCTGTTTTCCGTACAATACCATGAGCCCGGCGTTTGTCTGGTCCCGGACTCATTCTGCAGCATGACAACGACCCCAAACATACAGCCAGAGTTATAGAACTAGTGACAAGCAGAACAAGGAGTCCTGCGACAGATGTCGTGCCCCCCCCGAAGAGTCCCGTTCTCCACATTATGAAGTCAATCTGAGATTACATGAAGAGACAGAAGCAACTGAGAAAGGTTTTCTTGGAATGCTCAGAACAGCCAACCTGCTAAGTTACTTGAAAAGCAGTGTTTTAAAGACACATGGTGGTCACAGAAAATACAAAACTGATTTAGGTTGTTTCTGTTTTCCTGTTTAATGGCACTATTTTCTGAAAGCACCTTCATTTTACATTTAGCACCTTGAAACTTTGCACAGTACCATATATAATACACTGGTATACATTTGCAAAATAAGTTCTGGGGTCTGCTTGGACTTTAGAACAATATGTCTGTTGCATGATTGCTCCCTTAGATTGGATCACATCGAAAAGTTATATGGAGTCCAGAAGCATGTACAACTTTGTCTTTTAATTGTGTTAGCTGACTTTGTATTTATCCAAAAAAAAAAAATGTGCCCTGAACTTTAGGAACGCAATTATACACTAGTTGCAAAAATATTTTTTTTTAAATGATACCAAAAAAGAAAGTAATTAGACTTAATTGTGTAAAGATTGTCAGTCATCCAGGTCTTGTAGTTTTTCCAGGGGAAATCAAGGCAGCAGGATTTAGTGTAGACCCCAGTTGAAACCTAAAAATATAACTTTTTTTGAACTATATTCTACCATTTAGGATTTGTAAAATGATGAATTCCCCAAAAACAAATTATAAAGTAGAAAAAGTGAATGTAATCTTTTTCCATTTGTACAGAACAACAAACTAAGCTGTGACTTGCTGCTCTGTTGAACCATCTTCTACTCGATCCAAATACAAATGCAGACACATTTAAAGCATTTAAGTTCTGAACTTAAAGATGTAAAGATGCCAAGGCAATATCTTGAAGCTCAGCTAAAAATCTGTAGCATCTGTTGTATCTCAAGCCCAGATAACTGATTTTTTTTTTCTTTTTTTTTTTTTTTCTTTATTTTGTCACTGCTGCTTCTCCCCACCTCTCTTTTTTCCCCTGTGCACACACTCAATCCTCCATGTTGACTGGCCAAGATAAGACATCAGCTGCGAGTCATCAGGCACAAAAAGGGCCTACGGCACGCAGCTTTGCCTCGTCTTGACTCGCCTCACAGCGAGGGACAAATCTCTCCGTCCCCGCAGCAATCGATGACACCCTGGTCACCTCTTGTCCCAGCTCCCCTGCCTTCTCATAGATCTCTTCCACTGACGTGTGTTCCCTTTTGTATGTGCGTTCCCACTCGTGACTCACTCGTGTCTGTACTTGGCCGTGCACGTACCCAGACCAAATGAATTAACAAAAGTGCAAACATGCAGTCACGCAGACGAACACACACTCAAACACACATACCAAAGAAAGTCAATTAAATGTTTGCTTGGGAATCTAATAAATTTCAAAGCCTCCTGGGTTTTCTTGTTTACATTAGTGATGTTCATATCAGCTGAACATTTCCACAGAGATGCTTTGGCGAGACTTTCATGCCGTTGAGAAATACAGAAAACTATAATTGGCAGTAATTACATTTTTGAACATTTTAAGTGACAAAAAAGAACTTAAAAGAGAAAATGGATGAAATGCAATGAATTGTTAGCATTATTTATTGGCCTAAGAATTACAAACATTTAAAGGAATACTTTGAGATTTTAGGAAATACACTTAATTTAGCTAAGGTTAGATGGCAAAATTGATAGCCTCATGTCTGGAGGGTTAATTAGAATTTAACACCCAGAGAAATGAGGGAAATTGTAGCCTGATTCTGTTGAAAGATTTGAAGATTATCCCTGTGCTAGCTCGTCTTTACCCTAATAATTAACATGTTATATCTAATTTGCTTATTCCACCCTAAAACTGAAGTGTACAGATGACAGTTTGAGGTTCTATGGCTGGTTATGTGTTGGACTGTTTCAAAGTTGCAGGCACAGATACTTCTGGATGTTGGTGATAGCTTTGTGTTTACGATAGTCACATCAGGGTGCCACCTATCTTTTCATCAAACTCTCAGCAAGAAAGAGACAGAAACATCAATATATTCCCCAAACTGTTGAATTTTTTCCTTGATGAAAAAGGAAAACCAAACAGAACTTCAAACACAAGCTGCCATTTAAAGCGAACTATCTGCACTTTGAATGTCAAATTCATTTGCTTTATTTGCTCTATTTTTTTATTTTTTTTTGCACTCAACGATGATCCAATTATCCCTAGCAGTAGATTAAAAGAAGAATATTTTGAAATGTATGTTTTAATTATGCTTTTTCTTTTTTAATTTCCACCCGGGTGAGATCATCCTCCTTAAAATCACAGCAGACGGGCTCGCTTGTAAAAATCACAACAACTGGCTACCTTAATATGCTGCTAATAAAATGTGTGTGATGAGTAGCAGGAAAGGTTGCTTTGAAAAGTACAAGCTCGGAGGATGAGCGGCTGTGTGAATAATAGGGCTTTTCAAACTCTTACAATGCACCAGAAGGATCACAGGCCCTCTGAGCTAAAAATAAGAGCCATGGTGGTAATGAAATTAAAAAGGACTGTACCCTCTGATGAGAACCAAACAGACTGTTACAAATAGCAATTTCAAACTACCCACGTAAGAGACCCCTTCAGTTCAAGTGGCATGTGGGATAGGTATCAGAGTGCTCGCTTGTGCATGTTTGTCTTTGTCACCTAGAAGTTCCACTTTTGTACTACTTGCAGGTGTTTTGAGAGCAGAGTTTGGATCCAGAGTCCAGCGTGTTGCTAGATTTAGTAATCAAAGGCACTTTGGTGAAGTTTTATTATGTCACAATGACTCCACCTACTCATCGATTCAGTTCAGTGTAGTGAGTCAAAGCGAAGGCCACTGGCCATCGCATGTCAGTGTCAGTGTTTCGGCCGTTCACATCCAGATTCCAGTGTGTATCTCTGTTTCTGGCAACACTGTTATGGGAAGATTGTGGTTTTGGGTTTCTATTGTCTTGTGTTTCAAATCACTGTTGGATTTTAAATATTTAATAATATTTTAAAGACCGTATCTAAGTGCACTGAGCGTCAAATGTCGCCGTTAGAATGGTTTATGATTGTTGCAGCAAGCAGATACTGTGGGAACAAATTCTGTAAAAGCAATATGTTGTTTGTGAACATTTTCCTGATGCACTCTGTATAAACATTTTGCAACTTGGGAGATACATTTATTTTTATCACTGTGTTGCTAAATGTTGTTGTGTTGTCAGCATATCACCTTAATGAGAGATAAAGAGCTGAAAGGGACAACCTTTGAACAACCTTAAATGATAGCAGATGTAAGCCTCTGTAATAAATAACAGTACATTTTGTAATTTTGTTTGCTTAAATGTCAAATAAAAGGAAAATATAGAAATGCTCTACATCCTGAAATGCACAGGATTAGTGTTTACTGCATGATTGTTTTTACCTGAGCCAGCATTAAGAATATAACGACCAAAAAAACCCTTCAATTTCATGCCAAGCTCCAGTAAATGCCTCATCATTTAAGAATGTCCTAGATGTTCGCTTTGCTCCCATGAATCTGTTTTTCACACTGCGAGTACATTTTACTGTGTCACTCTGTTGTTTGTGAGGCTTAGTTACACTTGTAAGTTTTGGGTTTCAGCACTGTAAACACATGTATTGACTTACACATAACCGACAGCGTACGGTGAATTCAAGCGGAGTCGCTCAGAACTTTGCTTTAGGAAAAATAATAACGAAAAGAAATTGGAATTGGATTCGATTCAAAACTGGTTTTACATTCCTAACCCTCCTCTGACTACACCGGCGCTGTGGAGCAAACAGGCTGCACATACACAAAACTGAGCGAGCGTGAGCCTGTGACAGGGTGCAAGCAGATCAGTCTGATCCAACAGCGGTGGCTCGTGGACAGGATGTGAGTGAATGTTCTAGCTTGAATAAAGGAGAATAACAAATTCATAATGTCAGCCTGACTGTCAGTGCTGCGATTGGACTAATACTCTGTGGTTTTCCAAAGCAGCCTCTGTCTGTGCACATCGGCTGCAGCACGTCAAACCTGATCAGAAATACCACACTATACAGCACAGCTCAGCACAATACAGCACCACAGACAAACAACAAAGATCAAGAGCCACACTATCGCAGTATGACACTCCTAAAGAGTGTCGAAAACACCCATTTTCTCCCCTTCTCAACCACACACGCACACACACACACACACACACACACACACACACACAGTCACATCCAACTCACGCATGAACAGATGCACACTCATAAACACCCACTTGCATGCATACGTACACATGTATGGATGTATTCAGGTCTTGTTATAATCACATGCTCTAAGGATCTAACTTGCAGATGAACAAAGTCTTTGTATTTCTTCCATCAACTCAAAGTGAGGGTGTCACTCGTGTTTCTGAGGGTGCTCAAGAATAAACAATGCTGCCTGCGACACAATAAGAGGGTGCTCCCTGTTGTTAACATTGCTGCACACACCTGCTCTCGTTTGGAACTGGGAAGTCAGATCATTTCCTTTGTTTTTTATCATTTAATAGCACAATTGTGTGCCACAGTGCACAGCCCCCCAGAGCCGAGGTAATGGTGGGGAGATGCCACCCTCTTTCCAAAGCAAGCCATGTTTACTCTTATGCAGAACGACAAGCACATGCAGGGAAACTGACAATGTGCAAGTGTAAATTAGGTCCCCAGTCTGCTCTGCATTAATTATGAATTAAGTCAAATTGCAGTGGGATTTTCTGAAGTCAATTCATTTGGACTGACTGTAATGTGAATATATTCCGAGCAAACAAGCCGTATGTTTGAAAGGGCTTAATAAGAAGAGCTCAGGTGGAGCAGCGTTTCTGCTGCCGCTGGTCCAAAACACCAAAACAAGGTGAACAATATTTTCAAGAAAAGTGTAAAAAAGTGCTCAATGTGTTTCTGTTTCACTGCAGTTTGGACAGTAGAATTGTGATTGATGGAAATAATGGAATAATATGAGGGTATTTTTTTTTATCATTGATATTCTATTTCATGCCCTATTTATCTGCTTGTTTATGTGGTAATGACGATAATGAACTGCGTGCACAGGGCCCTTGCCAATTTGGACGTAGCATATGCCTGACTGTGTAGAGCAGAAAAAAAGTGAACCAAAGGGACTCATTTTATTGTAAACAGTAAAGGCATCCTTGCATTTTCTCCGCCTGAGCTGCTGTCTTGACCATGCCCCTGACCAAACCAAAGGATGCTCTCAGGATTTGTGTAACAGAGAAAGAGGAATCCTAATTGCAACTATCTGTCAACAATTGTATAATAAGCAAACTTTGGCCTGCACTCAATGTGCCTGCAGTAAAAGGTACATGGCAAAACAAGCTACTGTACAGAATAAGTGCAGGTTATTTACAGACACAGAAATAGCACGCAGAGAAGCACAGCAACTGTAAACCTGCACAGACAACCCAAGTACAGGGCTGTTTTGGCAGCACTCATGAAGTGTATGGTTTCTATTTTTGCGGCAGTGGAAAGACAAGTGAAAGCTGAATTAAGTTGCTATTGTACATATCGGTGTGTTCCTGACCCTGAAATGGATAGTGTTTGACTGTGCGGTATTTTGGCTCCCCAGTGCAGGGTGATGGTATTTTGATGAAAAGTGTCTCTTTGAAATGTTTGGTTGCACTTTCCCACCTCTACAAATATATATAAACCACTGCCAGTCATGTAAATGGATGAGGACACATGTATTTATCACCACACCTCTGCGACTTCTGCCGCACGACCCCTCAATGCTGTGTACGCTGTGCTAAAATACTCGCCGACCTTGTGCAGAATACTTTGCACTCGTCTTTGTAACGGCACCATCAATACGCACAATACGCTCAGTGTTAAACTCGCTGAGATGCAAGGTGCATGCACACATAGTATATGAAGTGTCTAATAGAATTAGCTTGTGTGTTTATTTAATGTCATGGTAAAATATATTGGTTTTTTTGTTACCATTTTTTTTTTTTTTTCAATTGTTGCTCCTTCCAAACTGCGACTCAAGACTCATTTTGATCAAAAGCTCCTGCATATTTTGCTGAAGTATTTTACTAAAATTACAAACCAAAAATGAAGAGTGCAGTGCCTGTGTGCATCGGTTTTCAAACACCGTCAAACATTTCTTAAAATGATCACTGCTCCTTCACTTGTGAATTCCCTGTGTTCATAGACATTTACTAGAATGTTTTTGTTTCTGCTTTCCTGGAACATTTGGATATTTTCCCCACACTACTAATGCAAAAAATACTACTGGGTCAACCTAGTTTATCATGTGAGCTCCTTTTTTTAAAAAAAAGTAAAATTTTACAATAAAATCTTGGGAAACAACTTCATAATGCACTCTAGTTACAAAAATGACTATAAATCACTGCAGGTGTCAGAAACAGCAGTGCGGGTCCATATGCAGGAAATAATGCAGGTGCTGGTGTTTTGACTGAAAATGTGTAGTAAATAAGTGAAATTCCAGCACTCATTAACCTTTGTACAGGAATAGCAACAAAACAAAAAAAACAAGCAGAGGACAAAAGAAGTCTATAAGCATGTAATAGCTGAAATGGTATGTTTTACTGAATTTACCAAAATATACCAACAAGATGAATGTTTTGTAGACGGTCTTGTACAAAGTATGTAATATTTGCTCTTAGCAAGACCAAACTAAACTGCCAGAACTTTTGAAAGGAGGTGTGTGACTCTTTGCGTGCATGATAAAGGAACAGATCGTGCCGCAAGTCAGTCTGAAAATGTTAATCCCCGTGGCCAACGAGTGACACTCAGTCATGAGCAGGCCCATAAATGTTTTGACAACGTGTCAAAATATTTACATTCTAAAATCATAGATTATTGCTTTTAGGTATTATTTTGCAGGGGCTTATTTTGTCAGATTTGCATAGCATTATTTTAAAGGATTCTAACACTCTGATTATGAAAATAATTAAACACTCAGTACTGAGCAATAGTCTGTTCTTAAGTGGGATTTTTGGACAGAAAACTATTGTTTGTGTTCAGACAATAATTAGTCACAGTAATTAAGAGTGAGTGTGGCTGGATGAATATCATGAGTATATTTTGCCCCTGTACATAAAAAAAAAAAACATATATTATGTATATGCTGTATTTCTACGACTGGCCAAGGATATATGTACATTGAAGGGAACACAGTCACATGGGTACATTCTTCAGCGCTGAACATTTCAGAGCCTGACAATGACCTAAGGAGATGAAAACAGTCTCCCCCCTCACAGAGAATGGGCCAATTATCATGACAACAGATGTGTAGGACTGTCCAGTGAAGAAGAGGCTAGGGCACTATTGAGAGAGAGAGGGGCTAATTTTCACTCAGTGGGGTTATAATGAGCCTTTCATCCTCTTATCCTGCCCGGTTACCATGAGAAACCATAACAGCGCTGATATGAGCAGTGACGCACAGCAGAACAACTGCAGCTTTTATATTAAGGTCAGAGTAAATACGTAGAATTCAAAGATCCAGATATTGTACTGGTTGTTCACCAGAAAGGTACGTCTCATCTTCACGTGGAAATCAGCTGTTTTTTTTAATGAAAAAGCAGATTCATATCTGCAAATGAGTCATCTTGCACAAAGACTATATACTTTAGTATATGTATATATACATGTATATACATGTGTATATATATATATATGTTTTCTTTAATTCAGCTCAATGCTGTGCAGATTCCTTTCAAAGGAGAAATCTATTTGTAAAGTAATATCTGTAAAGTTAGTTCTTCTGTGATATACTGAACATTAACCTTATATTTGTTCAGTGCTATTTTCTTATGTATTTCATTGGACTTTTTATAATACTGAAACAATAAAGGCTCACACATATTACCAGCATAAAAACCGTGCAGTAAGCCTGTAAAAATACATTTACATTGCAGGGCTAATTGGAATCAGTATTGTGTTGATAAGAAGGAGCAGATTATAAAGTGTGGCTGCGTGTGCTTAGTTGTACAATAAAGAGGCTTCCTACTGGGTCACATGCAATCAAAACAGCAGATATACATCTTTTCTTTAATCGGTGTAGAGGTATAGGTAAGGGCTACCCCACTAAATCTTCCCACGAAGCAAGAGTACAGGTTATCAGTGCAGAATTAAATACTTTTATAAAGGCATTCTCCTTCTGAGGCGAAGGAATGAAAGCAATTGTGTAATTGTGAGAGCTCTTGGAAGGCTTTATTGTTCCAGTTTTAATCGTTTGTGCGGTCTTACACCTCAAGGAGCTGTGAAAGCCTTGAGCTTGTAAAGAAGTCCATGCTGCGTTACCGATAAAGGAGCGAATCACCAAGGCGATGCACATAATACAAAAGATAGCACGAAATACACTCGGTGACACGTGGACATGAAGTAGCTCAGTTGAGATGGCCTGAATGCGAGGAGGTTAGCCAAACAAACAGATTGCACATGAATGACAATGAGGCAGAAAATTGGTGAGAGCGGCAACAGACATCAGCAGAAGACTGAGAAGCAATATTGCATGAGGGCTTTAAAATATGCAGGTAGGTTGTGAAGTAGCTTCTAAGCGCACAGGCTGTTGCTGCTGCCACCCTGCAAGCACACCCACATATTCTTCATGCTCTCTCTCTCCGTCTTTGCCCCTTGCACTCATTCACTTATAAAACCGCAGAAATAAAGAGAGAGGATGGACAGAGTGACAGAGTGAGCATTAGAGGTTAACGGATGAATTTCCAGGCATCTTTTGCCTCCGACTCTGACCATCTGCCTCTCTGGCAATAGCCTTTCTCTCCTGAGGTTAAACTCTAAATTGGCAGTCGGCTAAGCAGCCACTTAGAGAGGAAGGTTCAGGTGGGTAAAATCAAATAGTTATATACTGTGTTATACACTTTGGGTAAGTGCATATTCAAAACAAGGGAAGACAATGTGGAATAGCGCTCAATTGGACCGCAGAGATGTTGCCTTCCAACAAACAGGGATGGAGAAAAGGGTGAGGTGAAAGGAAATTGACAGGCAGATGGTGAATGATGAAAATTGAGAAATAAATTAGAGAACAAAATGAGAAATGCATTGGAAGGAATGAAATGCAGGCGTGAAAGGCAGGAGATTGAGGAACACAGATGGAAAATGGACTGAGTGGAGCAGTGGGGAAGAAATGGAGGAGAAGATACAGGAATGAAAATTAGAAAGCAAGAAATAGGGAAGTGAAGGGAGGGACAGAATACAAGGTCAGGAGGAAAAGTCTGAAATCAAATAATGGTCAATGGCTTACTCTTGTTTTATCGTAGTGGGAAAAAAAGACATATGTAAAGAAAAGCCTGTCTCTGAAGTAGCCTGTGGTCTTGTCCCCGCACTCAAGCTGAGACAGAAAATGAATACTGACAGAGAGAGAGGAGCAAGAGAATAAAGAAAAAAACACAAAAACAAATGTCAGGCTAGTATTAAGTCACAATCTTAAGCTGACCCTCTGATCTCACACCACACAGACAGCCACTCTCCAGAAACCAAATAACGAGGATAGGAGGTCCACAATAGGACCTCTTATCCGAGTTAATTAGATTTCTCTGTGCTGATTTTTCTTATGCTGAACAGCGAGGTAACACTAAGAAACGATGACACTTCTAGGGTGGCGTTTAGTTTCATTAGTTTCAATGTGTAGCAAACAACAGGCAGATTTACAGCTGGACTGCCACCCAAGGATTGGGCTCCGGTCCCACGGTCTCATCGTTACCCCACATTCAGCCTGGCATCCCAAAATGCCACCCTCTCATTTTCTCTCTCTCTCTCTCTCTGTCTCACTGGCACAAACACATGCACACAAAAGATTCAGCATTATGGGGAATCTTGTATTTGTCGCAGAAATCCAGCATTATTAACAAAACCACAAAAGAATCCAATCCTTAGTGTCAATAGTTAAAAATATCCTTTTGAAATGTATGCTATTGACTGAAAACTGATTGATTTAATGCAACATGAAGCCCGTGTAGTTTTTCTGTGTCGAGGTGGGAGTGCATATTTGCATGTGTGCGTGTGCTCGTTGGCCTGGCAGCCGCTCCTCAGAAAGTGGGACTGAGAGCCTGTTACAGCAGTCCCAGTGTGTGGCCTCCCTTGGCACACAAACACAAATTAGCTGAGGGACGACTGCTGTGGCAGAAAGCTTCTCTGCAGACAAAACCTCTTAATATTCCTTCCAAGTCCATTAAGGCCTCAAGAGATTGGCTGGGATTGATTGTTTGTACTTGATATTACCAGGGGCTTCAAGGCCAGATCCTCGTCGAAAATTAGAGATGGCATTTGGTAAAGCCTAAGGAATTGAAAAACTAAATACAAACCTGTGCGTTGTTATCAGCTCCACAACGAGGAATGATGGAGGAAGCCTTCATCTAATTAGCAAATCACTGTTGCCATTTCTTTTTAGCTTCAGGGCTCATTGACAATTGGACTGTTTTTCCAAGTCAGTAACTTTCAATTTTTTTTTTATATGTCACTACGTTTTCTGGCAAGATAGAGTTTCAGCAGTCAATTATTCAATTAAGGCAGTGACCTCTCCACACCCCCTCCACACACACACATCGCACACAGAGGAGAAGAAAGGATTCGTTCTTGTGAGGCCCCGATGCAGACACCCAGGTGCAGAATAGAGAGCTCTGACATCAAATCATGCTTTATATTTTTCCTTCAAAAGCACCAAAATCTAAAAGATCCAAATATGAATTCATAATCAAACAAAACGCTTCAATACTAAGAGGATAATATGGATCAAATCAAAGCTGTTTTAATCACTTTATTCAAGAAATAACTCCAAAAGGATTCTAAATATATAATGCAAAGGAACTTGAAGAACTAAAGAAGCCCTTCGTGATGATCCGTAACGGACTGCCTGCACTTCCATTAAATTGGATGACAATTGGCTGATCATTGAAGTCTTCATTTTTCAAGGTAAAAAATAGTTATTTTACAAATACGACTAAGAATCTAAAGCAATGCTATTAGCTGTGTGAAGCTGTCCAGAGGCAGACTTCATATAACATGCTGTACTCACAATGACAGTGCGTATGTGCTGATGTTTCAACAAGTCCTCCAATATATACGACCATTTGGTCATTTTTTTCTGACCATCAACTACGACCCACTGGAAGGTTTCCTAAATTAGCGCCCCTGGTTGAATTTAGGCACAAAAACCTGGATTAGGGTTCGGGAAAGATAATGGTTTAGCTTAAAATGCTGACTTTCACAGTGTTGTGCATTAAAGTTACAACTTCCCAAAAGTTACGCAACCTTAATCATCATGCGAGCATTAGCATTGATTTGAATAGCCGTCCCGTCTTGTGGTTAGAATCAGGGAGCAAACAGCTGAACCCAAATCTGCCATTTCATGGAATCATCCACCCAAACCTTTACACCAAAAACTTGCATGATATAAACGACATCTGAACTGTGTCACTTTTCCGGGACAGATTGTTGTTAGTAACTCAACCACTTGATGTCGTAATTGGCTGCTTGCACAACAGATGTATGCGGTCGTTTAGAAGTTAAGAAGCCACAACCTTTACCCTGTGAACTGTCATTGTTTAATGTATTAGTATATTAACATTTGGTATTTGGCATAAAACCCAAAGTACAGCTGACGCTGATGGCAGTTTTAAATAAATGTATTGGACAAATTATAATTTTGACCTGATGATGGTGCTTGTTGAAACATAAGGGGATATTGAAAGTGACCATAATTGATCCTGGGGGGAAGGTGAATGTCTGCAATAAATTTCATGGAAATACATTTCAAAGCTGTTGCAACATTTTACTACAAACAATGAATGTCATCTTGGTGGTGATGCTAGCAGAGAAGGGCAACACAGATATATGTACCAATACCTGATAGTGCATCTCCTGTTTATAGAAACCTATGGAGGTAATCATTTGAATTCATCCTCTAGATTATGTACTAAATTTATTAGCTACTATCCAATAGTTGTTGAGATATTTAACTAAAAGCATAAAAATGTGAAAAAGCTGATGGAAGTGGAAAAATCAAGGGATAATCAAACTCAACAGGATTCATCCTCTGAAGAGCTTCGCTGTATAACATGTCATAGAACATTGTCTAATAGACCAATCTGGGCCACAGTGGTGGACTGACCAATATCGCCATTATGCGAGCGTGGATTAAAAGTATATGTCAACTTTAATATTCAGTGCTGCCATATCCTATTTCACGCATGAAAAGCAACTTCTTTTTTTTACGTGACATGTCCATGTGCCTGCATCATGTGATTCGATCACATATGATAATAGGACATGGCCGAGTAATGGCTGTAAAATACATTAATTGTGTGTGTGTGTGTGTGTGTGTGTGTGTGTGTGTGTGTGTGTGTGTGTGTGTGTGTGCGTGCGTGCGCGCGTGCGTGTGTGTGTGTGTGTGTGCGTGTGTGTGTGTGCAGTCATGCAAAAAACGGCAAGTGACAAACTGACCCTCGGTTGCATTTGACAACTCATTTTTTCTTCCACTGAAAGAAGAAAACACTTTTGCCAGTATGGTGGGTTCATTTCCGGTACAGTTCCCTTTTGTTTCAAAGACAGATGTTTGTGTCTCTGTCTTGATGATGCAGCAGGGCAGATGAGTACAATACTAGAAAGATCATTTTAATTTGTGAAAAGTAAAGTTGATTTAATTGTAAAACCGTGGACAAGTGATTTGGCTTGTATTAAGAAAATAAAACTTTAGGACTCAATATACTGGAGAAATACTGCACATCGGAGTGTTGTTCAAACAACGTATATCCAGCATCATGGCAGCATGTGATTTACATGCCACATAACCATTACTAATCAATATTGTCCTTTGCCCATAAGACAGACATGGGTAAACACTCGATCAAAGCACATGCTCCTCTAAGATATTAATCAGTCCAATCTGCCCAGTGCTTTGCATTAAATCCCTTCTGTCCTGCTCTGGTTATGAATATCATCCCGCAGGCTGTGCTATTAATAAGTGGACACACACACACACACACACACACACACACACACACACACACACACACACACACACACACACACACACACACACACACACACACACACACACACACACACACACACACACACACACACACACACACACACACACACACACAAACACACATACTCACTGTGAAGATATGGACCAGAACAAGGCAGCCACTGATCTCTACGGGTGAACTGCTTAGAGCAGCGTTGAATAAGTGTTGAGGGAATCGAGTCCAATCATCACCACAACACAACACACACACACACACACATTCACACACTCAAACACACACATGTGCGCCATTCATGCGGGATTCCATGTGATGTAGAGCCTGGGGCAATCACAGTCCAGAGTCTGCGGTGATAAAGGAACCTCATTGTTCCCCAGACAGAGGCTGGGCTGGTTTCTGGGACACTGAAGCACCCTGCCGAGCATGTAGCGGGGTCACATGTCACATGACAGACGGAGCCGAAGCTTTTTAAAGATTAGAGGGGAAAGGGGAAACAGGGGCGAACGAGGGGATATGGTGTTGCAGCCAGTCGAGTCAGAGTCGCTCACTGTACTGCTGCACACACACACACTGGATAGTCTTAATTCTTATTTCAAATTTTCATGGATAAATAAATGACAAATATTTATTGTACGACAGTCTTAACGAATCCTATCACAAAGTCCCCTCCAACAATGGAGAAACTAACGAAATGTAATTCTTTGTTCCATTTTAGTTTCCTGCAACGATCCTGAGTGAGAAACAAACTCTGTCGGCAGGCAAATCTGCAGAGTGAATAAAGTTTCTCTTCTTTTCTATCTGATCTTGCATTGGAGCCTTCTTCTATATGTTACAGTAAAAGTTGCAGCCCTCAAAAGAGCATCCTATTTTTTTCCATTGGCAAATGTTCCCCTCCATTCTCTGGTACTGGAACTCTGCCTTCTGAATGTCACAGCTGAAAGCAGCCATAAGGCTCATACATTAAAAAAAAAAAAGTTTCTTGGAAAAGCAGTTGTGGCAGGAAATAGAAAATAAATCTGGGTGCATATATCCATTATCAGGGCACGTTATCGTCAGAGGGGAGTCTGCGGAGAGAGAGGAAACCAGGCTGGCTCTCTATGTGCGCCGTAAGATAGGGGAAACCAATTTTCACCTCCTCCCTCCACGTTCCCAACATACTACTTGATTCAGCCCTCGCTAAGTCTGCACAGCCTGGTCTGAATCATTTTATCTAAATAAGCTACCCAAATGTTTTACACCTCTGCATATTACTGAGTGGCGATAAGGTGCTGGTTCACCATTCTGCGCAAAGCATCTCTTCTTTTCCTTTTTTTTTTTTGGCCCTAACAAAGATGACTGTAAGCCGCTGTGCATGCGAAGGCTGCAGAAAGATAGAAATGTGCAAAAATAAGGCGGCGAGAGTGTTTTAAAATCCTGCCATTCCTTATGCCCTCGACGATAAAACAACAGACAAGCCATATTTTATGTTTGTGTTAAATATTCCCATGCGCGGCACCTCTATGACAGCTTATTCTCAGGCAGATTTATCACAGCCCTTATCTGCTCAACTCAACAGACAAAGGCAAGGCGCACGGCTTACGCTGCGGCGTGCTGATGCCTGGGGCGCAAGACAAAGCCTACAATCAATACAAATCTACAGTCTATACATTGAACAAGAGTGGGTTGACACACATCCTTCCAGCAGCCATACATCACAACTTCTTATCTAATTAGCTCCCTGAAGAGCATTACACGTCGGCCAATTCACTCATTGTACTCTCTGCCGGAAAAAAAAGAATATGCGGTCCACACTACGTGTTGTTGCTCTTTGTTGTTGTGATGAAGGGAATCTATTAATGATTCAGTACAGATTTAAGGAAATATATAATTAGACTTAACACCAATTAATCAATGTGCTTCATCCAATTCACCATGGGAAATAATTCATACTTAATTCTATGATCTGCTACAGTTCAATCACACGATCAAACCTCTTCCAATGCTCATACCGAGGCAGCTAAAGCTCTCATCAGGGACAAAGAGATACCTGCTGCAGTTACTTTGTTAAGGGTTTTCCCAACAGCTCCTGCACAGAACTGGTTATATTTTGATGTTTAAGAACAAATCTGGAAAGTGCCACCGGGTCACAAACCTTAATTTCCCTCTTGAGAATCTATTTTCGGAAGCAAGCTGTACACGCTCATAATGACGACAAAACAGCTGTATGTTGCGATGTCCCTTTTATTTCCATGTTGTTCATTACGACGCACTTAAATGGAAATCCCCATCAAAATCAAAATCCCCATAAAATCATACTTGCGCATTCATTCTTAGTTTTAATGTGCTTCCTGTAAGAGTCCATGTGGAATCAACTTCCAAGTCCTGAGAGGGCCGTATATAAATATCATATTTATCTGCTTAAAGCGTTCAGAGGAGGCAGCTAAATTCCATGTCCTTGGTCAAAACATCATAGAGACCAGAAGCATGAAGGTCAAAATATCTCTTTCTCTTGGTATGAATCTTCTAAGTTTTAAATCCAGGGTACAAATACCCTCTTCTGTGTCTACAGCTGCACGTGGACGTTTCCCTGCAACAGCAGTCAAACAACAGTGTGAGCAACCCAACTGGAACACAAGGGATTAAGTGCCACCCTAAAGGACCCCTCAGTGGTGGTTTCTCTGCCTCAGTCCAATTTATCCTGCCTGTCCAAGAATTGACCCGGCAACTATGCGGTCCAAAGTTCACTTCTATAACCCTTAGGCCACACTCTTTCTTTCCTTTTTGTGTAAACAGTTGTGTGCTTTATACTGTATGTCTTTGTTCACAAAGGGGAAATAAAAAAGAGTATAACATTTGCCTCTGGCTCCTAGTGGTGTGACCACTGCACCTTCTTTCAATAAATATCCTACACATACATTAAAGTGGATGGGCTTTCTCCTCCCTGTAACATCACTGCATCACTCACTGCTATCCTGGAGGATTCTGGGCTGTTAAGGGTGAAAATGAAAATAGTTTTTCTCTTTTTGTCTGGAGTCAAATACATTTGGGGATTCAATCTCAGAAATGCGCTCACCTTTCTTCATTTATCCCCAAAAGGGAAAATATGAGCGACTAGATACTGGTTAAGGAAAGATTACCGTAGGGGGAGGATGTCAGTGGGTCTAGACCACACTGTTCCTGGAGGGAAATATGACAGCATGTGCATCAGCAGCAGAAAGAAATATATAGAAATACAAGACTCAACTTCTTTGGCCTTCTTCAAGTGTCTGACTGATGCTGATTTTAATTCAGTGCAGTGGTGTGAGGCAGATGACTAATTTAGAGAAGCTCCCTGCCAGCGCACCCTGTTCAAAAAGCATCTGTCACTTCATGAGAAGATGTGTAGCCTATACAAGCGTATTCAGTAAAGTCAATATGTTTGCTAAAGCCTTAAATCAGCTATTCAACCGTCTTTAACATAAATACCACGCTTGACATATTAGAGACTCTTTATCTCCTCTTGTTCTCGTTATTCATTTATCTCTGAATTGTTCAATGCACCTCGTGTGGTTTCAAAGTTATCAAATCACTGCTCTGTTTTCAGATTTTTGAAGCAAACCCTTTGAAGCTTTTTAAGGATTTGTCTTTTATTCTTACTAACTTATATTTGTATTATTTTTTCTGTCTCTTAGTGCAACAGTCTGTTCTGACACAGTCATACATAGTGTGAGTTCCATATTTGACAAAACCTACATCTAAACCAAATATTTATGAATTTCCCTCTGCAGTACATGCTTCTATCATACAAAGTATTGTTTTTAACGTAGTCTAAGAGCATTGACATTTCAATAACAACATTTTAAGAGCATAAGTGCTGATTATAATTCTGCTGTCAATCTTGACTTGAACTATCCCTGCTGACTTTGAGTGATGCTAAAGTGAAGGGAAACCTCTGAGACTTTTTTATGTTTTTTTTTTTTTAACATTAAACATCTCTTCAATGTCTCAGCACAGTTCAATATTATTTATAAATGTGTGCAGTCACAGACTTTATTCTAGTGTGAATACATAGCTTCATAATATTCCCCAAATTGTACAATAAACTCTCAAAGGAACAGCAGTGTGGAATGTACTTAAGTACGTTCACTCAATAGTGATCGAATATCATTAAAAAAAAAAAACACTTGAAGGGGACATTGTTTCTGCATAATGAATACTACTACTCATGTAAACCTTGATCAAATTTCAGTCTGAATGCAGAAGTTGCACTTGTAATGTAGTCATTTTACCTTATTTCTACTTTTACATGTAAGGATCCGAATATACTTCTTCCACCACTGCATGTGAGTCATACGTTTGGCCACCTACAGCCCATCAAACAGTCACCTCCACTGGCTTACATACAAATGCATAGTGGCTGTGCATAATGAAACAAGTGCTGCTTTGAGGATGTTGCTGGTGGAGGACCAAAAACCGAATTAGTGTGGTTTCCATCCAAACAAGGTTAAAAAGGCCCGTGACATCATCTCTGTGTGGATAATTGTTCGAGTGGATGTTATGCTCTGTCATGTGCACTCAGTTTCATGATGACAAAGTTGTATAACAGAACAATGTGAACACGTTGTTATAAATCTGCTGCAAAGGACTGTGGATGTCTATTGCGGAGGATACACAGGCTTTCTGTGAGACAGAATTTAATGCATGTGGCTACTGGAGTGCTTCAGTTTCAATCTTCTGTGAGACGGGACTTTTGTCTTGTGTGCAGTCTGTTAATTGCTTCCTCATTGGCAAAACGTACATGTTACATCTCGCTACAGGCATATTAATTGAGGAAATGCTTTGTAGAGAAAAAGGACTGACTATTCACATTCTTTCACTAACCAGACTGCATATAGAGGTCACATCTGAGACCATCTCTGACGTTGCCTGCCTGCAAATATAGTCAAAGAAAAATGGTAAACCTGCCTCACTAAATTCAGTGATGGCGTCGCATTTTTAAAGATCCGTGTAATCTGCACTCTTGTCATCACGCAGTGATTCTGCTAAATGTGAAAATGTGGAAACACTGACAGCATATTTTGATGAAATGTTCAGAGATGCATTGCCTGACAAGAATTGCTTTACACTCCTGCTTTTTTTTTTTTTTTTTTTTTTTTTTTTTTTAAGGAAAGGACATGCAATATGATTATACTTAAGGTCATAAGTCAGGTTTCAAATTCCAGTCAGTAAGTGCACACAGCTTTTTGAAAGTGACCGTATAGATGAGGTCAAACTTTAAAGCCTATATTTATTTATTTTTTCTTTTTCTTTTTTTTTCCTCAAATGCAGCCTAAGCTCTGCTGCTGGCTTTCAAACGAAGTGGACAGATTAAGCTGAGTTAGGCCTACTTTCCATAGATGTGTTGGCGTGGCACTTTGAAATCCACACCCCCCTCCCCTTCCTTCCCCACCACCTTTCTTTCTGCAAAAAACGGTAGAGGTGACACATTCATACTTCTTAAACTGGAAGGTAGCGAGATTAAAGAAGGCAAGCGTCCGTACAAAAAGTCAACTGTTGCTAAAAGAAAAAGAAAGAAAAAGAACAGTGTTACTGTTCCTCAGTATTTCATACCCACAGTGTACAATACATGTTGAGTGTATTACTGTTTGTTATGATGGTGCTGGTGGCAATGATGATGAAGATGAAGATGGTGTGGGTTAGGGAAATTGCATTTTCCATCTTTATTTTTGTTATTACTGTCAACTCAAGGTTGATCCTCAAATTTTAAGAGGCAGATTTTTGCCGTTCTTTTAGTGCAACCATGATGTAAACACTGCAACTGCTTCTACTGGCCGGAATTAAATCTTAATTCAGTCAAGTATGCAAGAGTGAAAACACAACAAAATACGTGGTACTTTAGGACTCCTTTTTAAGAATAAAATAACTTTTCAGTTCACCCGTCATACTAAGACTCAAACTCATTAAAGACTTTGATTTCTTTGAAGACATGTACGATTATCCACATTTTGGTCACAGCCATGTCAGATGAGTATGAATAAATACTTTGTATTTTAGAAGTAGGTCTGAACTGCTGTTGAAGGATTTCGGGAGTAATTGCAAAAACACTCACAGTAATGATTCCTCTGGTCCATAGTGGCTGTGAAGAGGTCACTCCTCAGCACAACTCCAATGTATGAGATGGGCGGGAGGGGCACTTAAAAGACTGCAACTTTGCAGGACACTCACATGGACTGAGGCGGCTGAGGTGTCATAGCTTTAAAAGGAAATTTTGCTTCAAACCAAAAGATAGGGATCTCATCTCCCATGTCTTATTCTTGAAAAAAAGGATCTCTTCGTGACCAGAGTGGGCAGGAGGAAACATCACAGCAAGACTTAACAAAGTCTGAACCTGCCTTTTGATGCGAGGCTAACAAGTACTGTGTATAAACCCCTCAGCATCAGATGTTTGACAACAGCTGCTAACTTGATCCCATTGACATTCATGTATTTAGGTCAGTTAGGCTAAGCTCAACATTCAGTGTGTCATCAAACTGCACGCAGGACATCAAGACGTGTTCTTATGTGACTCTTCAGGAGAGGAAAATGGGATAATTCACTCTCACCAGACTCGCTCTATAAATGAACTGTGAATTCAAATTTCTCTGTAAGTGAATTATTCGCTCGGCTGTATGTCGGTGACTTTGTGTGCCTCTTTTTAAAATAACAGATCAGTCAAAGCAGAAAATCTGTTTGCTTCTTAAAATACTCAGCTTGGCAATACAATCAGCTGAAGCACTTGTTTACGGGCAAATGCTGATTAGATCGGGTGCACACATGGTAGCTCGACTGAAACATATCCCAGTTTATACATAATGTCTCATCACAACATCACAAAAGGAGAACAAACGGACGAATTCAAAACAAGAAAGAAATCATCTCTTTGAAACATTTATTATGAAATTATAAAGGTAGAATAGCACTGTTCAAATAAAGCTTTTGTAAACAGAATAAGGGTTGCAGTGTACTGGAGAACCGGAAGAGTTTATTTCAGATGTAATTAATGTATACCCAGCAATGGAAATAAAAAAAAGAAAGAGCAGGGCAAATAAATAATACAAAAGAAAATATAACAAGTCCATTATTGTTTAACACAGCACATTTGGCAAGATTACCAGGAGTTCAATTTACATGAAACATCTCATATATACAAGAAAGATTTACATCGATGAGGGTTACAGAGTCTTTGTGAGCTATGGGGCCCAGTGGCAGAGCAGTCAATGGCAGTCACATTTCAAGTCAAGTGAGGCTCTTTGCTTGAGGGGGCTTTTGGCTGGCAGTGCCATTATCACAACTATTAGTGTAGACACTGGCACACGCTAGTGACAGAGCAGCGGCCTGTGTGTTACTTGACACAACAACCCAATGACAGGGACACGTCTCCCTGTGGGTTTGTCATGTCAGGATGTACAAGCGCTGCTTTTTGCCCATCTTTTACCCACACGCCCTTTTTTTTTTTTTTTTTTTTTTTTTTTTTCCTCTCCAATGATAAACGCAGAGAGGACAATAACGGGAGGAAAGTTGGGCAACGTGCTGGACACAAAGCACCCTCATCTGTCACAAATGATCAGAACACAAAGGTGAACACACCCTTGGTGATTTAACATTACATGTAACGGCACTGACCCCCATAAAACATGGGTGAGAGGTTAGGGCTGGAGACGGGGGGAGAGGAGGGGAAGGAGGGGGTTAGGAGTGGGTGGAGGGGCCAAAGTGAGGGGTGGAAAAAGGAGAGATGGGTTGTTGGGGTGTGGGGGGAGGGAGGGGCATTCAAACAATGAAGTAGCATCATAACTTCATCTTTTTATAGATCTTTTTTTTTTTTTTTTTTTTTTTGTAGACAAGCAAGAAGTCAAGAAACATTTTCTTCCACCCTCTACTCCGATAAAATCTGAGAGAATTCAGATGAGGTGTTGATACCTTAAGTGCTTTAAGCTGCAGTTTGTCTTTTTTTCATAATGCGCTGTTTGAAAAAATATGAAGCTAGTATGTCAACTTGATTGATTGCCGCAGAAAAATGGGAAATGCATTTTGTGGATTAGCGAAAACATGGAGATGAATTAAGTAATGACACTCCCACAAAAGCCGCAATGACTTTTGTGCGTTAATTTCCCAAAGCAAATGCCCTGAGGATTGATCATCAATCAATTTGCTTTTGAAATCTGCAGAAATGGAAGATTATTTCTGAGATGAATGGGTTGCCAGCCAAAAGTGATGGACAAACAACAACAAACCAGAAAGGAAAAAAAAAAAACATAAATCACATACAGTATGCACATACACATAAGACCTTTTGGTATGAGACAAGATGTGTCATTATCACAACTGTTTCACAGAACAAAACAGCGTAATGAGCAACGGTTTCTGAAACTTTATGTTCATGTCATGAACATAACATGTCATGGACATGAACATAAATAAAAAATGAATTAAATGTGTCCACAATAATACAATACAAACAATAATAATACAAATAATTAAATATAATTCCTGGTAATTTGCCATCATTTGTGTTTTGGCAGCCCTGCCCCTTGCAGTTACAAACAACAAAGACAAAAAAGAAAGACCAAAAAAAAGGCTATAAATAAATAAATATATCAATATATTAAAAATCTGTAGCACTTCATTTTTCTCAACAGGGGAAAATAAAAACATATAAATGAACTCCACAGTTCAGCCAGTGTACCACCAGGGAGCTTTGATTTATTTTGTTGTTTTGTGCAGACAAAACTGGATCCCCCTTGGGGCAATAATCTACTCTGATAGTACTCACACCCACTACCTTCATATAGCCTGCAATCCATTTCATTTCCTTTTACCCACCTAGACATGGAGGACATGACAAGTTTTTTTAAAGAAACACAATGTTCTCTGCGGTAAAGAGCCTTGCAAATCCTCCACTGATGACTTAAAGCTTTGATGGAAACTTCACTCGCAGACTTACTGGCTTACGATCTCCGGGTAGCTACCTTTGTTTTGATGATCTGCTACATTTGACTCAGTTGGAGAATGCAGTATATAGTCAGGTTTGATGTTAGCAACAGACCCAACAGTACGTAACACAGAGTTTGCTCACAGGTTTGGATAGTTGATGCCTTTATAGTGATTTAACAAGCCTAACTACGTATTCGTACCCACAATACAAATTCAAGATTTTACACGTCGGTGTCCTTATTTTGAAGAAAATTTGAAAGCCACGGGAACATCATCAGCCAAAAGTATCAAGGACATTTTGAGTATAAGAGATCACAAACGCAGTATCCTGATTAAGTGACAGGATAGCTGCGGAGAAGGATGTATGATCACAGTTGACAACAATCACTGGCCTCTCTCCATCTTCCTCTTTCATACCGCCAAACTCTGTGTCAGCACAAGATATCGCAACAGACTTTTCCCCTCAGGTGCAACATTGTCATAGTTCATTAATCTTCTCAAACTTCGCCTGCTGCCATCAGCCCCCGTACATACTACTAATCCCCTTATTAATGTGGCAAATGAACCTGCACAAGAAGGACGACTCCCCCAAGGCTCCGTAATTACAATGGTCTGTACAAACTCCTGTTTGCATAGAATGTCCATTCATTAAATGTACTGACAAGACAACTCCTGGAATAGTCTACGAAGGATTCTCGTCTTTTTTTTTTTTCTTTTCTTTTTTTTGTTTTGTTTTGTTCCTCGCCGGTCTTTCTCACATCCTGCACTTTAAACTGAATACTCCATCTCCTGTAATATTTAATAGCCTGCTCATTGTTAGTGTCTGATATGGTAACATAAGTCTATTTTTTTACCGTGGCAGTCACAACAAGAAGGAAAACGATACAATGAGTCACATCTGGGCAGAAAAACGGGCAAAATTTGAAACCCCAAAATCTCCACAATTATTTCGATGAAGTCGACCCATATGAATACGTTCTTTATGTACTGAAACGATGGTGCAACTGCAGTAAAGGGAGCTGCTACACGTCCCCACAGCTAAGGCATGATTTGTGGTGTAGAAGAGCAGTGTGAGATAAGTTAATTGTATGTACACACTTCCTTTCACTGGTTGCATTCTTTCTGCCGTGCAAGAGATAAAAAGAAAAGTAATCACCAACAGCAATTAAGACTTGTTACACGTGCGGTGGTCAGGGGACGTGGTTGCACAACTGAAAACACCACGCGGGGTCCATAATTGTGCATCCTAATATCTACTGTAATGTATATTTTCACAACAAAGCGAGGCGAAAGAGGACACATCGAATACGAATGTACAGTATATATGCTTGTTAACTCAAGAGACGATTAGCAGCCTTATTTTCACATTCACCAAGAAATGTGTTTAAGGTTAATGGTGAAGAGTGAGGACTTAAAAATATGGATTGTATTGTCTGGGCAACTGCTTTCAAACCGCGCACCCCTCAGTGAAACCATGTTAACTTGATCATAACCGGAGCCCTGGGATATGCTGTACAGTACGTAGTTAATACGTAGCCACTGGGTTCGTGCTGTGTTAGTGAACCACATTCATGTCGAAGACGACTGACAGGAGGAGAGTAACACGGGTGGTGATGATTATACTTGGGTTTCTTAGACGCTTGTTTTGCCTTGTGAAACTAGGACAGTGTTTTCATGCTTTTTTTTCCTCAGTGTTGTTTACACTAATGTAGGTCCCTAGAGGGGGGGGAAAAAAAATCAGTGAGCGGGGGAACAAAAAAAAAAGAAAAAAAGAAAGGCAAGGACGGCTCCTATTGCTACCAGCAAAGTTTGGGGTCCCTATGAAGCTGACTCCACGAGGCAATTGTCTGTGATGACACTGTTGTCTGTTATTTCTATATGTTCCATATGCTCAGAGAAGACGACGCCACTGAAATGTTCCTGCTTTGCTCCATGTACTGTACTTTTCTCCCTGCCAGCGTCTTTATCAATTTCCTTTCCGTTTCCTTATTCATTGATTGGGGCTGATGTTGCATAGAAGTGACTCTTGAGAACTGGCCCAAAATGGCTTTTCAATTCTTGGAGAGAAGGTCAATTTAAAAAGCTATTCCCCTCAGCTTTTCGTGTCTCCTCCTCTTCAACATCTTCTTTCACTTAATTGCTTATTTGGTGCCAACTTCAGGCAGCAGTGGGTGATTGGTGTTGGTTTGTTCCTCGTAAAGCAGCAAATTTCATCATTCTATCATAAACCTTTGCAATGTTTTACTGTATATAGTACAACAACTCAGCATCCAACTGGCTGCAATTTAAAACCAGCACATTAAATCATATTTTACAACTTTAAAACTAACTGGTAATAACATTAAATGATATTGACTCTTTTTTTTTTTTTTTTTTTTTTTTAATCTTCTATGTATGTATAAGAAATCTTTTAATAATGTCATTCTTATCTTTTTCCGAAGCGCTTCTACTCCGCAGGGAATATGATATGATAATCCAATGATATTACCTTTTGGATATACTGTCTATCTAAAGAGTCACTCAAAGGTAATTGGTATTTTTTTGTTTTTTTTAGCTTTTGCTTCTTTTTTTTTTTTAAATTACAGCAAATGTTTTTTATTCAGGCAGAAATCCAAAAGGAATGAAACACGCTTGATGGTCATTTGCTTGTCAATGCTCATGAAATGGAGATGACATGCACATGTCAATACAAATGGCTGCATTGTGCAAAACAATCAAAATATGGACGGAACAATGGCATTGATAGCATAGCCTGCTTTACCCAGTAAGACGCATCAGTGCAGTCAGTGCAGTCTAATCATTTTACCGCGATCAATAAGTGCCATTTAACCTCCAATCTGAGCTGGAATCTGTCTGTGGAGTAATTATGACTGAGAAGCAACCAGATACTGTTTGCCTTTAGAGGCTTCACTTGTTCCAATAATAAATTAATGCTCATGAGAAAATGTATTTGTGCATATTTATTTGAGTAGATATTGCTAATGAAAGGACATCTTATTTCTTATACTTTTTATTACAGTAATAGGTTTTATTTAGCTCTAAATAATATTGTTTTGCCATTAAATGAAAAAAATAATAACTGGATTATGATTTTTTTTTTTTTTAATTCTAAGACACGATTATAAGATGTTATTATAAGACATGTTTCATGTTCCAGCCCTAAAGATATGTGTTAATATCATGTGGTTAGATTGGCACTTCATTGAACTGCTTTAAGTCGTGAATAGAAAGTCAAATTAGACTGAGGCACGAATTGAGATCAGTTTCAACCCTCATTTTCTGTAAGGACTACATGTTTGCTGTACAGAAGTACATAGAAAAATATAAATCAAACTGTACAGAACGTTTCGGAGGACCGCGAGCGATAAAAAGTGTCTGTATCAGTGCATTATTTATATTATCGGTGGCACCATATAGAACACACTCCTTTGAATCATCTGTCAGAATTATTGATTCCAGTAAATCACGTGTGGAATTGTGGGATGACTGAGCAAATCAATGGAGTTGTGCTTACAGTATAGTGTCATATCTCATGTGTCCCCCTCTAGGGTTGAATAGCACCCCCCCCACCACCACCCCTATCCCACCCGCCACCACCATCACCCATTTCATCGCCTCGTCTCGCCTCGCCTCTATCTCTCTCTCTCTCTCTCTGTCTCTCTCTCTCACACACATCACCAACCACACACACACACACACACACACACACACACACACACACACACACACACACACACACACACACACACACACACACACCAACGGCGCCTGGCAAATGACGGCACACTGAATGCCTCTTTTGACTGCTACCTCTCACACAGAAACACATTAAATGCAACCCCAGATGCAGTGACCCGGAGGTATGCATCGACAGGAGTCACACAGTGTCACCCCTGTAATCCCACTCTCTCTTCCGGATAGATCTTATCACTCACATCTCTAACTGCCATTATCAATCTTCCCCGCGCAGCCTCTGCATCATTAGGCGAGAGTATTTCACTAAGAACACTAACATAGGTTTCTCTCCTTTCTTCTCCTCCCTTGCATTTATAAGTCCACTGCAGGTTGGCGTAGTGCCAGGCTGTGCCATGCAGCGCAACACTGCCACCTAAAGGTTCAGTACCACCACCCGTCAAGCCTGACCCACTGACAAGAGTGTCTCTGCCTGCCTTCCTCCCTCTGCACTCTTCCCTCTTTTCTGCTGCTCCCTGTATTTGTCCACGTGTGTTGCATTAGATTAGAACTGTGTGTTGTGTAGTGGTGCTTTATTAGCAGAAAAATTAATAAGGCTTTGATAAAAAGCAGCATGGATTACGTTGAAATTTGAGGCTCATTATTGGCTAATCCTTTTTGAATTGGATGTGTATCAAGTTCCAGACAAGCTTCACTCAGTTCGCTAGTGTGCTTTGAGGGGAGGCATTTAATTCAAGCTTAGATGATGTGGCAAAGCCTACAGTGACATTCACAATACCAGCACAGCAGACTAATTATTGACTGTTGCTATTGCTGCAGGTGTTGAAAAGGTTACAAAATCTTTTGTGATATTACAATACACACCAAAACAAAGAAACAAACAAAAATAAAACATGAACACACTCAAGAGTTTTATGAGGAGAGAGGTGAGAAGTCAACTATTTTTGGGGGGGATTTTTTTTTTTGGGGGGGGGGGGAAGAATGTGTGCAGCATTTCTCTATGATGACAATAGTAATCTGAGTAGATAGGCAAGAAAAAAATGTTTCTTTCACAAAGAACATTGAGTCACAATTAATGTTATGTTGGTACATTTTACCAGTGATCTAACCTGGGTGCTGAAGAGACAAAATAAGGCAAGGCAGTCACTCACCCACTTGCATTTTGTTAAATATGAATTAAATATATACTAATGACAAAACATCAGTCTATAATTATTACCCCCAAATTATGCACGTGATTGTTGAGTCCATAATCAACTCCATTAATTAGCTATTGTTCAAGTTACTTTTTTCATGTTTAAAGTTGAGAAACAGGGGAGCTTGCTCAAGCAGTAAGTCTCCTGTTCTCTTTCCTGTTGCTTCACAGTACCTTAGAGCGAGTCCCTAATCTAGACTGGCACTTTAGCACTGTGGAACAGGGCAGTTATAGGCAGTACTTATAGACCAGTAAAAGTGCTCTTTTACCTGCTGTCTGGTGTGCATGGGCCCCTTCGTCTTGAACCCTCCTTGGGAGCTGCACTCTGAGGCACTGAAGTGGTCGGAGCTCGTGGAGGATCTCTTGGAAAGGGTGTCACAGCCCCCAACAAATGTGTTATCCAATGGGAGCTCCTGAATCACGTGATGCTTCTTCACCGAAACCGGCGTGTCGGCCTTGAGGTGGAAGGCCGACTGAGGCGAGGCGGACTTGTAGTGCCGGGCCAGGTCTGGGCTGCTGGGCTTGAAGGTCGTGGTAGGCGTGGCATTCCAATCAAAGCGTCCAATCCCTTGCTCCTCCAGCTCGGTGGGCAGACTGATGGTTCCGTTGATTGGCTCGTGGGCTGGGTCGTCAGGTTTGTTCCCCTCGATGGTGACAAAGTTGAGCAAGGAGCTTTTGGGGGATTTCCTTTTCTTGCGTTTCTTCTTCTTGTTCTGCTTGTTTTCTGTGTTGGGCGACATCCACTCGGCCCCCTGTTTTTTCCTCTGTGCGGCTTTGAACCTGGAAGCATGGCGGCAGCGCAGCAGCACAGTGACAAAGATGACAATAATCACCACTAAGGCGCCGGTAACGAAGGCTATCATTATAGTTAAATAGTCACCGCTTTGATAAGTTTCACTGCTTTCACCAATGTTGCGGTCAATCGGGGTCTCCATGGTGCGTCGGATGAGATCATAGATGAGTGTTGAGTTGCCCACAGTGTCATTGACGTATAGAAACACCAGCACCAGAGTATGGAGAGATTTGGGATATCCCAGGTCACTGATATTGACCACTAATCGGTGTAAGCCTATGTCAGTCACTGCTGGTTTTTCCTCCAGAGTAATATTCCCAGTGACGGGGTCGATTCTGAACAGACCCTTGTTGTTCCCGCTCACAATCGTGTATTTGAGTTCTGCATTCATCCCTGTATCACCGTCTACAGCAAACACCTCCGCCACCACAGATCCCGGGATAGAGGAGAGGGGGACGAGCTTGAAAGATGTGTTGGAGGGGGGGTAGATGACGATGGGGGTGTTGTCGTTCACATCAATGACATTGATGGTCACCTTGGCGGCTGAGGAACAGGGAGGCCTGCCACTGTCCACAGCCCTAACGTCAAAAGTGTAGGAGCTCTGTTGCTCCCTGTCAAATGACACGTTGGATTTGATCACCCCAGAGTAAGGATCTAGTATAAAGTTCTCATTGTCATTCAGGATAGAAAGAGAGACAGCAGCATTTTCTCCAGCATCTGAATCTGTCACTGTTATCACTCCCACAGTGCTGTATTTCGGAAGATTCTCCGACACAAAGAACTGAAAGTGGTTATGCGTGAACTTGGGATTGTTATCATTTTCATCCAGCACAGTTACAATAACAGCTGCTTGCGTCTGCAGAGGCGGGGTCCCGTTATCTCGTGCCGTTACAGTGAAGAGGAACCTGTCCTGATCCTCCCGGTCAAAAACCCTGGACGCAGTCAGGACCCCTGTTTTGCGGTCGAGATCGAAAAACGATGCGTTTGGTCCCAGCTGATAGACTATCTCTGCGTTTTTCCCGCTGTCCTCATCTGTGGCAGTCAGAGTAGTGAGGAACAGGTCGCGTTTGTTGTTTTCCATAACGGCCAGCTCGATAACTGGCTGAGTAAAAATAGGCGGGTTGTCATTCTCGTCCTCCAGCCTCACTCTCACCAAGGCGGTCTGATTCAAGCTCGGCTTTCCAGAGTCAGACGCTACAATTTTAAAGTTGTATTCCTTCGTCCCCTCGTAGTCGAGCAGTGCAGATGTCTCTAATAGATACTGGTTGTCGTACACTGCTTTGAGATGGAAGGGCACATCCTTCTCTATGAAACAAATGACCTTGCCGTTGATGTCAGTGTCTTTGTCTGACACTGTGATGAGAGCTATCTTGGTATTGATGGGATCCTTCTCCGAGAGGAAAACAGTGCCATTAATGGGACTGATTATGTATCTCAGGTCTATATTCGGTGGATTGTCATTAACATCTGTCACATTTATGGTAACTGTAGCTCTGGCTGGACTTGAGCTGCCATCACTAGCTAAAACAGAGAGCTTGTGAATAGCAGTCTCTTCTCTGTCCAGAGGCCTCTGCACTGTAATTAGGCCAGATGTTGTATTTAATGCAAACAGTCTTTTTGTAGCAGGAGGCACCTGAGTCCCAAATACATAATGTATCTCTGCATTTGCCCCAATGTCTGCATCTGTGGCCTGAAGCTGCACGACAGACGTGCCAATAGGGGAGTTCTCTGGTATGTGCACCTCTATCTGGCTCTCTTTAAACACTGGTTTGTTGTCATTCACATCCGTTACAGTAACTTGGAGAATGGCAGTGCTGGATTTCTGCGGACTGCCACCATCCTCCACTTTAATCTTCATCACATATGTATCCTTCTGCTCTCTGTCCAGATTCTGCTGCACAATGAGCTGAGGCCACTTCTCCCCCTCGGGCGTTTCTACTATGTCTAAGCCGAAGGCACTTTGCCCGTTGATCAGCTCGTATTTGTGGACGCTGTTTGGGCCGGTGTCCGGGTCAGTGGCAGAAGGAATGGCAAAGCGGCTGTTAATGAGCGTGTTCTCCGGGATGGAGATGTTGATCACAGGGGACGGGAACATGGGGGCGTTATCATTTGTGTCTTTGACAATTATTTTGATCTTAATCAGCCTGAAATAATCATTAGGTAGGATGACCACTTCAATTTCAAAGGAGCACTCGCTGTCCTCAAACGAGGGGCCAGGGCACAACTTCTCCCTGTCGATTCGGTTTGATGTTGTGAAGATCTCCCCGGTGCTGCTCAGAACGCGAACCAGTGGGTTATCTCCCGCTTTGGAGACGAGCCGATACACAAGATTAGCACTTGCTCCAGTGGCAGCATTTGTATGGGAAATGTTTAGGTCCTTTGGTATGTTTCCAATGAGGACATTTTCTTGCAACTCCTCTCTGATGGGGTAAATCAGCTCTTGGGCTATTGAAGGGTCTAGCCATATGCAGGCGAGTAGGGTGCCCAACAGGTAATAGTCTTTTAGATCCATGACAGTCTTAATGCGTTTCCAGCCGTCACAACTCAAAGGTTTCTTTCTATGCAGCGTTGCCACAGGCAGTGACTCCTTGCATGTGATGGCAGGAATCTTCCACGAACAAACCTATGAATATATGACAGAGTTTCCCTTCAGTGAACTAACTTCTCAATGCACAGTAATTAGATTTAATTAACAAGCAACCCAACCCTCCCTCCTCACAGTCAGCTGTTTAGTCTAAGTTTTTCTGACATGATTTACTGTTGTATCTACAAATAGGCATTAATCATGGCATTCAAACATTTTTTTTTTTTTTTTTTTTAAATCAACAAATACACTGCAGCAACCATTTAGGCAGCTATTCATGTCTGTTTCTCCCTCTCTAAATCCCCCACATGTTATGGTCACTAAGAATTTCCAGCGCCTCAAAGCCCCATGGCCACAAAACTTCACAACACATTACACAGTCTTATTAATTTTACACTTAAATTGCCAAAATTAAAGAGCTTAAGCTGTGTGTGGGCTCCTAAACGAATGAATGCGCATGAATGAAGCCTACAAAGTAAGCTCAGTCAGATTTGGAATTCTTAGTGGGCAACTGAGACCTATTCTTATCTTACATACCCAAATCCGTTGCAGCGCAGGGGGAGAAAAACTGGAGTGTGTCAGCTCAGTCTTCTCATCCAGTGTGCTACCGTGTGCGAGTTTATTCAGGAAAAGATATCCTTCTCTGTCCAGGAGAGAGAGAGAAAAAAATAATCGCCCCGCAGGAGTAGTCAGACTCTGAAAGAGGTTTTGGGTAAAAGCAGCTGGTCGCACAAACTGGGGAGAATTAGAGGCTGCATATGTCGCAGTTCCTTTTCCCCCGTTTAACTTCAGGAACGGACGGGATCTAATTGTGCGACCTGCGGTGATTGCAGTAATCAGCGTCGCTCTCCAGCAGACACAGGAAGGTGGTCAGTGGTTTGTGGTGTCTTCCATTAGAGCAGGTCCTACAATCAATGCTCATCTCCCGCACACGTCCCGAGAAAACCGGCGGGTTTTTTTTTTTTTCTCCTCTCTCCGCCGGCTACCTGTGAAGGTGAAGGCGCCGACGAGGTGAACGCAGGAGGAGACACTCGTGTCCTGTCATGTTTCAAGTTCACGAAGCTCCATCAATAATCAGACACAAGGTTAAAAAAAAAAAAAAAAAAAAAAAAAAAAAGATCATGAAGACATTAATGGAAAAAACAAGTGTGAAATCTCAGAGTCAATCCCACTTGGAAACGCCAACCTGAACATAAAGGCTGTTCAGTGTGCCACCGATGCGCAGCGTGGATGTGCCGTTTATCCTTGCACTCTCACTCCCAGAGCAGAATATCTTGCACTAACTCTGTGTAAACCCACAGGAGGGGTGGTGAAGTACACCACACCGACGCCCCCCACCCCGCCGACCCTCGTCATTGGACACCGCCCCTCTCTTTCCGTGGCGTCGGCAACCCGAGCGGCAACAGGATTGGCCCGGAGTCACGTCACTTAGCAAACCGGAGGGTTGTCCGTGGTGAGATGCTCCGTGAAGATGCTGCAGGCTGCAGAGAGACGCTTAACCAAAACCCCGAGGCTGGAGGGGGATGATGATGATGATGATGATGATGACGATGATGAAGCTGGCATTGCTGCTGATGATAGCGTAGAAAAAAAGAGTGGATGTCCCCTAGTTTTTACTCTGTGCTTTATTATATAAAAGCAGATAACACTCATTGGCTCTAAAGGGACGCATCTAACACATAAGCCAACCTGTTCGGCTGTTGTCAGGTAGGCTGCAATAATTGGGGTGGACATAAAAAGCGACAAGACGGCAGCACATTAAAAAAAAAAAAAAAAGATGCGCTGTGACGGATATTGACTCGCCAAATATAAACACAGGGATATACAACACAAGCCTTGTGTGAGAGTCACTTATAATTGCACTCTAAACAGAGAATCTGTTGTCTGAGCATGTTTGCACCGGGTGCATATTCTCGCTCTGTCCACCACACTTTGCACCCTGCAGCCAGGCGTCAGCAGTTGTCCGTAAGAAATAACCTTGACAGTTATCCTAGTCATCAAAGCCGCACAGCGGCATGTGCGTAATGGGTGAATTGCACTTCTTTTCTTTCTTTTTTTTAAGTTTACTGCCTCGTGCTCGAGCTGTGATGCTCAGAGGAGGCTGTGATGTGACTTGAGAAGAACCGCAGATGATCTTACTTGACAAGTTTCAGAGCAACAAGAGCAGGCTGAACGGCGCCGAGGAGCCCCAAATGATGTCAGAAGTGACACAAAGGTGACTAGAAAATAACAGATTTAATAGCATGGAAATCAGAGTCAGCTTTACAGATCCAGCCGTCATTTTATTACCTACTGCTATCCAATCATTACTTAATTTCAATGCAGTAGATAACCCTCAATTTGAGCCACGCTCTCTCTCTCTCTCTCTCTCTCTCTCTCTCTCTCTCTCTCTCTCTGCCTGTGCTGCTGCTGAGAAAGGCAAGCTGTTGAGCTCGTGCGCTGAGCAGCCTGTCATGGTGAACACTGCCATCTTGAGGTGGGCCTTCACAAATGCCTTAACCTTCATTTGAGCGTCACATCTTCACAAAACCTTAACCAACCACACATTTCTGAAAGCAAGATTCAGGGTCAGGCTCTCTGAGGGGAGACCACAATGAGGACGACACGATGAGTGAGTCAGTAACAAGCAAATGTAAAAGTGCCAAAAAGCGAGAATGTGCCCCAGTGTCGGGAAGTGATGCGAGGGACACGGGGACCCACACTGTTGAGGTGGGAACTCGACTGCAAATGTCTCCAGAGAGGCTGGCTTATTGCCTGGTCAGCAGTCCATTAGCACAACCAACCTGGTGGCCTGACCTTTCTGCCTGTGGATCCAGCCATCAATGTCCTCAGCTGGGAGAGAGCAGCTAAAGGAGCGATCTGTCACATCAGTTTAAAGTCTGACACCCTGATGTAGAGGAAAAAGTGACAATATAACTGTCTGCGGTGGCGAAACACTTTCTTGCTCTACTGGCCAGCCGGAGTCATTAAGAACCCATCACCTGCTTTCACTTGCTGACTAGGAGAGTGAGTGTCTCGTTTTTTTTTGTTTTTTTTTCTGCAAAACAAGAAATATGCTTAGATTTAGTAGAAATTTCCAACATTGTTGGGTCTCTGAGGTGTGTAATGTATGTGTGAGTAATGTGTGTGTGTGTGTGTGTGTGTGTGTGTGTGTGTGTGTGTGTGTGTGTGTGTGTGTGTGTGTGTGTGTGTGTGTGTGTGTGTGTGTGTGTGTGTGTGTGTGTGCATAAGGATGATTGCACAGTAATTGGTAGTACTGGACAGAAATTATCACATCTGGTGGAGTAATTGTTAAGACAGCGGTATTGATCAGCAACTCTTATCAGAACTCCACACAAGTTTCGTGGACATTTTGTGTCATGGGTCAGTGAAATCGTATTTATTTCGCCTTACAGATGAATTGAGTGTCACATGACCTTGAGTCAGACACCAGAAAGGGCTAAAAATCAGCAACTGCACTGTTCCTCTTTCCAGATTTATCCGCTCTCCCGTTTTTTTTTTTAATCTTATTTAGTCCATTTTGAACTGGCTGCAGCTCATGTGTCTGCCAGTCAGGTTTCTGACAAGTGATGAATAAAGTAGTATGCTAATATATGCTCGAGGTCTTACAATGTACCTCCTATAAACTCACATCGAGGAAAGAGCCTAAGGGAAGTGTCCAAACCTGAGGCCTTATGAGTCCCTGTGTACCAGGTGCAGTCAATCACACGATTCACCTTGGTTTGATTCTCACGCTGACTTATTGACTTGTTCATGCTGTTGAATTTGTCTCATGAATAATACAAGCTACAAATTTGTTTATCTTTCATCTCTATTAAAGTACAAGGTCAAACAGGTAATTTATGTATTTTCTAACTTAAACACAATCTAAGGAGCTGGAGCTGGAAAATGTAAACAGTTGGTGTCACAACTAGTGTGTTGATAGAAAGACATAAGAATCAGGAACCATGACTGAAGGCTGCGTGTGTGTGTGTGTGTGTGTGTGGAAAGTTAAGATGTGTTTATTAATGTAGGACCTTTAATTAATCCAAAAGTTTTATTTTATGTAAACAAATGATTTGCTCTTGCAAACACTAGATGCCTGATGTTTCTATAACAACATTCCTCGTAAGAAAAGTATTTTAACCCTTGTGTTGTCCTTGGGTCAAAATGACCCGCAGCTGTGTTCAACCAAGTTCTATGTTATTTTCACATTTTTGGGGGGATCATTGGTGACAAGGAGGCTGTGAGGGTTTCTTTATAAAATGATGACCAATGATCCCAAGAAATATAAAAATATAGAAATAAAATAGAACTTGGTTGAACACAGCTGCAGGTAATTTTGATCCGAGGACAACAGGAGGGTTAACTATGAGGATAGTCTGAGTGAAAATATTGTTTATAGAGTTTTTGCAAATACATTTTGGTCAGGAGAAGAAGGTATTCCAGAAATTCTATTTGAAATAGTTTTTGTCTCACGATCCATTAGTTAGCCTTTAACATACGTAGGGTCATTTTCTATTACGTACCTCACTAGTGCAAGTGAGAAAAACTGGGCATGGTGAGAAACATGAATCATTTTTAGAGTGTGAGAGCTGTTTGACTTGGAATGCAGCCTTCTTTTTTTTTTTCTGCGTTGTCTGCCTGGTCAGAATAATGCAAAGTAATTTAGCCAAAAGAAGTGTAATTATCCAAGCCAATTTCAATGTCTGAAAGAATTGAACAACATACTGTACAACCTCTGAAAAGAAAACAACTGTCGTGAACACTTATATTTTACTCATTACTTTCCGTCTCAGTTCCTGTAATCAGCTGACTCAGAGAAAAACATCAGAGCAGCTATTATCACATGAGCTGGATCCTGCTGCTTGTGATACCGCACCACCTGCCAGCTAAACAAATGTGCACGTAAAATTGGACTCGTGTAATAATCAAATCCTTTGAGTTGTTTCACTCATGGGCAAAACTCTCCTTCTGTTGTGTTACTTCACATTTTAAAGCTGGATGTATAAAAAGCTTCCTTTCATCACCACTTATAATGATTTGGCAGTGTCTAAATAGAACGTAACCATTTAGTATTTCTATAGCTTAGCTCACTGTTTTTTTTCTGAAGCCCACCGAGGACATCGGTTTAATTTGTTCCTTGTCAATACCACCAAATAGCCCCTGCAAGTGCTGATGAAAATTTAGGCCTTTTCCCTTAAAAACCCTTTTGCCAGTGTAACTTCTCTCAAGAGTGGTAATGACCCAGTGGATAATTGGCATCACACATGCTGCGGACCCTGAATACCTAATTGGAGCCTCTAATTAGGCATCCTCAAGTTAAAAGTTTGGATACTTTCGAGTGAAAATTTGGATATGAAATGTTTATCAGTTTCTTTGAAAGGGATTTCAGTGGAATCAAACCTTTGAATTCCCCCGAGCAACTTGTGCTATATTGCTTAACAAGGTAGTAACAAGGTACTTTGATATGTGCAGGGACAGAGCGTTACAGCTGTGGGCTTGTGAGCTAAAATGTAAACGCTTGCTCAAGGTAATTTTTTTGATTAACCATATGGTAACCCCAAAGACATCCCATGCTTGCTGCTGAGCTTTCCTAATTATTGCAAAATCATTTTAAAGACATTTTCTTCATGCACCCAGCACATCCTTTACCACCTGACAGTTGGCATTTAAGAGGGATAATGCCACTCATGATAATCCTTTGAACATTGATTGACACATTGTTTGATTAAAAAAAGATATGCTGGGTAGCGTTTCGAGATGCCAAAAGTGCAAGATATCCCTTATAAGAAATGCCTCTTCTGTCTACTCTCCGACTGTAATGTGCTCTCTCTCCCTTTGCTTTCTGGCTCTCCTCATTTTTTTCCCCTCTCCCTGCCACATTTGAATCACATATCACTTTCCAGACTCTGCACCGAAAAAGGTCAAACATTCCCTCCCATTCTCTGTTTTTTTACTGATGTGAAAGCCAGAAGCCTGCCTGTAGTGGCTGAAATGGATCCTGGTCAAAGACTGCGGCAGACCGGGGAAAGAAAGTCGAGCAAGTTCCTCTCTGCTCAGTGCGCAGGCTGATTTGACCTTGTGCAGTATGAATGAAGCAGCACCAGGTTAGCAGATACTTGACATGCACTCTAACACCAGTACTTTTTCAGATACAGTCAAGCTGAGTTGCGTATTTTTGACAGGGACATCACATACGCAAAGTTCATCTTTATAACACTTTAGATGGACCTTGAAAATGTACAGTACATCTCAGGTGATTCTGAGGTCTCACATCATTTTGTCAGTTGAATAACAAATACAAGAATCTAAAAGTCAGCTTTGAAGTGTCGGTTTATTTCTGTCCATTAGCTTATTATTTTTAATAACTCACATGCAATTAGATAACTGAAGAGGTTTGCTATCACACATCTTTTCTAGTAACAGGCTCCATCCAAGTGTGAGATATGAAATAGAGCTGGATGTGCAGCTGCAGACTTAGAGCAACCATTAAAAAGGTCTGGATCAACCTCTGAATGTGAGATACTGTGCATTGAACTAATTCATTTATAGTTGTAATTATGACCCTGGCAGTGAAGACATCTCGTGAAGAGGAGAGGAGGTGGAAAGAAAATGCCTGCATACACACTGCGAGTCTAATGTCTCATTCGAAAGGCAGTTTTTGTCATGCATTAGCCAAGCAGCTTCACATTTACTAGTTAAGACGATGCGGCTATTTGGTCACAGAGCTTTCTTTATTGGTTTTGCTCTGCATAAAAATGTAATATAGATTATGGTCTTCCACAATTTTGTGATCATATACCTTCTTTTTTTTTCTTTTTTTTTTTTTACAAAAAGTTGAAGAATGCTTTACAAGATTTTTTTCAATTATGTTATCTCTTTAGATTATTGTGCTACCACCAATCTCTGAGACACCAAATTAAAATTAGAAAAGGCAATGGTTTACTCTTCAATGCTTGGTTTTTCTCTTTATACTGTAAGCTGCTCATGAGAAGTGTTCCTGTTTGGGGGTACATTAGCGCATGTACACAGTACTTCATAGAGGCCTAGTATTACTATGGAATAATGCACATAGATAGATGCATGTAGAACATTTTCATTATTATCCTGGACATCCTGCATCTCAATTGAGGCTTTGTTGTCATCCTAATATTATAGTTTTAAAGCATATGTACCGTAACAATGTGCAAATGCAGGCAACATATAACATACTGTATTTGTCTGTAGGATACCTGTAGAGAACCTTGGTGAATAATACCATTATGTGTAAAAATACTCAGACCACAGGCAAGAAAAAAAACTACAGCCTCTTGAGCAAAATCCCAAGATCACCCTGTAAGTGTGCAGTCATTGTTGTAGCTACACTTTTATGAAAAATACTCCCACTTATCAGTTTTAATCATTGGTCTACAACAGAGGATGACTCATTCCCTCACAATGAGGTGCCATAGATTTGTCCTGTAATTACAAAAAAATGAGCTCTGGTGTTGAGTATGGAAATGGGTGAGAAAACAGAGGAGAAGCAAATGAGAATGAAAAAGTGTCTCTTAAACTTGTCGTGAGCTGCGACCCCGAACTTGAGTTTCCTCATTCTTCTAATACGACGTTCACATGATGGGGAGGTTATTTACAAGCTTTGGTCAAGATCTTTTTAGTGGTAATTAAAAGAGGACATTTTGTGGTTTGTGATAGCTCTGATATATCTGATCGGATGATAAATATGTGTCCGAAAAGATGTCAGACACATTAACCTCATGTCAACTATCAAGGCAATTTAATTAAAAGCTACTTTGTTCAACCCGCTGTGTGGAACTTTTATCTCCCCCTTCTGCCAGTGAGAGTAATTACAAACACACTGTCGACACGTGCTTATGTTACAACCCCTGCGAAATGACTCGTTTTAACGTCAGAATTTTATCCAGCAGTCCAATAACACGTAGAAAGTCTAGAAAAGACGCATTTTATTCCCTATTTAGGTTAGTTGAGGGCTAAACTTGAGTCTAAAGTCAAAGTCTCAGGTGTGCATGCTCTGCTCATAGCTTGCCAAGTATCCAGCTAACTTTTTTTTTTTTTTATGTTTTGTTCTAAAAAGTTCTGAGACCATTGTAGTTCATTTTTAAGAAAAGTTTTTAGCAAGATGTTTTTGTTTTGTTTTGTTCCCAGAAGGTTCCTCTTGAAGGAAGAATAGTTTTCTGAATGTTGCTTTGAGAATGTTCTTCCTTTGTTATCATGCAGCATTGTTTTTATAAAAGAGCATTTTATGATGTGTTACTACCTCAACAACATCCCCAAATCATCTTCTGAATGTTTTTAAACCAAATGTTAGAAACTATATTTGAACTTGTAAAATCCTTACAATGTTTTTTTGAACATAAGAGGAAAATATTTTCTTTAAAACATTTTTAGAACTTGTAGTTTATTTCATGGGAACGTTCCCTGTAAGCTGGATATGCATTAGTTTATTTAAAATCCTGCAGTCCACATATAAATGCATACTTTTCTATCCTATACGACCAACTCCTTCATTTGTACAACCATATTGGAACTGTTTCCATTATGCCAACATGGTAGAACTTCTTATTCTATTCTAGTGTGTTCTATTCTATTCATTTACGTTTGAGGTACTTGAACTTTATATACCCTGGAGTTAGACAAAATATTAGATGTTATCGTCATATTGTATTGTGGTAAAAATCTACATGAGCCGAAATTAAATCATCTTGTTGGATAATTTTATCTAAATTGCAGAAAACTCTGTGCATGCACTAACACATAATTTACTTTTGTTGAAGAAATGAAAGGGTGGCTCTCCAAATAATTTTTTTGCAGGCAACACAAGCTTTTAGCATTCAAATCACTGCCCAAAGAGATAAGGTATTATCAGATGACAACATACAATTTCTGTTTAGCAAATGACACACAGAATAGAAAATGTCCCTCTCCACTATGGCCACATCTCCAGAAGCACAGATTCAGCTGAGAAAATAGTGTCATGTGTTGTTGTCATGCGTTGTGTATGGTGTGATGTCTCTGGTGCAGGGACGGCCAATAATCATGTTTGCATGATGAATACGGCAAACAACACCACATGACCACATGAAAACACCATATGACATCTTCAAGGGCACACCCAGGCTAACTGAAGCCTTCTCATATGTTCATCTATCCACTGTTGGCTCTTTGCCTTCCGATTTGTTGTAGGAAAAAAAGAACGCTTCTCATCTCTATGGTCTCATTCAGCCATGTGGACTGTGTTGACAGGTCATCATTGTAAATGAGAATTGGTTCTCAATTGATTTTACCTGGTTAAATAAAGGTCATATATATGAATAGTAGCCAAATGTAAGAACCCACGGCTGGTGTCAAACACATAGAGTCTACATAAACAGTGTTTGACATCTCTTGCAAAAGCTTGGGAGACAGTTATAGTTTTGCGAGCAACTCTATCATTATGTTGTTTGATTTCTTTTCCTTGAACCTTAGCGTCCAGTCTTTGATGTCTGTTTTCACTTCATCATTTTATCTCATAATTCAGCTCTTTGATGTACTATACATTATACTCATCCATCAACATCAACAACAGGTGAGATGGAAAACCATATGCTTGAGGGCTGGAGGCAAAACTGTTTTCAGTATTCGTGACCCTCTAAGGTCCCTCCCTAACTCTTCAGTGTTTATAAAAGAGAGCACTTAAATATCACAACCACCTATCCATATATTAATTTTCCACCTATATCCACGTCCAAGTCATGGTATCAACAAGCTAAACAAGGAACCTTTCACTGAAAATAATGTTCTATTTTATCCATTAAAGACACCTAAATTCAACCTTTACCTTCAGCCTTTAAGGAGCTGCAGCTGTTGGAGGCCGTCTGGAGGAAGAATCACAGGTGCAGAGTGATGCATTTCACTTTCCTCCTTCACAGATTTTTACTCAACAACCTCGAACAGCCAGACGGCTCAAGACAACAAGACTGCTCTATGGGGAATCACAGGAATGTGTGACTGCAATCGTTTCCTAATGAGTTTCCTCTCCCCCACTAATTGAGGATCGCATTCTCTTACGTCTGTTACAATCTACGGCTTCCACACACCGACATCAGCAAAATCTAACCGCAACTGTTGACTAATGAATTGTGTTCTTCCCATAAAACACTTATAATAAACTCATAAGCAGTGAATTACGCAACCCCTTCTTTCAGTCAGTGTTTTGGTTCTCTGCCAGCCTGCAGTCAGCCAGCAGTGTTTCTCCAACCTACATTTCTTTATGAGGTATGTCTATTTCCAGGCGTGCAATGGTAAACAACCAGAGTAAAAATAAAACAATTGTTCTGATTCAAATTACAACAAAAAAACCGAATATGTCTGGCGTTCCAGTAGCTTTTTAAATCCCATCGCTAACTCTGTGACATCTCTGTAGAATTCGGAATGATTCATTTCTTTCTTGATTACTCTCTTATTGGGGCTCTTGCACAGCAGGAGGAATCAAGACACGTGTTGAGGAGGACAACTTGAAAAAGAAGAGCACCTTCAAATACGAAAAAAAAAATCTCAAATCAACTTCAGTTATCAGGAAAAAATGAGGTTGGAATTTTTCTCTCTGCGCCTTGGACTTTGTACGTTTTATGAACTTGAAGGGTTATAGCTTTTTGATGTCACCTGTGTTTGAAAGATCTTCAAAACTCTTTCATCTGCAGATTTATGAACTTCACATGAAATCTCTATTAGAACAGGGTCCAAGCAGCATCTTGTGGGAATTGAATCTTAGTTTCCATCAGCCAGAGGGTAGGCTGCTGCATTGAAACTGAAAAGTTTTGTTTTGTTTGTTTTGTTTGATGCCAAAGTTTCTTTTTACATTATGTTTTTTTTTTTTTTTTGGTCAGATGATCAGAGCTAGAAAGAGTCCAGCTAGTGCTACACAGCATGTTTACTGCATGCTTTGCAACCTCCTCTCAACACTACTCCTCGAATGCCTCTTCACAAGTGGCTCACCCTCTGGTCTTTGAAACATTTTAGACACATACCATACACTTATTGAGCACTTTGTTAGAAACACCTAAACAGTCTAATAAATGGAATACAACAGTTCTGCCATCACATCCATCATTACAAAGTGCACAATGTTCAGTTTTTGGTCATTCTGTCAGAAAGGTGTAATCTTTTTCTGGACTCTCTCACATTGAGAGGTGTTTTGGTTGTTTTTGGTCCTTTCAATACATATATGACGAGGCAACATCAACAACACCTCTCTCCTTCATAACATAACATAACTTGAAACCTCTGTAATGGTGTCAACAAAAGTTGAACATTGTGAGCACAATAAAACCAGAAAAGGTATTTTTCTCTTCTCTTTTACTTTGAAATAAAATGCACATGTGATATTTCCATGTAATTGTGCTCAAGGGAATCAATATGTTCCATTTCAGTTGTCCCACAAAGATAAAGGGGAGTGTTTTCAAGCTGAGTATAGATGAGTGTTGCATTTTGTATAATAATGCTACTCTAACATTGTAACGAAATCTTGCTCCAGAAAAATGTTCACTGTCAATTAGAAGTGATGAAGTGAAGCGGAGGTGTAGGAAAGAGTCGGTGGGTGTGCCCTTTTTTTTCCCCTGCAGTTGTTGCACTCAGACTGAATAAATGTGTCTCAGAGGATGTTTGTTTCCTTCCCACTCCTTTAAAGATGCTTTACATAATTGTATTGTTAATTACTGTGTTCTGTAAGTTTAAACAGTATGGAGTCCCAGTTTGATAGAGTTGTGGGAACACGCTAAGTTAGGATTTGTGGTGAATTCTGACAAGTTTTGCACTGTTGAACAAGACTTAGACCGTATAGTCACGCTAGCAGCTCTGTGCGGCCTGTTCTTAGGTAAAGCGGTGCTTCGGGCTAAATCGTTAGCGTGCTAAAATGGTCAAAGGAGTCGTGTCAACATGGGGATATGTAGCACGCATAAAGCCGACCATGTTCACCAGTTTAGCATGTAAGCTTGCCATCCTTTGCACTATAAATGAAGCTAACGTGGATGTGAATGTCATTGCTGGTGCTGTAGAAACGGGGAACCATGAATGGCGATAAATAAGTACGAATTTTCACCTGCTGATGGTGTTAGATGAAAAGTAAAGGAATTACCAAAGTCATACCCTGGAGACCATGAACGCATCCAATAGTTGTCAAAATATCCATCAAGCAGCGGACCAACATACCCACTGACTGATTGACTACTAATGGCTACTGCCTGGCGTACCCAGACCAAAATTCCCTGCGGGAATATAAGGGTCTGGGTACACTACGTAGGGAATCATTTGCGGTCATTCCGTCCTACTGGGCGTAGACCTCGGGTTCATTTTAACCAATCAGCATTTGAAACTGGCCGATAATTGGCCACTGCTGCAACTACCTAGGGCCCGTGTCCACCGTAGCGTTTTTTTCCTGAGCACACCGTGTTGTTCTTATTTTTTTTTAATGAACACAAGCAGGTTAGGTTAGGTTAGGTTAGGTATTCACCACAATTAACAATTAACAGCATAATGAAGAGCGCTTCATTATGCTGTTAATTCGACTGTTTATTCTGCGCTGAACGTTTGGCTTTTTTTTTCAGGTCACCAAGAGTTGAAAAATGTTCAACTTTGGTTAAAGCACTGCGCTTGTCATTGTCATTTTTAATCCAGCCTTCCAATTACAGTGAAGGATGGATGGGACAAACGCGCTTAATCCAACACTGGACATTTCATTGGTCCGGCCTTCAGAGTAGCTGAGCTAACGCTAATATGAGCAGCGTATCCAGACTATAACCATAGTGGTAAACTGAAGCTGTGAGCATAAGTCTGGTTACATTGACAGCGCCATCCCAAGTTAAAAACATGACCTGTATAAATAATGACATTATATTAGGCAAGTAATCGTCATCTAAGTGATCTGGAACACAAGTGACAGCAGTTCTGTAACAAACAACAGTTACTTTATAGTATTCCACCGCTTGACTTTACTCGCCTCAGCACAACTGCACAGACATTGCTGTGGAACACTGGTTCAACATTAGCTGCTTCAATTGACCTGTTTATCTCCAATCTGGTGGATTCATTAAACAGGAGATACTGATGCAAGCAGCAATCGCAGGGGCCATGAAGAAGCCCATCAAGCAGAGTGCACTGCAAACAGGTGCAATGAAGACCTGTCTACCTGTCTATCTGATCATGATTGGAGCCATGCAGCACTGATACCGTTCACTTCCTGTTTGTGTCTTTGCTGCCAGCTATGTCACAGCTAAATGATTCACAGTAAATGACAAGAGTAATTCTGACAGAGCTGCTGAAACTATTCACTTACCTCGATAAGGAAATGGTTACTGTGGCCTTTTCAGCTGTCTTGTGTTGTGCCTCTGATAGTCTATTATTTTAAATAATGCATGCATTATCCATTCAGATAGCCTTCTAGTAAAAGTTCCTGATCCTTATCTATGAGTTTATGACTCTGACAATGTGATTGTACTCCCTAAGCCCTGTGCTCCATATATCACACCTCAAGCTCCAATATATGTGGGAACGGAATGCTGTGATGTGCCTGGTAAGAAATAGTGGATAATTGGTGGATATAATTTACATTTTTGTCAGTCCCATTTACCCGAATCATATCCAGTCATATCCTACTTAAGATTTGAAGGCAGATATAATGACGGAAGACATTCCCAAGGAGCGCCTCATGAAATACGTTGTTCCAGATACGCTTTATTTTCAGGGCAGTAGTTTTGAAACCGATACAACTGTGCAACAGTGGAAAGAGAGTATAGGCCACCCTCCAGTGGAGAATGCAGAATAAGAGTTCAATAGATGTGCTTTAATTGTGGTGACATGTTGGTGCTCAGCCAGAGGTAGGAAGTACATAAGTTAGTGTGAACCTGACACACAGCAGTGCCCTCTACCACTGCCATCAGCTCATACCTTATTTGTAGCTTACTAAGAGTTCCTCCTCAATACTTCTGTACAAATGGAATGAAAGCACCAAATGTGGAATTTAAAGTGCATTTGATGTCCTTAATATACTCCAGATGTGGACTACAGGCAGGAGAAGTAACCAAATTGCAGTAGCTAAAACTTAACAATTTGATAGGGGTGCAAGTAACAATTATTTAATTATCGATTTTCTAAATTGTTTATAAAATAGAAGCGAATAGTAAAACACTCCCATAATGACATCCCAAAGCCCAATGTGGTTTCCTCGAATCCCTTTTTTTTTTCCATTCCAAAACCCCAAAAGACATTTTAAGCTCTATCTGACACCCGGCGCAAAGCAGCAGCAACACAATACAAGTTTCTTTCCTTCTGTCAGGATGACGCAGTTGTCATTTTCCCGGCCAGTGCCCATGGTCTTTGAATAGCAAATGTACCTACGTCCATCTGAGCGTCCATGGGTGTGTTGGTCTTCAAATGAGGCGGGGTCAGGTGCTTTGTTAGGGCACTGTTACCTTAAGGCAGCAGAAACCGACTTTGCTACTAACCAACAAAAAGAACAGATCCATGAAAACATTTTCTTTCCTTAGCTGCTATTTTGTAAATCCACCATTATAAGAACAGAACCGAAAGAGCTTTTTAGATGAGGCGAAACGTCATCAAGAAACCAGAAGAAGTCCGGTTGCCTTTGGATAAACTTAGATTATAAGAGCTATCCTCCAAGGTTAAAGGAAATGGGAGATGATTCAATGAAAATCAGCAAAACTTCACATCTGAGAAGTTGAAACCAGAACATGTTTGGCATTTTTCACAATTATCAATTGCGTATTAAAAATATTCAGATCAGTGTTATAGTCATTTACTAATTAATTAATGGGATAATCATTTCACATCAAGAGAATGTAAGAAAATCATGTCTAGGCATGCATCACATAGTGTTCCCCAAGTGTTTGTTGCCTTTAACACAATCCCTGATCAAAGTCCTGCGATAAATAATATGTTTGTGAGACTGATGATGTTCATTTTTGTGTGCATGAGTTAAGTGTTGCTTCAACTCTGGTCATTTCTTAGATTGTTTCTTGTATTAGACTGTATTGTAATGAACTTCCAGAGGATGCGTAGGTAATCAGGTTTTTAATGCCTTCTGGAATCATTTCCATCTGGACTTTATGTGTTTTTGCTCTATCCAATTATAACGTAATCACCAAGGACATGTTAATGACAGTTGCTATACAACATAAAGAGGTCAGAGAAATAACCCTGATTGCCAACAATATTGAGGAGCCAAACATCCCTCTGATTCCTCCTCTCATGTCCCTGCACATCAGGTTTAAGGTGCAGAGATAAAGAAATCAGCCCTGTTAGATTTGGGTTTATTTGTACAAATAGTTTATTTTATTTCATTGGTTTTAAAATATACAGGAAAAACAGTTTCTCACCACTGTAACTCAGCATGATCGACCATATCCAGTAGCCCAAGAGTCATGGCACTTTTTGTGGGTTCATAATAATTGTCAAATTTTATATTTAGGACATCACTCATCCTATTTATAAAACCTATGAAAACACCAGACAGTGCCTTCCACCACTGGGTTTGAATTGTTTGTATTGTTCATTTAAATTGTTACTTTACATTAGTGTTAAGGGACCAATTTGTCAATTTTCAACCATATCTGTCTTTTTACCTTAAGGATATAGTGGGACAAACAATTGGTTGTTGTTAATCAATTCCTCCAGATTTTTTGTGATTATTGCAATCAAAAAATGCAACATTGCAAATTCATTTCCAGAGTTTATAGTGATCATTTTGCGGTATGTGGAAATAGGACACAAATTGCAAGTCGAGGAAAAATATGTAATCACTTTTTATCATAATAAGAATGCTGTACATCACAGAAATATTTGAGTTGCAATTTTTTTTAACCAAGAGAGCCATGGGCTCAATGTTACAAAAGATTCATAAAAAGCAATGTAGCTTTACAAAACACACAGTCTGTGAAAGGCTGAGATTGCCTAAATGTGTGTTTCAGCAGGCCTGCGAAGGCAGACGGCCACTGAGGGAAAAAAAACATTTCACCATGACCTATGCTTTGCTGAGAAAAGTATTTGCTCGGCTTCTTGATACATGGCAACGTTGTATAAGCAACGTCACAGTATATGATCAGTATTAGTAGCTTTCTGATAAATAACCACCTTATATCTTTTCACTCACTGCAAACATTGTCTGGCGGCTTCTCGTGTTTTGTTGAGTCGGTGCAACAAGGTGAGACACTTGGCAAAGGTAACTGAAGGATTTAAGTGTTGGGCATCAGAAGCTTGCATACCATGCATCTGGGTATATGTAGGCCCTGCCGGCACGGCCCCGAGAGCTGGAAAACTCCATTGTCTTGGTCAAAATAACCCACACTGAGGAATTTATAGCTTTAATTCACTACATAGCATCATTACATCTACACAAGTAAAGAGTGGCAAAATTCCCCTTTAATGCCTCTTTCTGGATTGAACAAAATTGGAAAATTAGGTGATCAACTACATCACATGTTGGTTATTGTGAAGCCCTGTTGCTCTGTTGAATTTCCATTCGATAGTGTATACAACCAGGGGGACCAAATACTGTAATTAAAAAAATAGTATTGTACTAAGGTTTGTGATAGGATAATAGCCTCTCCATTGCTTTGTGTTTATGTGCAGATCAGCACAAATCCCCTTATAAATAAACTGCTTTTCCAACCAGACAGACCCCTGTGCCCCCACAGTGATTTTCCATGTATAGGAGGCTTAACTGTGAGACTGTGTCTGTTGTGCTCTGGATCTTGCAGCCTCAAATTAAATTTGAATTGTTCCATAAAGGGTCAAACATCTTGAGAGAATAAACACGACACACCATGAAATTAGACTGTTGTTGGGAAAGGCAGAGGTATACTTAGATACAAATTTCTTATTACTGAAGTGTTTGCGCACAGATTCGTGTTTTGGATGACTGGTCTTGTTGCAATATTGAGCAAACATCCCCTCTTTCATCTCCCTGGTACACACCAGGTTTAAGGCAGCAGAAATATCCAGCGTTACAGGGATAGATTTGGGTTTATTTAAGGTTACCGGCTGAGGAAGGGAATTCTAAGTATTCATATTTGTTTTTACACTTAGTTGCAGTAAATGATCATCATTCTCTAAGAATGATCATTGTGTTGATTTGAATTAAATTATGATGGCACTTGAACTAACATTCTGCTACTTTGCAGTTATGTTCATTAAAACATGTATGCATTATATTGATCATACTTTATAAACATATATTTTGGGAGACATGATTAATTATATTTAGTACAGTATTATTGGAAATTTAAATGTTGCTTTACATTTTTTGCTTTTTTACATTTTATATAAGTAGGGAAAGAGTAATGCAACAATAAAACTGGGATAACACTTCCCCTCTTTGGGACAATTGTTGTGGAACCGCCATGATTAGTAGTCCTACATACCCAAAATTACTGCCACAACTCTGTGTGGTTGGTTTTTGGCATACACTTTCGATGTGGCTTTCACAGCACCAGAGCGAAGGTGTGAAGAGCGAGTTTGTGTGAGTCGAGGTGCCTTGGAAACTGACCAAACAGCTTGTTTGTGCCAGATCAGTGTTTCCAATGCATAGGCCTTATGTGGGCAACCTGCCCAGGCAAACTTGTTCCCACCCAGGAAAATAGAAATTTACATCACAAAATACCAACTGGGCTATAAACCTCTTGTGTAACACAAGTGTAATGCAAAGAGTGCATATTGTCCCTGTTCACCACCAGACTTCGATCACTTAGCTGAGGGCAGGCTATTACTTCATAATTCATGAGAGGCCGTGATATATTAAAAGTATCATCCATTAAATCATTACAACACATTTGAGGACTATATCCATATATCGGGGTCATTTAATTCTAGAGCTCCTTTTATGTTGTAACTGGGAAACATGCCATTATTACCTAAATATTGTAGCAGCAGTGAAAGGCCAGTTAAAACATCTGCTGTGCAGACAAGTGGCAGGCATTGCTCTTTTTCTAAGGTCTTGATGATACTATGTTAAGTGCTCTGAAATGACTTATGTTGTTATTTGCTGCTATACAGATAGAATTGAATTGAACTGAATAAAAACAATCGTCAATTCTAGACGCAATGAGATTTGTTAAACATTAAGATAGGACTCAAATGTGCAGCTGCATAAACAAACAGCATTACGCACTGAGGCTGATGCTGAGCTCTCATGTGATAGCACATGGGCTGTGCAATGCACTTCACTTCGGGGTATGATAGCAAGTTTCCCGGTCAACTGAAGGTCATAGAGATGCCTATAGTTTGTACACTGTGGCTCACTGTCTTGACTCCGATTTTGTGATTTTGTTTGTTCGTGTAAAGCTGTAAAATCAACACAAGTCAAATGTGTCTGGTTCAGCTGATTTTTGTTCAGCCCAAATCATCAGGCAGGGACTTGCTGTTATACAATTAATGATTCACAACCCTAACCCCGTATGTTGTTATAGGTCTACTGATGGCCCTCATAAAAAGTCTAATGTGCAGGTTTGCAGTGATTGACAATCATCTTTGTGTCTACTGTCACTGTCTGCAGTTAGTCACAGCTGCAGAGTTAGAGCAAGGACAATCAAGACTGTCGCATCACACGATTTCCTTTGAAAAAAAAGTAATCAACTATGAAAATAAAGTTGAAGTTTAATTATTGGCTGAGGAACATGAGCAAAAGAACAGTCTGCAGCTGATGTGTAGTTAGCTCTGTGAAGAGTTGTTAAGCCCAGTTTCAGTGGATCTCCAGTCATCACGCAGACAGAAAGCCCTTTGTACCTCAAAACACACATTTTAGTGTTTATTTCTAATCTTATTCTGTGTGAGGGGGCTGCCAGAACGACAGCAAGTGTTTTCAGTAAGGTACTAAAATGCTTAACACCTGTTTGTCTTTCCTTTTAAAGCATTTTGTTCACAAACATTTTCACAAGTACAAAAAAGGGGTTTCACACATGTTAAAAAAAAAAAAAAAACGTCTTCTCAAAACAGAGCACAACTTAAAGTTTGCTGATTGTCACAGTTTCTTTGTTCTCTGCTCAGTTTTCAGTCCCTTTGTGTCCAGCTCAGTGTGTGATTCATGGTCTGTTAACAAGCTCCTCCCCAACAGCTGCAGCCCCGCCCATCTCTGATCATCACTCAGCCTCAATGAGGCAGCAGCTGCGAGGCACATGTGTTGCAACACTGAACTGGAAAAAGTAAATATAATGATAGTCTCTGCATTAATAATTGACTATTCTCATAAGACAGTTGTGTGTGTGGGGGGGGGGGAAGGGGAGGGAGTGGAGGAGGTGGGGGCTGGGGGTTGGGGGGGTAATCACTTTATTAACTTCTGTTGTTATGCGTTCACTGCAGCTCATCTATTATCTTTGTTGCGCTTCAGTAAATCCAACAGGGACTGTGAGGAGTCTTTGTTACTGCTTGTATTAAATACTTTGAAAGATAAACCTTTAATGTCTCTTGAATATCAAGGTAAAGCTCAGCCACTCTAACCATGACCCCATTGTACAGCTATTTACTCGTTGACTTGAAAGAAACAGAGCTACATAAATGGTACATAAATCTTGGTGTCTTTGTATTTCCAGTGTTTAGTCACTTCCTGCCAAACAGTCCACACTAATTGAGACCACTGGTGGGTTTACAGTCAACTATCGTGGGAGAATACACGTGAATGCCTGTCGAGCAAAAGCTATCCTACTAGGAACGTGGGAGGTTAGCACGTTTGACCTCACTTGACATGGCAGGGCTCATGGTCAGAGGAGGAAATGTACTTCTGTAAAAAGGTGAAATAGCCAGACTTGGTCAGCCTAGCCTACTTACCTCCTGGCCTCCACTTCGCCCCTGTGTTGGTTTATATGGGTGATGACGAGGTTGTTTTCTGTATTTTGACCAAGCAGCAACCGACATTACGTCACCCATTGGGACATTTTGACTGTTGCCTTTATTCGTTTTTTGGAGACAGAAATAACCCTATTTGTAAAAACTATTAATAAAAACAGACACACCCTCAAAGATACCGCTCTTTCAAACCTCATATCTAATTAATTATGGAATTGTTTTCAGACAGACCACCATAGCACTGATCAGAAGGAGTGAATTTAGCTCACTATTTTGGACTTGTAGAAAAATCTATTGATGTATTTGTTTGTTGTCCTCATGAACGCTCTCAACTGGGAAGTAGGAACTTTCCAGTTGCCTGAAGGCACCGCAAGTTAAAATTGGATTGTAATTATTGTAATTATAATTGACTTAGTTCCTAACATTAGAACCTTCCTATTGCAGGTCATATCAACTGTGAGTATTCACTTTGCAAACTCAGACAAGGTGACACAATTCTGTGGCCTGACCACTTACAAAGGGATTTACTGCTATTTGATGCAGATGACTTTAGACCGTTATTAATTGCAAATGAGGAGCAAAAACATAAACAACAATAGGCCAATTCCACAGCAGACATCTTAACTTCTACCAGTAAAGAGTGGCTGTGTTCTGTTCAGGTGTCCCAGTAAGTCATGAGTGTGACAGCGAGCCAGCACGCTCAGTAGGATCCAGAGTCTGAGGCAGCTAAAGAGAATTCAGCCATCAATAATTATATCATTTAAACCTGAGAAAACGTTTTCCGTGAAAGAGATCGAAAGCACCACCGTGCCACTGAAGACACTTACTCTGTTAACCTACAATTTAAACGTGAATTCATTTAAATATGAACAAAAAAATAAAACAATGGATTTGCCTCTCACAAAATCACCGGGATGTTTGTGATTCCGCTTTCTTGCATTTTCTATGTTTACTTGTGGGTTCCCAGTTTGCAGTGCTTAAGTCTCTTCACTGTACAGACAGAACAGCAATGGTTTTGACACCACAAGTGATAAGTGTGTTTTTCTCTGCAGAATATGAAAAAAATCTTTAGCTTTCGAGAGCAAGTAAATAATCACTGCATTCACATTGTAAATGTTTATGGTGAGATGATAATGGGAGCCATACAGTAGGATGAAAGTAATCTATGATCTAATAATAGCATAATACACGTGGGAAAATGTAATGCTTTAATATATTGGAATCTCTTTGTTCTTGGTTATGATTGGATAAGTGTGGCTTTATACAAAATATAAAGTCATTTACATTTATTTAAAAAGATTTCCAGGGACATAATTTGCATGTGTTTCTTCCTTGTTTTTATTGTAGCATTTTGTAATTTAAAAAAACCTCTGCTGGCTTTGAAAGAACAATATTATTTTTTTTATTAGAGGTCTTGTCTTTTTTTTTCTTGCTGACTGTGATCAGCTTGTGTTCACAATTCAGCCCCCCATTGTGAATCCAGTGAAAGGAAGAGTGAGTAAATGCTGTAATAATGACAAAAAGGACGGGTTGGAAATGAAAATCGTGGCTGTTTTATCGCTCCTGTGTGTTTGTGAAACTAAGACATGACCTCTACATCTGCAGGCCTGTTAAGCTCTTAAAGCTGATATCACCTGTCGTGCTGCTGTTTACCTAAGCGCTGAGTACATAAACACACCTGGTGCAAGATCCCACTGAATTCTGATTATAGCCCTCTTTCATTTCCCTGGGACTTATTTACCACATCTCCTGACATTGTGTTAACAGGCCGTAGAAAAATAAAACCCTCTTCCTCCTTTTACTTCTTAATAGCCCACAATCTCCCCTTGTCTCTGTGCTGCAGTCACTTTTGTGTTGACCAATTTAGATAGCCTTCTTTTCTTTTTGATTTCTCGCTCTCATTCTCTTTTGTCTCTCTCAAAGCTGGCAGAAGGATGCCATCGATCTTCATGAGGTTTTGATACACATCGTTTCACCTCCTGCAGTACCTGCTTTATCAGGAGATTGGAGGAGGACGGATGACTGATCAGACTGATATAGCTTCTCTCGCATTTCAGTGACAACCCCCCCTTTCCTTCTCCATTCTCATTCCGCTTCATCCTTCTTTCCTCTCCTCACCTCCTACAGCGTAATTGAAATTTGAACAGCTTTAGCTCTGTGTTGGACTCATTTTTGACACCATTGCCTTCATTTTTTTTGGTGTATTTCTACTTAGCTTGGTAAAGCCACTACAGCAGCATGTAACTTGAAATCAATTTCACAAAGTTGTGGTCTTACCTTTCTGAGGTTCACACACACCCATCGAAGTGCATGTTTAAGCTGAAAACTCAAAAAATCATCTGCAGTGAAATTAAATTCAGCTCATCATGTAAATGCTGAATAAACTAACCAACCAAATAAGCGAATATGTTAAAACCTTAAAAAAGGAAATAGCTGAGCCTTTGGGCAGTGACTCAAAGGTCCCTTCACTCCCTGCTATATTTATTCTGGAAGCAGGTCAAGTTGATGAAGGAATTTATAGGAGGATGATTGATTTTCCTGAAAGGACTAATTTCCTTTTGCAGATGGTATCAGAGAGTTGATATTACATACACACTTCAAGAGAATAAGATGCAGGGAAAGGTCATAAGGCAGGTTTTCTTGTCATGAATCCCAAGCACGGGGTAACCTTGGATGATCATAAGAAATAAGGATACATGTTGACAAACAGGCAGCACCAACAAAGAGACAATTGAGGCTGTGCACGTGACTGATCCGATCAACATTCTGTGGCTGAATAACACCGCTGATAGCACAAAGATGAAATTATTCATTTCTATCACTGATAAACCTTCACAAAGGCCAGGCAATAAGAGCGTAAACTATCTATATCTACAGAATACATCTTTATATTGTCCCTTGGACAAGTCTCCTTCTGTCCTTCAGAGAAAAGCAGTTTCGCGTCAGACTCCACATATTATTTGCATCAATGCAAATTGCTCCCACATTGCATGGTAAAGGGCTGTAATAGGTTTTCAGGTCATTTAAAAATAGCACAGTCCCAGCAAAACTATACTAAAGACAGCAAGAGGGAGCTTGATACAAACAGAAATCAGAAACACTGACAGTAAATATTTCCAAGTATGATGAAGTCATGATCTGGTTTTGTGCAAATTTACCAAATAATATTTTACATGTTAATTAGAGAGTTTGAGAGGTGCTGGCCAGCGGATTTCTTACTTGTGGACAACCAGGCGAGCTGCTGCTGTAGCCACATAATTATTAAATGTGAGAGTGGTATCCTTTGTTCCCTCAAATTCTCAGCGGGAAAGCAAAGACATTTTTAGACAAGTATTTGTTTTTATTGTTTGTAGGTGTAGAATGAAACTTATTCAACTTTTAAAGTTTCCCAATGTGACAAAAAGTAACTCTGAGACAACTTCAGATAAGCCTTGAAAACCTTTATTAATTTGGCCTTACAGATCTGTGAGGCTATTGTAGCAAGGTGTTGAAGCCTGGCAGCCTTCATCAAGATGTACTGCACCACATATTCTACTTTTTAGACAAAGCCGCATTCATTTTATTCACTGCTTTACTTTTTTCTTTGTGGCTGTTGTTGTTGTCTTGTTTTTCTGGCATCTGTTGCCATATTTTGCAGCACAGTTGCTCAGTATTTTCCACCTCCAGCTCACAGTTACTTCACACCTTGGGTTCAAATTTCAGCCCGTGCTCTTTGCATGTGGCATTTGCATCTTCTACCCGCGCGCGGTTCCTCCAAGTGCTTTGCTTTTCACACTGCACAAACATGCAGCGCAGGTTAAAGGACAAAAATGCCCCAGGTGCAACTTGCGGTGTGAATGTGAACATCTGTGTTCACTTACACAAAGGTTTTTGGGTAATGAGGTGCTCAAAGTGAGTTTAAAATTCATTATGAAATAATAAAATCAATAAATCACAAAAACTGCCATTTTGACACTGACCTTAAAAGTGCTCTATGGCTCTAAACCTATCCAATCTTCCTCCTGATAGGAAATGAAAATATCGCCTTATCTCAGAAATAGATTCACTCCCCTATCACCACCACCATCCTCCTCCCACCCCACAACTGTGGAATGCCTGAAGATGTTTTAATATTACATGCCATCCTTTTGATTTTAATAATTAAAGCCTGAACCATTGATGTTGATTAGAAGCTTTCAGCTGGTTTATAAGAAAAAAACAGCTGCATGTAAAAAGAAACATTTTTTTATTTCTTTGAATGTGATTTCATCCAAGACACATTCTTGATGCACTTCAACACTGAGCATATTTTTTGAGTTGCACTGAAGCAGCCGATTCATGTACATTTTCAAAGAAGGTGAAAATAACTTGCTTGTCTCAGGGTTGCAGACCAACAGCTGAAAACCTCCTGCTTTGCATTAATGCTTCTCGTGGTAGCCGTGGTAACTCTGTAAAGCCTGTGTTTTTATCCAATCGAAGTTAATATTACAGCTGCTCTATTATATACATTCCAGAGCTGAAATTACAGTTCATGGTAATTTTACTGTCTCTTGGTTTCCTGCAGCGGTAAAGTCGAGCAGCTGGACTGAGTTTAAAAGTAACCCATCTAAAATTGTAACAATTGCGAAAATTGGGACACTTAAGTGCTCAACTGTGAGACAGATGTCTTGATCAGGAACAGTGACTTCGCAGGTGGACATTTTCCCAGTTTGAATGGGATAAAGGATGTGAAAAGGTGACAATAATTGCCAGCAAAAATATTAGGGGAAAGGGATTTCTTGGGGTAAATTACTTGACATTAATTTTAGGCAGTTACTAGGCAGGGTCTAGTAAAATGTGTGCACACAATGGGAGAGGCTGTGTTAAATTAGGAGGATGCTAAATGAAGGATAAGGTCAGAAACGGGAAATCAAAGTGTTGGGAACAGATAAAGGGCTTGGGGAGGAAAGAGAGGTGGGGAAGCCAAGCCTTTACAGGTGGCCCCATCACCACCCAAACGTGCCGGTAATAGCTGCCATTCATTATCGAATGTGCGACTGCCTGGTGCAGGACCAAGTACCCCATCCATCCCTGTCAGCCAGTGCCATGTCAATGACAAAACCTTAATTACACCATTAATTAATAGAACGATTTTTTTCCAGCATGTGCTCAGTGCCTGATGTTCGCTAAGCCTCCTCGTGAGCGACTGCTCATGCCACAATACCATTTAGCTGACAGAAGTACACACAGAGAAAACAAGTCACTGAAATGGCATCATGAGGAAGGAAAGCTCAACAAAGCACCGCAGAGTTTTATTGATTGACAAGATAAGAAGATAAATTGGTTGATCTTGTTAGAGACATTATCGGTTGAGGAAATTCACTTCCTCTCAAAACCCTCCATTGTTTATTTGACTTGCAATCAGAATGTCAAACAGTGCTTGAGGACAAAGTGATTCTGAACGAGGTAAGGTTGCCTCCAAAACAACAGACATCACAGAAGAAAACCATAAGATAAAAAAACTAATGTGAAGCCAACTTAGAAAAAGATGAACAACAGGCCAAAAGATAACAAAAGGTTAGGATATATGTGAAGGATAAAATCAAAAGGCACTGCAGCAACCTTTCAGGCTCTTCACCAGGTCCTGCTGAGACATTAACCAGGTTGAAAATCCTCCCTTGTAAGAACTGCAAAGTGTTCAGCCTCTGCCTTCAACATATACTCCTCTTACACCAGTGTCCATCTACAATCTATATATTCATGACCACTGAAGGCTATTCACTTCAGGAATACCTGCAGTTGGAACAAGAAGTGGATGGTTGTGAGTAATACAAAACATCCATGAAATACGATTTGGACTGATCTTTCCTTTCAAATTAATTTCTAACTTTAGAGTTTTCTCTGTTAATCTTGAATAGATCATGTTTAAATATCTAGATTGAGTCACATTTCACACAACCACTATCTCAGCAGATCTTTTCAGTGCTGTGATGAAAACTGACTGAACGGATAATCACATGCTATTAATCACTACACACATTACACACCACACCATCAAAGAGATATTATTAAGGTCACAATAACAATGATGATAAATGTGAGGCAACCCAGTGTGACTGCACGGCACTTAGTCTGTCTCACACAATCACTGCAAAAACAATGAAGAACATTGTTAATGCTTAATCCCTTTAAAATGCTCATGAAGACGTCTCACCATTAGTAAAATTACAGAAAAGAAAGAATCTCTGTCAAATTAGCTCTGCCACAACAGCAGAGAGAAGAAGGCAAACAAAAAATGAAAAGGTCGAAATGCTTGAAATTGACAGTGGAGCGCAGAGAGGCTGGGTACAGAGCTGTGACCGGTGTCAAGGCCTCATCAGTCGCAAAGGAATGGCAAGCCAAAAAGCTGAATAAAGCATCAAACCACCTGACTGTGGCAGAGAGAAGCAGACAACGGACATGACTGTGGAGGAAGCTCAAGTGTGCCTTGAACAGTAAAACAAAGACCAGTTTTGTAAAGTCTGGTTCAATGCTGGGTTAAGAGGCAATTTATAAGGAAATTCTGCAACAACATAAAAAAGATCAGCAAGCACTTTTAATACTAAAGCTGTTCAATGTTCAAGACCAGAATAATCCCCAGTTGTTGTTTATATATCACCACTATAATTCAATGGTTATGAATACTACTTTCATACACAAAGCAAACAAATTATGCAAAATATGTATTCACGTGTAGCCAACTAAATCTACAAGGCAGTAGGTAGGAAATAGAGCCTGACTGATACTGGAGTTTTGGGGTCGATACCAACATTATGGTGTAAAATAATTCTGATATCAATATATCAGCCAATATTCTTTAAATGTATATAGAGTTACAGAATATTCGGATGTAAAGGATCGTGGGTTGGTTGACAAAAAGTACTTGATTAATGGATCTTTCTGGTTTATTTACTCTCCACCTCTGTTATAGAGATTCTTCAACCCAAGTAGATGCACAAAACAGCATCTATAGAGACAACTAGGGCAAGATCCATTCCACTTTCCAAAACATGTCATTTTTACATAAATCATTTCAAATGTTTATTTTCAGTCCGACTAAAAGACAACATAGAAATTAGCCACCTTGAAGAGCTATTTTGCTAACTGCATTAGGGGTGTTCATCATGGGGACCTAATCACCCCCACGTAATTATCCATGCATGGAAAAGTTCATGGGAAATACGGAAGGTTGACTTAAACCAGAATTATCCTTTAATGATAGGGAGAGCATGTGCTTCAGAGGAAGCACTATTGACTGTTGGAAGAAGATGGGATTTAAGTCTTTGGTCTCCGATTGTAATGTTCGACACTTTGTACATCTGCAATCCATCTTGACTTTTTGCCTCAGAGGCATTGTGGTATATTGTGGTACAATAATGTGTACATCTGCCTTTGTGCAACAACTTATGCAAAACGTAAGCATGTGTTGTTTTAAATAGAGGAACCAGTCATGTGTTCCTCTATTTAAAACAACATTAATCATTAATCATGCTTTTGATAGGAACAGTCTTTGAAAAACACGAGTACACACTGTTTTTGAACATATCTTCCAGGCTGCTTGTTAAAGACACATAAAAAAAACTTTTTTTTATTATTTTTTGTCCATCCCTGCTGAAAGATTGAATAAGACCACACATTAATGTGGTCTGAATTCAAATTCCAGACTTCTTAAACATTAACACAACAACTCATGTCCTTCACTCTTGCTCAACTTTCTGTCTGTGTGAGTCTGAATTTTTGTAGCAGAGGGCAATGGATCACCTGCAAAAATATCTAGCATTAAGGAATATAACCATTGTTGGAAAATAACTGTAGTCAACACAAATGCTGTTTTTAAGTACGACTCAGTATTTCAATCTTTTGAACACATTATGTTGAAAACTCCAGCTAACCTCAATAGTTTCTGGTCACATTTTTACCTTTAAAAAAAACATGCAAGTCTATGAAATACAATACACTGTTACATTATCAAACCACTAGTTCCCAGCCTTGTTGCCTTTCACTTTTTACAAAAAACAAACAATCTCTGCCCTTTTGGGCACTCCTATCTTATCATGTTTCGGAGTTGTTAACATTTCCATCGAAGAGTGATTTTCTCTCATCTCAACATGGCTTCATTTACATAACTGTTGGAGACTAAGAGAGTTGGAAATATCCAATATTTCCCCCAAAAATCAGAGATTAAAGAAAAAAATCATACATATATGGGTCAGGGTTTTTTTTTTCAGGTCTAATATTTATCTCATGTCCCCTCAGATTTGACTTTGGAGGGGGCCCAACAATTAAGATGGAAACGACTGGGCTTAATGACTCAACTACCTTTACACAAAGTGGTTAAAAGTAACTAAACCTCAACCAGCTCAAACACTAAAATACTGTTATATCACAAACAGTGCATTGGGATCTTAATGTTTTATACAGTATAATGCTATGTCAGCCAAAAGGGGAATTTTATTTCCTCAAATGAGTAGTTTACTTTTATACTACAATTTCCTTTTATGTAAGGCAAGGCAAGTTTATTTGTATAACAGTTTTACTCATAGGGTAAGAAATAGCACTATATAAAATATAAAAGGCTTCAACAGAAAATGTAAAAGCAACATATGACAAAAAAACATTTAGATAGAAGTTAAAATAGAGTTAAAGAAAAATATAAGAAATAAAAGGAAAAGAGTTACCGTGCAGTGTAAGAAATGGGTAATCATTTGATTTAATAAAAGGCAGTGTCAAACAGAAAAGCCTTCAGCCTTGAGTACAGGAGAAGTTTACATGCAGAAATGTTACCTGTAATAATGTAATTCTATATTGATGTATTGGTACAGTCACTTATATAAAGGATCTCAGTACTTTTTCTATCTTTACTTGTAATAATCCTGCAGTACTTACCCCATAATTATCACAGAAATCCATGTTTTCTTTGTCTCATCAAAGCTGAGCAGAATTAGAGGCTAAAACCAGAACAGAGTGGTAAAGCCAGGTCAGATAACATGGCGGTCCAGTCCCAATCCACGTGGGCCCTGAAGAGGAGAATTTTAATCTGCCCACAAATAGTGTATATTGTGACGCAAGCAGATATGATATACATAAAAGGGGGAAGGGAACATACAATTGTGTTGTGTGCTTGCATGTGAAGAGGTGTCGCCTAAATGATCAACCATTAATTACACTCAGCACATGCATGTAATTGTGCTGTATGATCCTCATGGCTGATAATGGAGTACTGTGTCATGTTTAGGTTATGTGGATAGATAAGGTCCATTATTATTATTCAGCACTGCAAAGTCTGTGTTGGACTTGCTCCCGGTGGGAGCTGTTTTGTTGTTGGATTTTCCACCGTGCTACAGTTGATTTACTGCTTTATGGAGGTAACAAATGCTCACAGGTATTGAATAGACTCGAGCTAAGAATGACACTGTAGCTGAAAAGCAAGCCAAGCCTTCCTCGCTCGGAGAGCTGGCTCTTCATTACTGTGTGATGCGCATCATTATTACAATAAGCACACAGGATAATCACACCTCATTAGTTATGTTTGATATTAATGGGGGCAATATAAATAAATTCCCCCTGTGTTTCAAATGGCTAAGCAAGAAAACACATCGGCTCTTATCTCACTGCTAATGCGATCTGGGTAAATGATGGGGCTTTGTGCTGCCAGAGCCTGGGAGAGTGAATATGCAAACATTCCTTATTGATCCTCTGAAGAATTCTAAGCCGAGCATCTGCATATATGACTGCGTCATGACAGACACCATCCAAATCCAACCCTGACAGACCAGATGTATAGGCATGCCTCCTCAGCTGTTTCTCAAATACGACATAAATGTTTTATTGATCAAAACAACTTGTGGTGTGTATGTGTCTGTCTGTGTCTGTGCACATGTGGAATGTGGGTAAGGAGACCAGGAGAGCATAACTGAGGAAAAGAAGGTCATGGTATTACATATCCATTTTCAGTAATAGAATATGGCAGACTGTGTGTGATGCTGAAATCTCTCAGATCTCCCTGCCCGGCCTCACTCTCTGTGTGTCCTGCTTGAATTTTCTGTTTGATTCTTCGCTGGGGAGAAGAGGCAGTCATTAATACACCGCAATATCTTCCATGTCCTTTGGTGCTGAGGGAATCCTTTACCGCATCCCTCCTCCGAAGTTATGTAAATCAAAATGTGCATCAAAAGCCATTTGCCACGTTAAGCACAGCCTGCAAATATATGTGTACATGCAAGCAACCTTGACAAGCCTAAGACTCCCTGTTGTATTTCAAATTCCCTCACCTCATTTAAAAATCAACCATGCTTAAAAAATGAAGACATAATCAAGCAGCTTGCTTTGAAAATCAATGAAATCGACTTGTTTACTTATGAATAAGAGAAATGTGCTATTTGCGTCCATCAGAAATTCTCTGTTTGATATTTTTTATGTGGAATATACAGGAAAAAAATAATCATAAATGATTTAATGTACAGCACTTTAAACCGTGTCGCTTTACTGGATATTCTCAATTCTAATCCTCTGATTGTGTCAGACAAGTACTTAAAGAAGAGGATGCTCTTTAATCCTATCCTTTCCAAGTCAGCTTTTGGAGAAATCTGTCTCTAAAAAAAAAAAAAAAACATGACATTGACCCTCTGCGAAGTCAGATTCTTACCTGTGCGTGAGTTGCTTTGGCTCCAGCTGACGTGAACCTCCTCAAAAATGAAGCCACACATTGGGGTCCCGAGCCCCAATGTGTGGCTTCATTTTTTGAGGAGGTTCACGATCGATAGACACCAAACGGACTGTGATTAGTTAACTTGGTCTGGTTATGTTTCCCAAATGTGTGCGATGAAAACAACTTGGAGAAATTCCAAAAAAGAGTTCATATTTTTCTTTCCAGTAATGGTAGATATGTAGATGTTTTATGATATAACACAGCCAACCTTTTTCTGTGATCGCAAATAAGGATGTGACAAAGTATTAGTTTTGTTAGTCACGAGTCGGTCTGATGTTTTGATTATGAAATACAAGTTAAGTCGTAAGTGTGGCCCTAAACTTTGTTTTGGAGTCCTAAACAAGTGATTACAGTACACTTGCTTTTTCCAAATTTGATGCCACTTGACCATAGACTGTACATAAACTGTTTTCACCCTCGAGGTCTGAATAGTGAAGCCAATGCGAAAGTGCCTTAAAGTGCAATACCACTGCATGCCACTAGGGGCTGTCAAAAAAACAAACCCAAAAAACCCCTCTTCTTTTCCAATACACCCTCATTTAAAATGCATAAACTTCTCTTGTGAAACACAAAGTTAATTAATTTATTCCACAAGTCATTATAGTGTCACGAGCTAAATGTAATCGCTCTGATCAGTGTTCTGGTAGCCCTTAAGAAAATAATTTCACAATTGATTATATATTAGGCCTTAAAGAGAGATACTGTATGTTAAGGGATGCGCCTAATTTGATTAAGAGGGTGCAGTTAGGTCGCCAGTACAAGTGGGTGGAAATAGTGTCCAAGAGTTGTCAGTCAGATTTATGAATCAGATCCACTCCTCACTCCTCAGCTCATCCAAATGTGGTCACTTCTGTCTCCAAAAAAAAAACAATAAGTTGACAGCCAGAATGACAAACTGAAGGCTTCAAAACGGCATAAAACCAATGGGCGAAGTCATGCTGGTTTGGCCCTTACACTTGACATGTTCAAAACAGAATAAAAGTTACAATAGTTAATTTACAGAAATAAGGATATTTTTTTTAAATGTTGTCTAGGACTTTTAAAATAAACTTAAACTACTGTTAATACCCTCTAGCCCAACTCAAAAAAGTATTGTCTGATCTGTCACCCAAATCAGAAGGATGCAATCATTTCAAACTGTTAGAAATAACGCATATGTTTTACTGTATAATCCCTACGCACACGTGGGTTGTTTTGAAGGGTGAAGACAATCGATCGACTTTTGATATTTGTTTGGATGGCCGGACTGGACAATGTATATTGTGATACTGAAAAGCATTCAGTGATGCTGGCCTGTCAGTCTGTTCTATGTAAAGTTAAGATACAAACAGAGGGTATTCAAAAGACATTTCACTGAAAGGATATCTGCCAGAAGCCATTTTGATGCACAAATGGATTCCTGTGGTGGAGCAGATTGAAATGGAGGTGGTTTGACCGCAAGAATTAATACATACAAAGGGGCTAAACTGGAAACTAGATTGCTGTCACAGTTGGTAATTTCACAGCTTGATTGATTGCTGGCATATTGTATTGCTCATACTGAGGTGATTAATCCGTCTTTGCATAGTTCAAAACCTCTGTGTCTCTGACTTGTTAGCCTTGCCAGCATATGTTCAGTATAAATGTGTGTCACTTTTCTTTTGATTCCATTTTTCCTATAATTCCTCTGTAAATACCCTCGTCCTTACTAATGTCTGTGAATGTCTGGACTCACATCTGCGAGTGAGCAGCGGCATGTCTGACTGAGTGTTATTAACCTAGCATTGTTTACTCAGCCTTACATGTATGCATGAGTTGGCAGTCCATAATTCCACACTGATAAAAACCATTTAAAATTTCAGACAGAAAATGAAACCTGTCAAAAACATACACAAATGAAATTTGTTAAATTAATGAGATGAAAAGAATATGAAAGGGCAGCAGCAGGTAGACCAGATGACGGGGTCAATGGGAGACACTATAAAACTGATCATGATTGATGATGACAGATCGGAACATTTGTGCAGGCAGGGGAGAATTAATTGGAAAATTAGTAACCATGGTTAAACAATTTCTAGCCAACACACCAAATGCATATACTGTGTCTATTTCAGAAGAACTTCAACATTTAAAGTGGAAAAAAACTGTCGGAGTTCATAAACAGCAGACCTTTTGTTTGAATATTTCATGCAGATGTGTTGTTTTCACACATTTTTCATAAACATGATAATAGTATCATATATAAATAGAATAGCAGACGAGTCAAACGGAAAAGCGTTCACTGTAGACTCTGTAATTACATCCACTTATATCCTGGGAGACCTGTTTCAAGATGCAGATTGAGTGTTCAACAGATGATTTCCATGGTTGTCGATTTTATTTTTTCCAAAAAAGCCATGCAATAATCTGCAGGTCAGAGCACATTTTAATAAATAACCCAGTTCAAGATATTGTAACAGCTACGCGTGATATTGCAAATTCCTCCCTAAGATTGTGGAGTTCAAAAAATAATTGGACATCCAGGCAGTCATTTAGCTTAATCGGTTTCCCATGTAAATTCTAACATGCTGCATCTAGCTGTTCCTCTACTGGGAACAGGAGAATCACACGTTGACCACACTCCTAAAATGATGGTTCTCCATACAGCGGCAATAATAATACAAAAACCACTTCAACGAATAATATTGATAATAATTCATAGTTAACAGATTGTAAATTCTTCAAAGTAATAACAAAAGATGAACAAGATGAACAAAAGATGAACAAAATATATTTGATTTATTTTCAATATAGATTTCCAATCATTTAATCAATATTATGTTCCTGTAACAGTGATCAAACTCTTATAATGTCCTATAGACAAAGGACCTGCAGACAGGAGTTTAAAAATAGACGTGAGTGAATTAATTTCTCTCTTCAGCCATGCAGCCACACGGTCATTAACATGGATTTGGCTTCATTTCTAGATAATCTGTTATTCCCAAATTGCAACACATGGTTAAGAGTCTTGGTGGGACTTTGTTGCCCAGAGCATGCCCCCGCTGCCCACCCCCGTGTCTGACAGAATATTATAATCAGAGCCGTGGACAGCAACAGGAGGCAGGATGCAAATATTACTTCAAAATTGCTTTAAAACTCATAAAAGAGGAGGACATCCTGAAATGAGCAAAGAAATTAGCCACTTATCAAATCGATCACAGACACCCTAGATATGAACATATGAATAAAAGCTATAGGTCCAATTTAACTACAGCATATGTATTATATATTATGTAGATTATATTTATTTCAAATACACTTGTGGTTTGCACATTATGCAGAACAAAAACTAGAACAGGTCTGAAAGGTTTTATGTAGTTTGAAGACATACTGTACATTGTTTATACGAAATGATCTCTTTGCTGTGCTTCAAAAGAAAACAATCTGGAGGGAAGTAGGCAAGAGGGTGCCGGATTTGTCCCAGTCCAACAGTTTCTGAGTAACTGATAAGCTCTGCCAACTCGCAGCCCCCCAAAGGAGGGGAATTGCTAATATGAACCTAATAATATGAGCATACTACTAAACATAACAAGGGCCCAAACAGATTATATCATGTTTGACACAAATCAGATAGGTGCATGCAAGCATGTCAAGATTAAATTATTACAGGCCCCCTGTGCCATAAACAATTAAGAAAGCTTATGTTGTCTGGGAATGTCCCTCTGAGTGTCCAACTCAGCGACACATCTCTCCTAGTGAGTGGTCAGCTTAAGCAACTGGAGCATTAGCAGGTATTTGCTGCAGAATTAATCAAAGCTGTCCCAGCTGACTTTAAAAATAGCTTTCAACAAATATACAAGCACATACAGAGAAGAACTAAAATGCCAATAATAACTTGGCCGGTTGTTTCCCAACCCTGGGTTACATACTTTCTTAAGAAACTAATTTGCATTGGATGATTTGGAGGAAATATAATGCTGCCTGGATTAGGTTTATTTCTCAAAATAACCACAAAGCATTTACATTGGAAAAAGCATGACTTAGAGTCCTACATTATGGTGATTAATAGTACTTAGTTAATGTTAGAACAGGATAATAGGTATAAAAAACCCTCAGGTGAAAATCCAGTTTTTAACCTTGGTAACATGTCCATCCATATGATGTTTTTTTTAAGACATATCATGAGTGAAATGAGCAGTCAACGTTATGGCTGAGCAATTCTTTAAAGGAACTGCAGTGACAGCCTGACAGTCCAAAAACATGGATTCAGATAGCCACGGTTTCATAAGTCACAAATAGACTGTATAAAAAATGGACATAGCCTCCATGATGTCACCTCCAGGTTTCTTGAAGAGCAGTTTTGACGCTCACTGTAGGTGGCTCCGATCGTCACTATCTTGGCATCGCCTAACTCCTAGCTAATCCAAAAATTGCCAATGATGTGGTGCATAGGTGGAGCCGAAGCGAGCCGGGTGAAGCCTGATTGCTGAAAGCAGTACTGTGAGTCTCTGTAGCATAACTGTGATGGTACCTAACTGCTTATATAAGCTTTAATACGATTTAATTGTGTGAGGTATACAATTGTACAATTGTCATGAAAGGGGAAATTAGCAGTAACGATCAAAACTATTTTTTGTACCAGGCTGTAAACATGTTTATTTCTGGTGTGGACTTGTGTATTTTAACATGAAGGTCTATGGTGATTAACTCGTTTTTGGAGCCAGTCTCAAGTGGCCATTCAAAGAACTGCAATTCTTGGCTCTTCTCATTGGCTTCAAATGTCAACCCTGAAGCTTGCTTCCCATTTAGGAAACCAATCCCGTCACCTTATGGATGTATATCATTGAGCTGGAGGCAGAAGAGTGGGTGGAGATAGAGGTGGGGACTATCTGCATTTTTATAGATCTACCCCTTCTAATTGTAGGCAAAAATGAAGAGTCACATCAGGCATGTTTTTCTTTGGGAACTTCTAAATATGTAATTCTGATGAACAGAGATAAATTTTTAGCAAACAGTATTAAGAGATGGACTTAGTTAACAGAGATGAGAAACAAACGCTGGTCTCAAGTGTCATTACCTTGTGACTGAATTAAAACAAAATGATATTTCATATTTCACCTCAGACCTTTGTATTTATCTCCTTCAGTTGTTGGGCCTTGCAAATGGCACTGTTGTCTGCCGTATGAAAATCAACTATTTGGGGCTGAAGCTGGATAGTGACTCCACATACAAGAGGAGGACATTACATTGTAATGTAAACTTACTATTATACATTTCCTGAATAAATGTTTTGATTAAAAATTACCTGAATAAATAAGTGTTTCACAAACATCACACCATACTGCATCCACGTTTAATGTTATCCAGCAGATCTTAGTTACTCTGATGTTTTTGAAAACATTCTCCCCTCTTAAAAGATGATACTGCTTTGAAGGCATTTTTTTGTGCAAAAAAATGCAGCAGTGTCAAAGTCGGCATGATGTGATGCTGCAAGACCTGACCACATGCATAGGAAAAAAAAATCTGCCAATCCTGCACTTTTCTCCTCCTTGTTACTTACCCCTGACCTGCTCTTAAAAAATAAAGTCAGCAGCATTGCACCACTTCTAATGATGTGTAATCACATTGGTTTAGTGCACAATGCCTTCAGTGTTGGGAGAGACCATCAAGAACCACTGATATCCAGGGACATTTTAGGCAGATGGTGATACTCTACTTCACTTAACAGAAAAAGCAAGAGAAGACATATTTTCACGCCTCAATAAATACACCACTGAGCACATTCATAGTTGGAATAGAAGGTCATGAATTTGTCTAATTTCATGACGATTTTATGCTATACTGGATGTTGAAAATCATGAATGGCTTTGATCGATGTTTCTCCTTATGTGCTGTACAGTATGTATTCCATCATCTCCCTAAGAGTGGGGAGAGAAAACCATCAAAGTAATTCATGTCAATCTTTAAGCTCTTTTTAAAGAAGTAGGGAGCAAGGCTGTTTGCAAACTCATATCCATGTTTGCTTATGCTCATTTCGTTCCTGCTTGTGCTCCATTCTGTTTCAAGGCAACTGAAATCAAAGCAGAGCCACAGTTGAATTCAAATGGAGATGCAATTAAATACAAAAAGACTGAGAATGTTTATGCATTACAGGCTTCCCTATGTGCAAGACTTTTGACTACACTCTAGAAGTGGCAGTTACATTAAATGTGATATGGGAACTTGCTAAATACATACAGCAGCACCACTGAAAAAAAGGAATAAAATGGCCAATTAAAAAGCTCCTAATCTGATATGATCTTATTTTGCTTTCCAAGTAATGTCATTTCTGCATCCAAAATTAACCAACCACGAGCAAAGGATTTTTACTATTAGCCACACTAGCATCATGACTCAAGGAGCGGTAATTTTGGTCTGTCAGTCAGACAATCAACCACTGTAATTCAAAGTTAAATATCAGTAATTGTTGAACGGATTGCTATCAAATTTGGTAGAAAAATGTTTGATGCCCAAGTCAGAAATCCTAAAGATTTTGATGATGCTCTGACTTTTTGTCTTGTGTTGCCATCAGGTCAAAAGTTTTGTTTGTCCAATGTAATATAAGCTGCTGCTGCAGCTATGCTAATGTGCTGCTCACCTTACACCTCTAATGTTAGTCTTGTTAGGAACAGTAAATACAAAAGCTTCGCCTACAAGCTGACTATTATGTGATATATTTGGTGAGAGCTCCAAAATATATGTAGATTAAAATACGTGGATTATTATTTAAAGAAGTCCTTTATGGATTTGTTCGTTCACCATGTCGACAAACTAAGTAAATTCCAACCTAAAATAATTCCAATTATGTGGCTGGGTGCAGGGGTTGAGCATTGTAAAGTCTGGATGTTGTTTCAAGTTAGCGCTGCATTAATATGAATTGAGCAGTCAGTGTGTGTTGGCGAGCAGCTGTTTGAGGCCCCAAGTGCAATCCCATGAAGCACCTTGGTCCCCAACAAGTGCTAGCTGCAATGAGGTGCATCATAGTGACTTTTAATTTCCCTCTTCACCACATCATATTTGCAGCAGGCCAGGGCGGGGAGGAGAGGAAATAGATCCCTAGATTATTTCCATCTATAATTTCTTATCTGGTGGCATACGCTCCTTCTGCCTGTCCTCTATTGCCCCCCTGCAGGCACCGCCTTTTACTCCCTGGGTGTGCCACCAATCTAGAAATTGAATTTGAGGGGAGGAAATTAGAAATGAGGGCATTTTCATTTCAATTTAGCTTTCCAATGAGACAATTTTTATGTAGGGCCTTATAATGTGTAACCCCCACACACTTGATACCTTTCACCTTACGACCTTGTTACCTTTACCCCATCGCCACCCTTTAAACCCCTACCAGCATCTCCCTGTCTGCTCTCCCACCCCTTTAAAGAGCTCTACATCTTAAAAACAGTCAATTTCCAAGCCAAAGTGTGCCACCTGCTTTTGGCAGCTGGAACCCCTGGAAAATGTAGATAAATGAACAGAGCCACCTGAGGGATTTTATGAATCTGCTGCTGCTTGGCAGATTTATTTGCTCCCCGCCACAGAGAGCTGCACTGGTAAGCACAGATTACAGTGTAGAGCACAATTGCCCCTGCCCATTCTCCTGTCCTAGCCTCCATGTGTCCACCTGTACAAGCAGTGAGAGGTTGTTGACCTGTAATTCATCCGTATTTTAAATCGTAAACCGCAGCCTTGTGTTTTTCCGTCTTCCCCCACCTCATCATTACGGCTCTGGAAGAGATCGCGCGGTGCCCTTGGGAAGCTATGAATATGTTTGTTTAGTGCCTGATCTAATCTTACATCATTATGCGGAAGGGTATTTGAGTAAATTCTATATAACGGTAATTAGATTTCTATCAAATGCACTGCTGCTCTGTACTATACAGTGTGTAAACATGTATAGCTGTACAGTATATTGTCTCAGAAAAATCATGTTGGCAGCTTCAGTCTGTATTTGATTTACTCTAATTTTAACATGCAAACAAAGCATTTTGCTTTCTGTTTTTAATAACTAACTATTTAAAATAATAACAGTATATTTTACAACAAAACTATGGGGTAAAGCACATGTTTTGGTTTAAAGACAACCTCCCGAACCAAAACACAGGGTTCACTGGAGGTTATACTACTAAAGAGGACAGTTTGTCATGTTACTGTACCATCACTTCCATAATTTCTTTTTGAGATTATATGTTTATACAATGTTAATGTGTTTTCCGGTTACATTTATGAGGAAAGATTTACTAAAATAAATATTACAAAGAAACAGAAAACACCAAAAGCCTCAAAGTCCAATTGACAAACCAAAACATGGCCTCAAGATCATTGGCACATACATTTGTGTGCTGGTTTGGTTACCTAAAACTAGCAACAATGTTATCTGTTCTCCATGAAATGAACCATCCCAACCTTAATATCTAGTTAAACATTTTTCTAAAAGGTGTTATGGTCCAGACAATTTCCACAAAAAATATCCTGAGAGCTGTACTGATACCTGATAATATTAAGCTGAATAAAGCACCCTGCTTTTCATGTAAATTTAGAACCCTTTTTGCTCAAGAGCTAATATCACATTTCAAATTTATTAGTATGGGTAAATGATTTACTGTCTATATAAATATCACCCAATAACAATGATTATATCTACTAATGACATGGATTGGGTTATTTAATGTGAATCTCTCAGTGACTGTAATTTATTTTGCACCTGAACGCACTTCAAGTGCTGCAAGATTGGAGTTGAGCCTCCTCCTTTTTACAGACCATTTTTGAAATTATGTCAAATTTCAGACATAATACACAGCAGTTAGTGAGCCACTAGCAAAAGGAGTTCAATCACTGATGGACACCTGATAGCTTTCATGTCTGCAGGTGGTGAGTCGCCTTTCTGGCTCAATTATTAAAACCATTAAATTTAACTCTGTAAAAAGGCTGTAGAAAGTCTAAAGTAAGGTTGTTTAAGCCATTTGATGAATAAGTGTTGCTATGAACACTTTTTTTTATCATTATGTACTGTGTGATCATTTGTCCTGATGGCTGTCATTTCACTTTAAAGAAGGAAGCATAAAATGAAAAAAAATTATATGGTACTTATTTGAGAAAAACATGGAGCCATTTGCACTTAAATATAGTTTGTTTTTCTGTTGATTCAGTATTGTTTTTCTGTTGATTCAGTATGGGAACTGAATAGTCTCTTAATGTTGTGTGTGCTAAAAAAGTTAATCAGGTCATTTTAGGTTTTGTAATGACTGACATGTTCATATTAATGATGCCAATCATAACTGTAACTGATGTTGTGGAAGCAAACAAGAAGTGTTTTGAAGATAGGCTTAGAGAGTTAACCTAAACAGCCCTGAAAAGATTCATAGTTTTCCATTGAGCCTTCAAGTACCTGTAATTTCCTACTTTGATTAGACTTCATTCATTGCCATCAAGTCAAATTTGCTTTTTAACAAAAAGGCTCAAATTTGTTTCCGGAGACCAAAACCTGAATACAAATAAAAGCAAGATAGGCACAAGCATGTCACTAATTAATTTAAAAGTGTGTGTGTGTGTGTGTGTGTGTGTGTGTGTGTGTGTGTGTGTGTGTGTGTGTGTGTGTGTGTGTGTGTGTGTGTGTGTGTGTGTGTGTGTGTGTGTGTGTGTGTGTGTGTGTGTGTGTGTGTGTGTGTGTGTGACAGCAGCTATAAAATGCAAATGTGTGCAAGTGGATATGAGAGTGCCAGGCAAAACCAGGGATGATGAGACTGCTGTGACAGACTGAGGAGAAAAGACAAAATGCAAGAAAAAACTAAATTGCTCCTGGACTGAAGGCATGTTTTCTTAAAAAATATATATAATTTCAGTAATGTCAGAATATTTGTGCTACAAAGATAAAAAAAAAAATAGAACACACTTGATAATGTATCATAAAGATATACACATGCATACACGAAGCAGTTTGCCAACATTTTTGTTCAAAATAACATCAAGATAATGTAGTTTATAGTTTTCCGTATGACATGCAAGTTTCTCTTGCAAATAGTCCTTTTTTCCGGCAATAACTCAAGTCTCTGCTTGACTTTTTGAATACATATTTTTTAACATATTAATTCTGTCCTGTGTTATATTTACATCTTTACAATTGAAAAAAAAAAAAAAGACATTACATCTCAAGGTAGTTCCAGTATTACCACAAATCCTGATGGGTTTTAAACTATAGGCACTAATATTGTGAAGACTATGTTTCCATGTATATAGGATTATGTGACAACCCTTCCGCACAAATACATAAGCCATAAATACATAATCTAACATAATGTTATGTTTTGGTTTCTTTAAACAACTTTTATTACAGTTTCAGTTGGTCATAATCAAAATGGTCATAGTTCCTCCTTTAGTAAAAACATTTTTTTGCATCGCTCTCTCCGGTCACGTTACTTTCACCCACCAGATGTCCTCAAACTTTTCTCCAAGCTCAAGTCACCTTACCTTCAAACCCACCTCACCTGTTTTCCATTCCACAATCAGCCCTCAGAGTATATCTACCTGACATCTTGCCTTTGGTGTCACTTTTGTGTCTCGTACTTCCAAGTTAGGTTCTTCAGAAACAAAGCAAGACTCATTCCAAACATTCAGAAAACACATAATGAAGCAGTCTTGCGAGTATGCTGGAGTGCTTCATTCTTCTTCGTCTTTTTTTTTTCATCACAAATCACAACCACTCGGAGCGTTATCTGCTGTGTTGTAGAGTCCTAATGTTTGAGGTGTGAGTCACTGAAAAAGATTTGCTCTTGTACGTGCACATAGGATTATGGGTGCTCCAAGGATACGGAGGATACACTTAATGCATCTTTCAAAATCCTTTGAACGGACTGTGTCCTTGTGAGAATTTCTAAGAATCCATAGACATTGGAACAGTCCTTTGCAGGATTTGATGAGTTCGCATCCTCAACATGCAGCCTACCAAGGGCAAATCCTTGAGATTGAGAAACAGCAATTCTATTAATTTGGTTCCTTATGTTGTTTAGCTCTTGCCATCCAATACCTGTTTGTTTGTCTTCTCTGACTGCCTGCTTACCTGTAAGTCAGTAATTGCTGTTAAATAAAGCACAGTTTGCAAGGCTTCTATGAACAATTTGGACTTGAATCATCACAGGCATATTACTAACTTAGGTTATGTTCAATGTCTTTTCCTCCCTATTTGACTGACAGACGAGATGTTTTAGTCATGTTAATTTGGTATCCTTATGAGAGAAAAATACCTTGCATATTTTTTCATCCTGATTTCTCCTAAAAAAATTCTACTTAATTCCCACATTTGTGTTAAATGTAGCATTGCTTTAAAATGAAAACCCATTAACTGACTTAGCAGTTTTGAAATGAATGCAAACAATATCAAAAGGACAGTCTACAGTTCCCTCCTTCCTATCTGTTGTAATTTAGGAGCTTGTATGATTTTTTTTTTTCCCCATTTATTATTTGTGTTATTTAGGCCCAATAACTTGTATATTCTAAATGTCACACCAAAGCCACATTCTGTACAAATGTACCAATGTAACAACATATTGCTATGATAAATTCCACTGAAGTTAACAGACTTTAACTTTAGGGGTGTGTGTGAAGTTTTAGGTAGGCTAGAGGTAAATTGACATCCTTTCTCCTCTTAGTCTCAATCTATACAAAGAAAAGCAAGTTGAGTCCATTCCCATATTGGCTTGTGTTCCTGTGGGATAGCATTTAATGCCCTCATTAATTAATTGTACGTTTGAAGCAGTTAAACTAATACTGAACCAGACACTGGCTAAAGGCATGGCAGACACACTGTCTGCAGTAAACTTCCTATTTTACATGTATCCACTGCTGTTGTTTCTAAGTTCATACAGCGAGTGGAGAGGCATTATGTTGGAGGATATAATTGTGTCTGTGTACCTGCTGCATTAACATTTTAGTGGTGATTGACTTTCCATATTCCATTTAGCAAACGAGTGAAACTGAAAGCCAGTCTAATCCGTGCTATGAATGAATGCAATTATGGCATCGCATCTTAGTCATTAGTAATTTACATCCAATTCTTTATTCTTTAATTCACAACATGTTTCACTGCAAAAACATTTCAATGTGTTGATTCAGAAAGGATTGACCGAGACCTTCTCAGTCTATTCTTTAAAATCAAAAAGAAGTTTGAATTCTTCTGCTTTTTTTCTTTTTGTTGCGACACTTTGACAATTACATTAATGGAGCATCAATGAGGGATATTTATCAAGTCTTGTGGAAACAGGAGAAAACTACAAGCTGCATAGACAACAGAATCAGTGGTTGTGAAAAATATGCACAGTTCCCTTGACAATGTTCACATAAAGAATATGTTAGCTCTGTCTGAAAAGGTATTTTCTGATGTGAAAATCCTGCTGGCCATGGAACACCACGACCTTCAGTGTGCAGACAGAGAGGTGCAGAGAGGGTGCCAAGTTTGAGCCTGAGTCTGTAATTTTCTCTGAGTTTATTGTATTTTCATTGGTGATGGCAATTACTAGTTAATCAGCATGAATTTAGAGAATAGCACACTAATATTCATTAAAAAAAAGTATGACCTCATATGCTGAGTAGGTGGCTTGTCCGTGTTGCTCTCTGCATTAAGTTGTTTTGTTTTGAAGTTTCCTCCCACTCATAAATGTGTTTTGTTCGTTGTTGTGTCAGTTGGCTGTTTGATCTTCACTCTGCAGAATGAATCAGAGTTTGATTATAAATGGATGTTTTGAAATTCATAAAGGGGACATATTTCTCCATGGTCAGGTTAAAGGATAAATTCAAAATTTTTCAATTCTAAATGTTTGCCTTTTAACTGCAGTCAGGTGCCCAGATGAACATTGAAACAGGTTTGGCCTGCTTTAATAATTCCCTCCTGTTCATACAGACCAAGATAGCTTTCTAATTTGCTTTCAGGGTACGTGATATAGGAATAAATGCAGTCATCATTCTGTGTTTAAAAGTTTTCAAAGGTTTTTCTGAAGCTAATATGTATGAAGGTACTTTTGTGTATTTTTTTTTATGCAAGCATAAATGACGGTTTTAAGGGCAAATTTCTAACCCTGCGATTAAAAATCTAATTTGCAAGTAAAAAATATATGAACTGAGGATGAAAGTATTTGAATTGCAAACAAATTCTCGATTGCTTTAATGTTGGGTTTGGTCACAGACATGAGAATGTTGCTTATGAAACGAGCCCTTTCTATTGTGTCACAAAAAGTTTTGATTGTGAATTAGACCTCTTTGGTTGCGAGTCAATAACTTGTGGGTGTTAAACTAGAGAAAGTGGATTTGGACATGACCTAAACGCACTTGTGCCATGAACTTTAGACTGAGCACTTCAATCGTTAAAATAGAGCCCCAAGAGTTTACTTGTCAGTGAAATAGGATACATATTTTTTTATGTGGGTAGTAAGCTTTTAAATTCTTTTATTTATTTATTTATTTATTTTTTAACAATATTGGTAAAATATTTTCCAGGTAGAGAAAAATATTTATTTTTTTCTCCAGGATTTTATTGTACTTTAGGATAAAATCACATCAGACACATATTGTTTTGTCAAGCTGAGTATTATTATATGTCATGAAACTTGTATGGAGGGGGATCCCTGAAGTGACTGTGCACCTTGCTATTACTGAGATGATAACAGAAACGCTGCAGGTGAACATAATTTGATGAACTCACTCAGGAAAGACTGTCACCTGTGTAACTTCTAGTTTCAACATGTTAACTTGCCCAGCAGCTAATACACTATTCTACTGCAGTGAGTTCAGAAACAGAAATTTCCAAAACATCTTTGGTGCTCTACACTAGCTGCACCATCACCATGGCAATGTGTATACAAATATAGTATTCCTGGCTATTTATCAAACACAATGACATAATGGAACCACTTCTTGTTCCATCATCAAAGTTAAGTTTGTACAGACTCAGAAATGGTACCATAGAAAACATCAGGCTGGGTCCATTGACATAGAAGGCAGACTATCAGTCAAGCAATATGATCACAGCCTGATCTAAATTCTAGTGGTAAACACTGCATGTAATGTTCATATGTGTGCAGGTCTTTGAGGTTGTCATGTCCTCTGTCACAGAAAATGTAGAGATTTAACAGCAACTCCATCAAAAAGCTCAAGAGGACATTCCCCCAGAGAAAAGTGTTCACCATGCTGAGAGAGCATGTAGTGTAAAGACAGGATCACGCTGAGGACTGTATCAGGGAGGCTGGTCAGCATGGAGGGACTGAGGAAGTGAGAAAAATTAAGAGAGGTTGTTGAAGAAAAGAAAGGACTTACAAAACCTCAGATTTGAAAAATGTTATGTTGTATTTGAGATGGTTTATTTTGTCTAAATATTGTGTGCAGATGGAGATTCATTGCCAAAAACCATGAGAAATAAGGTGTATAATACAATACAAAGTGGCAATGACTGGAGACATACTGAATACTTGTAGCAACAGCAGCTAGTCTGCACTGCTATCTTTAAAGAGTGCACCTATAATTCAAAGCTGACTTTGGACACTCACAGATAAAACTGTGCAGCATACACCTTTGCTTTTTGCCTCTGCTCTGCAGTTCACTGAATTTACACATCTTTTCAAATGTCTCCTCTCATGGGGCGTCCTGTAGAAGTGAGCTCAATACAATGCAAAGTCAAAAGCCAAAGTGTTAAATATTTCTTATACCATCAACTACATCTTTCCATTAACGATTATTTTGCTTGTGATACAAACAAAAGTCTAAATTGTGAAGTGAAAATACACTTCAAATGTGCTGTATGAGTGTGTTTTGTTTAATGTACCTATTTTTAATTGCCAAAACAGACACAGTCTGGCGCTGCATGAAAACAATTGACTTCTATTCAGCAGCAAAACATGACCACAAGTAATGAGGACAAAAAGTATATTGCTCTTCTTGATGTAGCTGTAGTGATATATACTCCAGCTTCAGGCCATGTCAACACTACGCCACTGTCTGTTCATACACATAACCCTTCTGAAAAATGCTCTCCAGAGTGGACAAATCAGAAAATGTTGTTCTTTTGCTTGTTTTAGACACAAATATCCACTACATATCCACTGCTACCCACACTTCCATTTCCCTTGCGCTCTTAATCTTTTCGCCCTCTCAGACCAATCAACTATTAAGATAATTGTGAAGTAACTATGGTGTTGAAAATATTAAAACCCACAATAAATATAAGCCTTTTCAGCTTTGACTATATAAGGATATGGCCATTACTAAAAGTGCAAAAATAAAAGTTCAGAATTTCTGCAAATGTTAATTCCAAAATAGCACAATTATGATCTGTAGCATAACTATAATGAGACCATAGTGAGAGATTACATTCACCCTATGGTAGCCAGAGATAGTTTGATGAACTACAGGTTTTCGGACCATACCAACATTACATTTTCATTCTCCACGTCTCCCATTTGTTCTTATTAATTTGACAATTTTTCTTCTGATTTTGTACTGACCCACTCAGGATTTTTTGTGTCTTTCTGTACTGGTCCAAACTAGCCCTTAGTTTTTGCCTCTGGTGTATAGTGCTGCCTTTACATTCAAGTGTCAGAACAAAACATCTGATCATTCAAAAAATAAATCATCCAGAAGTTTGTTAAACAGGACTTACAGTTGTTCTGCAGATATTTTCAGAATTCGTAGTTGCGACTTTCAGCTCAACAAACAAAAAAATGTGTATAACCAATTTCCCAAGTTTGGCCCTTTCTCCTTTAGACAGTGTCTTCTGTTGATTTTGGTCCTTAATAGACTACTTAGAAAATCCTGGGAGATAAAATAAACCTGGCTCTTGTGTGTTGCATACTTCTAATTTGTGTGATACAAATGCATATTGTCATTCATTAGGACCACTGAAACAATGTAATACCCTCGTGTTGACGGGGAAAATAAATAATCACTGGCACAAATAAGCTCTCATTCCTTTCGTCTTCCACACAATATACTCGTCTTTATCCTCTGCTATCACCCACCATAAATGTTAGAGCAGCAACACCTCAATATATTTTGAGGCACAGGCAGGATTTAAATCTAAATCTGGTATGTGCTCCGATTTTTCACACATCACAATACACCTATCTTTAAAACAATAAACTGGAAAGTCCCCCACCAAATTACAGTACAAGGTGTTGTAATTAAAAGTTGCATGTTAATAGATTTTTTTTTAACAAGGTCATAACCCCATAATTAACAAAGTTGATTAAAACAAGTGTTTTAAAAATATCCTCAATGAAAAGTGTTTACAAAAAGAAAATGTTTTAATTTTATATGCTGACATGTACAGTCTAATTAAAAGGTCTATTTGCAAAAAAATATTAGAAAAAAAAAAGTTAATATGACTTCAGAGGGCTGGGAATGTCTAAAACTGTTGCGTGACACAATTGTGATTGGTCCCGGTGCAAATAATTCCCGAATGGCCAAACACAAGCAAACGCTCATTTGCGCACACACAACCACCCCCTACACCTGCAGTGCAGACGACTAGTATGTCACCATGTAGGTGTTCACCATGTAACTCCCAACCTGAAATCCAGCCTTTGATCAGCACCATGGACAGCGGCGGGTGTTGTTGATGGTGATCAAAGGCTGGCCAAATGTATCAATGCTAATCTAAAAGCCTGTCCCGGGTCGCACGTCACTGGCTAATTCCTCCAGTCATCAAACATCCAAAATAGTTTTAGCCACACTATGATAACTGCTAACCTCTTTTGTTGAAGAGCTTCTTGCTAAAAAAGGATGAACCGAATAAAGCAGCCAAATTAAATAGGAGTTAGTGATGGGTAGAAATATGGTTTAATTTTAACGAGGCTTGCAGGAATGAAACATCTTAATAAAGACAAAATAAGATACATGAAATAGGCGATGACTCAAAAACCCTAAGAGTTGTACACAAGGGGGAAAGGCAGTATAAATAGCTATCACAATCAGAGAAGGTTGCTTTGAAGAGGTATAGTACAGTACGGTACAGTATGTGCCCCAGAGGGCCCAGAAATCTTTGCATGGGCCCTTGACAGCTTTTTGGCCCGAGGGTGCTGCAGCATTGATATTTATGTCATTGGTCTATGAAACAAAGGCTCACAACTACAAAAAAAATGCATTTCCAATAATGGAAGAAATGAACAGTTAAGAAATTAAAATGTAGCACATTTTGTTAGTTAAAAGATGTTAACATCTTAATGGATAAATATGAAATTCAGATCTGAATGGTATGTTAGTATTCTGTGAAACAGTGGTTCTATAGATTACTCTAATTTTCACTGCACTTCAAAGCCTAGTATTGTAATCACATTGATCTGAAATGAAAGCAAGATTTGTACGATTTCAAGCTACTTAATAACAGAAATATTTCGAAGTAATGTTACTACAAGCTTTGAGTCTTGATAAAAAAAAAATTTAGCAACATGTGATCTGCAAAACAAATCCCCAAAAAACATTGTGCCGCTTTGAACCATTTGCCATTTCCTAATCAACAATCAAACAACAAGCGAGATGTGATACGATCAAACCTAGGGTTGGTTTAAGCTTCAGCCAATGCTTTTTAGGTCTTTGACAAGGCCTTGTTGTTTTGTTTTCATTCAAAATCTATTTTAATTTCACTTTAGCTTGCATTATAACATTGCTTTATATTATCTAATAAGGCAAACATATCTAAAGTAAGCTCTGAACCACTGAAATTGTCAGTGGACATGTGCTCACATTAGCAGCCACAACTATACAGTAAGACCATCTATTACTTTGACATGTTCACAGGTGTTTTTAGATGTATTTTTTTTTTTTAATGCCCCAGTTCTCCTGTAACCCCCATGTTGCTGCGTATGGGTGTATTCAGGTCTCACTTCCAAGTCCTAGCTGTTATTGCATTTTCAGTTTTATTTAATCCTATTACAATAGACAATTATTCATATGGTTCAGTGATATGTGAGCAACTACATAGCCTTGAGAGGGAGGAAAGTTATCTAAAGGCAAAACACGACCCTGAAAATTCAGAAGCATGAAAAGTAGCTTGGTAATTAGATGCTAAATTAGTCCACGTGGACCAATTAGGCAAGACAAGACATGGGGGCTCTGTAATGCTTTGTCAACAGAAATGAAACCAGTACAAGGAGACAGACGGGTTGAGGAGGAACAAGTCTGAATGAGAGACAGAAAAGGGAGGGGGGCATGAGAGCATGTACCCTGATTAAAGGGGAGAGGAGGATCAAAGAGATTTTATTTGGCATGTGTGTGAAGATTAAACAAACCTTTAGAAGAAAAAAGGGTCCCATCATTTCCTGTATTAAGTTAGTATTAAATTTTAATGCAGAAACATTGCTTGATCTCTTTTACAAATGATGATGCTTTGATTTGGATGCTTTAAATGTAAGTGGAGTCCCATCGTCCAATGCTGGCTAGAACCTCCTTACATTCCTTTTTACTCTGTTCTCAAAACATGCCTGTCCGTTATTCCTATTTAATTAGACTGATATTTGGAAATAAAAAAAATAAAATAAAGGTCAAGTGTGAGATCATCCAAATTACACAAAAACCGACATAGACATGTATTCCAACGTACCTCTGTCCATTCAAGTAGTTTAAGTTTAGTTTTCCAAGTTTGAGACATTAATCTCTGAAATAAAGGTGAATGTAATTTGGTTTGTGGTGCTCACAGCAATGAAAGATTAAAACCATAACTCAATAACAGCAATATGTCTCTACAGAAGTCATAATTTTACGGTAAATTGTTTTTACGGTCAACCAATCCATCGTTCACCAGTCTTTAGCTTGGTGAAAAGTCTTCCAAAATGGATTGTCATAAAATGTGTTTTGGCATAATGGAGGTGAACTTTTCTTCAAGCGCTGTTATGAGTTCAAATGTTGATTTTGTGCAATGCTTGTGGTCTATTGTCAAATGTAATGCAATGTCATGGCATTGCAACCAGGCTCAGCTTTAAGTGTTAGTGTGCTTAACTAAAATGGTGAAGATAACAAACATCCGCTTGCTGACATTAGCCTTTTACTCAAAACACCACAATGCCTACATGAAGCATCGAGTGACGTTTGACTTTATATTGTTAAAAGATTTGGATGTCCAATGCTGATAGCATCACAAAGACATTTTATTTGCCTCAATTACATTGGGGAAACCTATGAAAACCTGTTAAAATTCAACCAACTATTGATTGATTTAATAGTAAATGTTTTCTTTTAAGTCCAGTGTTCTGAAGTTTAATCCTAAACAATGAAAAACACATCTCTGCCCTATATTTACACTCCAGTATAACATGGTGATAAAAGAAAATAATATACCAGATTCACTAAAGTCTCAGTGTACCATGCTATACCATTTTACGCTAAATCCTTACCACCCGATTGTTTATTAATCATGCAGCTGTTTCATTGTTTTTAATTTACTTTGGTAATATGCTAAATGTCGGTCTTTCATCTGTCTTGAGCTGATTACCTGATTACAGTTACAAGGCTGCTGCAGGAGGCCATAAAACCTTGTCTGTTGGGATGTGCAGGCTGTTTTCGTTGTGTTGGTGCACCTGCAAGGAGAAGATAAGAGCATTGATGATAACAACCTGTCGGCATTCTGACATTTCTCTGGACATTCAGCAATGAGCTGCTGGCCACAGCCCTGCGGAAAGGAAAGGAAACCACAATTTGAGAGGGTAAAACAGGGCTTTGTCAACTACATCTTTACAAAATGGAAATCTGCGCACACTAAATTCTAATGCCTAGTTTTTTGGAGGGCTTTTGGAAGCCATATCATGAATTTCCCCAACAAAACAATAATACACAACAACAAAATGCTTCTGTTTAACCATCGCCACTAGAAAGGAGAAACACTGAATGATATTTTGTATGCACAGCAGAAAATAATTACATTAAAGTTGATTAGGAAAATATTATTCGATGGCACATTCACTCACCTCATTTGAATTTGCATGTTAAACAAGAATCCATGATTAATTCAATTGCTCAATTAAATGTAAATGTCAATTTAAAAGATGTTGCTTTTACATTTTCATTCATAAAAAGTTGTCATTCACTTCTTTAGATGCATGATACAATTCTACAAAGCCTGTTTGATGTTAAATGAGGGTAGGAATAAAAAAAATGCTTTTTTTAAAAAGCCAACATTTACGTAAGTAACAAGTGAGGAAGTGATGAAGTACTGTACGTGAAAATTTCTCAATTTTTTTCTTGACGTGGTCAAGAAAATAAAAATGATGCTTTAAGATAGATGCATGTATGTGAGTTGTAACATACTGTTGCCTTAATCCAACATGTATATAAAATATGATGAATGAGGCTTTCTGGGTAGATTAGCAGATTTCATTCTGTCAGCTTGTCGGTAAAATATAAAAACAGTCATTCAGTGTTTATCACAGTTGAAATGAAATACACGGCATACAACTATAGCTGATCTCGTGCTACATGTTCTCAAAGGTGCAGGAGTGCAGCTCAAACCACACAAGATAAATACAGTCAATGCTTTTCATTTCTACATTCGATTTTTTTGGTGCAGTTTTGTTACATTAATCCCGCCCCGTGACATCAGCCTGCAGTGCGTCAGCCGTCTGTGAATAATGTGAGTTGGATGTGTTTACATTAATTTCAGGTTCATAGGTCCTAACATTTACAAGGTGAAAATTGCTCAGAAGTATTTTTAGTGGAATTGTGCAGTATTAGCGATGTTCCATGATCTCACATTTCAGATTCATTATTGCCTGTTTGAAATGTCGCCTTAGATTGTTGAGGAAGCTGATAAATGATTTGAGTTATCGACCTCATCTATGCGACAACCATTAAACTTGATATATATTTTGAAAATAACAGGAAATGAAAAAAATAAAAGTAAAGAAGAAAGTGAAACACTTTTTTATAAAGTGAGCTCATTAAGCTTTATAAAATACGTTGTTAAAACTTTGAGAATGCTACAGTTCTTTAAATGTTAACAACAGTGTCTCTTTGCTTGAAAAATAAGCTACGCAAATGTTGAATAAGTCAGTATTTGCCGATTCTAAATATTATTAATTATTTGAAAGAAAGACAGACAGAAAACACAGGTGAAATTAAAGATGGCTCAGTTCCATTCAGAACCTCAATAAGTTGTGACATTAAACCAGCATGCACACAATAGGATTTCTTCCTCTAAGTGCAATGCAGCTATTGTCAGTCAAGTACACCTGTGTTCTTCCCGGGCCACTGGAATAAGTCAAAATGTCTGCCATGAAAAAAGTCAAAAAATGACGAGTGAAAGTAGACAAGCAAAGAACTGAACGAGAGAGCCAAAACGAGTTTAAATATTTATCAGTGTTGCTTCCTAGCCAAGGGAAGGGAGCCTTCCCCTGATATTCAGCTTCATTTGAGTAATTTTTTTAAACATTATGATAAGAAATAACATTTCTTTGGTCATACACTATATAATAAATGTACTCATCTGCACTGTGATGTTTGCTTACCATCTCCCTTGAAATTGGTGGAGGCTCCCTGGTGGGCTGCTACATCTGCGAAATAAGAGCCTTCGAGGAAAAAGTTTTGAAGTCAAAAAAAGGGCAGGTGAAGTTTCTGTCTCTTGATTTGTAACTTCAAAATGGTTAAAAAAAAAAAAATGTTTTATGGTTGTTTAGGGGAAGAAGAAGAAGAAGAAAAAAAAAAAGGAACCCTTTTTTCAACTTCGTTTGGTAACAACCGGAAGAGTTGTCTGGTTTCCGGTGCAGGTGAGGATTGTAGCGTTTGTTTGTTTCCAGCTCGCTAAAAGTTGTGAACGAAAAATGTTTGTTGACAATTTAATGAAAGGCTGCTATCCGGATTTTCGACCGCTGCCCGGTTTAAAAATATAAATAAATAAACAGCCTAGACAGTAAAGTGACCTAAATTCTGGTGGGAAAGTTCAGCGTCGTGGTTCAAGTCCTTTTCAAACACCGGTAAGTGAAGCAAACACACCTCTTCTCCTCTCCGTCTGCTGCTCGCGGCTCTCCTGCTGGTTTCATGTTACAGCTGTGACTCTGGAGCAAAAATAATAAAACCTTCTTTTCCTCAGTAGGGGAAGAAGTTCAAATACAGCAAGAGTTAAAAAAAAAAAAATACTTTATTATAAATCCTGCCTGGCATATCCTACTAGAGGTTTTTAGCAGTTTGTGTTGTAGTTTGTGTAATTGGTCGATTTGATCCCGCTGGCAGATTTATTATGATATGTGACATCAGTAGATTATTATTCCTGAAGCATCAGTGTGTATGCAGCATGTTAGTGTTGGAGCTGCTGTAAGGTGGCGCTTGCTTGAACTACTTTAGGTACAGTTTTATAAACAGGTACATCCATTAAATCTGAGGGTCCATGAGATGATTATCATGAGCACAAGAACACAAAGTAGTCAGTTTTAATAACTGGATAGGCATTAAGACATGCAGTGGATTTGTTTACATTAGATAGGAGGAGTGTGTAAGTCGCAAAACGGATGCACTGTGAACCTAAACTTTTAGATGTAGTTTCTGTCACATTAGAGTTGTTTAATATGCTGCTGTTGATCTGTACATGGCACTCTGCTCAGTTACAAACACATTAACTAGTCCACCTTAGTGCTTGGTTTTAGATTTGAGCTGTCTAATAATTCGTCATATCCTGGAAGAGTGTTCAGGCTCTGGCCCGGCCGTGTTTGCACAGGCTGGCATTTGGCATAGTGAGAGGGACTGTCGCAATACTTCATTTTGATTGATCAGCATATAGAGCGAGCAGCTGTCCTTTTGTGTTTCTGCAGCTACCTTGGGGGTTGTAGGCAGGTATAAGAAATAAAAGACGTTTATTGCATCATCTCAAAGCATCATTTCGCAGGGGCATACCTAGTCAAACTACAAAACCGTGTAATTATTACAAGCTTTTGAACTTTGTAGACTTTGGAGGGATGTGCGTTTCACTGTTGTGAGATAGAACTGGCAAGCAATTATTTGTCCACATGAATTTCTTTAGTTTTTATTTGTAAATACCTAAGTCGGTTCCTTCCTGTCTGTCTGTCTGTCTGTCTTAAGGTCCATCAGTCTCTCTTTCTTTCTTGATTACAAAGAAATGTACGACAGCCAACACTCTTTTCTGTGTAGCTGACAGCTGGAGGCATGAAGAGTGGCGTGGATAAATTTGCATTCCACACCGAATGTATAAAATGAAAGGCAAAATGTAATATTCATGTGCCATGATTTTAGACTGAATGACAGAACAGAGTAGCATGCTGTTCCATAGCATTGGATTTTTTTTAAGGATGAAATTATCCCAGTAGCAGTCCATTATCTTACTCAGCATGGAGTTCATATTTGTATTTATTTTTTTATTTTTTTTTGTTCCAACATCAGTCAAGGTGACCTTCCCATCTCACTGGTGTGGCCTCCAGCCTACATAATATCAGTGTAGCAATCTAACAGAGGTGGGGTGTCGGGAACAAAAATGAGCTTTGGGGATTGTAATCGGGTGTTTAATGCCATGTAGTGTGACATGATGAAAGACCGTTGACAGGGAGTCTGGGAACCCACTGTCTGTGTGATGGTGGTGGACCCATGATACCGGCCAATCAGAGGACGGTGCATTTTACGAAAATGATTACTTGGGGTGTTTTTTGTTTTCACTTTTCTTACGTTTGGTTTTTGTGTTATATAAGGCTGTATAGGAAAGTAGTGGGATTACATCTGCACACTGGCAGAAACTGATAATGATCGATTTGCTCCATTAAAAAGTAGCAGAAAACAATGATGAAGGTCACGGTGCTTCCTGATTGGGGATAAATCCCCTGCCTGTTGGATTATCAGACGAGGAGGATAATAATAAATAATGTAATAAATACCTTGCCGGTGTGGGCAGTGACCACCAGATCTTAAGTTAAAGAGCCACACACTGCCCTGACTGACTACTTAAGTTCTTCTGTAGGCATGCTGCTGTATCAGACAAGGATGAGTCGTGAGTTTTAAAATTTTGGAGTAGTCATTAAAAGATTTAAAAACAAAAAATGTAATGTTTCATGCGACTATTGTTGTTTCCCCCTTTTTCAACTGCCGCCTGGAAGTGATGTGTTAACACTGCCACAGGGTGGGAGTAATACACATAAAAGCTCTTTTCTAACTGCCGCTAAGCAACAAAAGAAGAAGCACATGTTACTACCAGGCTCCAGTAAAACATGTGCGCTGCTGAGAGATTAGATGATACGGTACAAACAACAAATACAACTACAGCTGTCAAAACGTTTTTTTGTGGAGCGCCCTCAAAAAATAAATGAAACTGAGGTGCAGCGCAAACTATAGATGGCAGATTATAAGTCTGCCACAAATATTCTCAATCATTTGAGAGCAACACAACAAGCAGGTAGATCACCCACACATCAACAATCAATATCGAGCTTTGTCCCTAGATTAAGTAAGTTTGATGTTGGACATGCAGAGCAAAAAACGTCCGTCGTCTCAAAGATTAAGCTAAAGACATGCTTCATTTGTCAAAGGGGGTTTTCAAAGGTTGATGGCATTTGTTAAATTGTTCTCCTGCTCTCTTTCTGTGTATCTACGTGTTTTGAATGATAGTCAGATAGTTTCCAGCAAATATGGAATAGTATTTTTGGAACGGCCGTCTCCAGTAGCAGAACAACAACATAATAACGTGCTCCCAGTGAACTGTATAAACCTACAATAGTGCTTAGTCAGGAGACGGAAAATGATGTGTCAATAATTGTATTTAATCAGTTCATGTCATTTTTTAAGGAAAACAAAATCAAGCCTTTTCAAACCAGAATCTTTTTCTGCCTCCTGTAGTCTTTGCTGATATTTTGGAGTGTTCTTCAGAGAAAACATGACATTTGAACACATGTTGTTTGCTTATTTTTACTTATTTAATTCGCCTTTATTGTCCTTTTTTTTTTTAATACTGAAGGCAGGTAATTGCAAGTGCAAAGATAGTTGGAAGAACTGCGTGAAAGAAAAAATACACTGCATCATTTTTTTATTTTTTTATTTCTGCTCATATATTTCTAACTATAAAAAGGAACGAGTGGATGTTAATGAGCTCTTTTTTAGGAGTGTTTTACTGAGTGTAAGAGAAAGACAGTAAGGCAGGAAGAACAAGAAAAATCTGGGAAATTGATGTCGCACAAATTGTGGATGCTAAAGTACAGTTGTACAGGCTGCTGGAAGACTCACTGTTTTTGAAAAAGTGGATGGTGTAATAGTGGTGATGTGATGATGCTACATCACGGCAACGCCTTGTTTAGTGAACATATCCTGGCTGAGTGACGAATAATTATCAGTATTTTGTTTATTTGTCTGTTTATAGAGAACAGCAAGCACACCAATCAAGCCTTCATTCTTTAACAGGACTCAGTTAGAATATAAGTACACAGCCCATATACTGACAGCATGCTTTTAATCCAACTTATTCAGAGGCAGAAAATGTCACCGTGCGTAAGCCTCTAGAATATCTCAGTAAGATAAATACTTTAAAAAAAATTAAAATTAAAAATTAAAAAAAATTGTTGCAGAGTTGCCAGTAGTGAATGACTGTTCTCCAAATGGAAAAAAAAAGTTCAGTTCTGGCCAAAGGGTGCACTTTACTCTGAAGGGTGCACTTCAGTCTGAGTGCATCCCCTACTGTGTGTACAATGTATTTCATTAAGAGATAGAAATCCATGCAGGTCAGGGGTTCTATTAATGCCTCCACTTCCCCGAAGACTAACAACCACATACGGCTTGCTAGGAAAATGCAGTTAAGTGCCCACCCACGCTGAAAGAAAGAGGAATTAGGGACCTATTAATGCAATGCACAACAGCACTACATGCTATAACTTTGCTTCCCCTCACTCCTGCCCTTTCCTTTCTCTCTGTCTTCATGTGCAGCCATCACCGGGGATAACTTGATGTCATGCACGTTGTGTGTACATAAGGCTCGTTACCACCCGCGTACGGGCTCCTACATTAAATATACAGAGGAAATGCGTTAATTGCGCTATTTCATATGCCTTCTTCGTGGCAACAGTTTTATCCCTTGACAGATCTGTACACTAAGAGTGGAGGGCAGAGCCGGCACCAGACCTGAGCAGTAAGCAGCTGATTACCAAGTTTTGGGTTGTTTCATTTAATCCATAGTTTTGCTATTTCTTTGTCAACCCAAACTCAACCTTCGTATTCCAAATAATTTACCAAGCTCTCCGCTTTATTCTCCTTTCTAAAATATTTGTATTGCTGAAAACAAACCAATATTTATAAGCAAAATCATTATCATTCTGGTGAAAATTACAGCACCAACTATCGACAACCTTCTCCTCTCCATGCAACATGTGATAGTATTTAGGATTATTTTCCTATTTTCTAGCCTTAGACGATGTTGATACAAGTTGGTTAGAAGTTTTTGGATTATTAGGTGTTATTTCTTTTGAAATTATGATAAAATACTCCACGATTTTTCGGTAATGGCAAAGAATTGATTAATCTATTCATAAAGAACCAGACGGGTAAGATTATGCATGAGATAAAAATGAAATTGTATCTGCAGTTCACATCCATTCCATCCATATAATCCTCATTTTACTAATATTTTGTCATTGTTTTTTTATGTTACACATTTTTTTTTAAATACTTTTTTGTGATAGTCACAAATAATGTGAAAATGCTTAGATTTTAGTCAAATAACTGCCCACACTGCTACCACAGCACCTAAGCTCTCCAGAAACCAGGGGAAAGCCTTTTATAAGCAGCCTGTTTACATGTTCATCAGAGTTTGAGCATTTTAAGCGTTCATTTGGAGTCATGTTATTGCTACTTGTCACGTTTTGGCCTGGTAGCGCCCCCAAACCAATGCAATAAGTTTGACATGTGACAACAATGGTTATAAATGTCAGTACAGTGTTGACACTTCCACCTGCTTTCCATAAATGGTCAAAATCTTTTGAATTATTATTATTTATTTTTTTGTTTTTGATACCCCCTCCACAGAACCTGGATCGTCTTCCTTCAGATCCAATGAAGCCGCTGTGTGTAATAACAGCTATTGCTCTCAGCTCATACAGAAAGATTAATCCAGCTGTTACATGTTATTTTTTTCAGTGCAGAATTCCAGCTGACATCAGAATCGTTCTACCTCCATCTGACTATTGTATCACATTACATTTTTAAATTTGACAGAGATATATTTCCTGTTTCTAATTTATGTTGAATGCTGCTGGTAGATTATTGTCCAGTCATAAAAGTAAAACAGAACACAATACCCTGATCCTTGCTTCCTTGCACTGGCTCGCTTTTTTTTAGATATTGAATTCAATTCAAAGTTTTACTGCTTGTTTTTAAGGCCCTCTTGCATCTACTTACACCCTGTAGTACCATTAAACCCCTTAGATCCCCCAGCCAAGATCTGTTAACTTTACCGCTGTGATCTAAAATTGGCTGATAATACAACAAAACATCATACTGGCTTAATATGTTGAGGTCATTATTATTTTGCATATTTAGCAATATTTCTAATGTACTTTTTTAATTGGACTCCATAACAATTATTTTGTACCAAACAGATTTAAAGACATTTGTTGGTGTATTTTATGTTCAGAGTCAACAGTAAAGTGAAAAGGAAATAATTGGAGGCAAAGAAATGAAGTAATCAAATTTGGGAGGACCTTGTGCCTTTGAGTCACACAAATTCTGATTGGGTTTATTTTAATTAGAAGTTATTTATGATTATTACATTTCCAGTGAAGTTCACCGTTTCAGTGCACTGATGTCATTTCGCACAATAAAGTGTATCGTCAAACTGCAAAATCCTGCCTCCGTTACATATTTTTGTCACAAGTGTTTGATGACCACATTTCAGTCAATTTTTAGAGATCGGAATTTTTACATTTGGTAATGTTGGTATCAGCCCTAATAATCCAGTGTTTTTCACGCTCTTGTTATCATGCCATCTCCCCATTGTATTCTGGGGCAGTCAACAAATCCCTGAACCTTAAGGTCAAGTTCTCTGTGGTTTCATTGTGCAAGTGTGCACAGAATGGCATAGTTATCATTTCAGTGTTACTGAAATTCGGGATTTGGGTTTCGAATTATTTGACTTTTTTCAGCGTATGTCTTTTTTTTACTGTACAAAGCCAGCATATTTTTTTTATTTCAACTCTAATTGTTTAACTGCAGTGTTTGAGGTATTTACTGTATTGGCTGATTCACAGTTTTCCATTATTGTTGTGAACTGCAGAGCGAGTTCTTCAAGTGGGTCTATATCAAGGTTCATGGCACTGCTTAATAGAGCTTTGCATTTAATAGACTTCCGGGCTGCTTGGTTGAGATGTTGCCAGTGCTGTATAGATTTTATTTATTTCTGTACACAAGGAAGGACCGTTACAATTCAGCTTGTTGGACATAAACACACTAAGCATCATTTTTTTTTTTTCCTAGATGAGACCGATTCAGACCTGTTTACTCAGAATATAAACTACACTTACTCGTGGCCTTCTAGAGATGTGGATTAGATCACATTTACATTTGGACTGACTAAAATGTGGTCCTGACATCATAGAAACGAATGTGTTGTTGAAAATTAAGTTAAATTGGAGACACAGATACAATAACACTATTTCAGCCTCTCAATTACGTGGCATGCAGCTCCGGACTTCATCACTAGGACCTGAAATGCTGCCCCTAATGTATCTATAAAGCAATTACAGTGTGCTCCGAGGACTAATGAATATAACTTGCTGTTTTGGTTCTGTTTTTTTTTTTTTTTTTTTTTTTTTCGTCCTCATTAGATCAAACTAGCTATTAGTCATAATGCTCCAGAATTTGATAAAACTGATTTTATAGCATGACATGACCAGCGTACTAGATGGTTTTCAAAGGCTGAAAATAACAGTAACAAGCACCCAAGGTCATAGAGACTTTGTAAAGTCCAAGCCTTTTAAAGTGTTTTTCACTGGCGCCGTGGTTACTACATCAAACAGATTTACAATATGAAAAAGACTGACGCTGATAGCTGACAATCACACGTTTACGCCAACAGAATCCAAAATAATAGCTGGCTGTGCTTTTCATGATTTCGCAGTGGCGCAAATCCGCAGAAATTTCACTTCGCTTGATGTCTCTCCCGGCCACAAACACACAAAGATTCAGCAGCACCTTTTTCGCAGCCAGAATGCCCCAAGTGTGCTCTAAATGCTCACAGGGTGACGCTGTGAATAAAAAAAAAAAAAATATGGAAGTTGGTCTCCATGAGTGTATCACTTGATGCCAGAATTGATTTTCTCAGTTTTTCACTTTTCACACGCATCTTATTATTGTTTATGGTACTTGAAATTGGAACATTTGCTCTATTTCAAGCATGCCACAATGCTTGTGCTACATTTGATTACTCACAAGTTTTAGTTTCTCTGCATGGAGGGGAGTTAATATATCTCACGCCATCGGAGTTGATAACAGAGCCGACTCCGCGACTCCAGTGTTTGAAACTTACATAAATTGTCCTCTGTTTAAAGCGGCAGCAGCCTCAGCTACTGATGTGTGAATAGAGGACTTACACTTCTCATAAGCTTTGCTTCTGTGATATCTGGGATCCAGAATCAATCATTTTTTTCCTACATTATGTACATCATTACTTGACTCCAAAGCTTCGTTCAGCTGCATTTCAACTAGTCCAGTAACGAGGAAGCAGACTCTCAGTAGTGAGGCCAACTTTTTTGGGTGGACTGCTTTTTCAAATTATACAGTGGCTTGATTGAATAATTACTCTGGGCGATGTGATTTTCAGTGTAAACAAATGGGCTGAAGTTGCACAGTCCAGCTTGGCATGCTTGAGTGCTCTTAGTGCCAGATTTTGAATATGCCCTCAGTCACAAATGATAATTACAAACTTTCCTACAAGTTATATAAGTTCCTATATCTGTCTTTAGTGTTTTATATATCATTGACTGTATTTGAACACATCTTCACTTTAAAGACTGCATTGTCTCAGCCAAAATAGAAACAGACAGGAATCGAGGCATCGATGGTTTGTAATCCCCAGGTATTTAGGATCAAATGCTTTTGACAACACACTGTTGGCTAATGCGTTTTCTACATGCAAAGTAATAGTATAATCTGCACTGCAGTCTGGTAGCCCCTTGTTAATGGCCAAGATATGTAATTATTCCTCGATATTGTCTTCATGAAGACAGATGCATCACGACTGCAGATTTTTGATCTCCTTCTGGCGTTGCTTCAGCAGAGAGTCAAGCTGAGATTTAGGAGGAAAAAGACGACAAGAGGGAGGCAGCGAATAGTCAGAGAAACTTTAGAGGCAGAGAGAGAGAGAGAGAGAGAGAGACTCCGACAGAGACTGATGGGAGAGACACAAATTTACGATAAGTGCTTCTCTGAACTGAGAATGTAAATTGTGATCTGCCGTGATCTTCCCTTGGCGTCCCTTTTTATTTTTTTAAACCACAGGGTCAAAAAATCAAAGTCAAAGGAATGAATACCACTGAAAGGCAGATGAGGCCAGTTTCAAAAAGATATTAAAACAAAACTTGCAAATGCTTGTCTTGTCTTATATACAGGGAGTGGTACTTTTTAATAGTCCCTCAGACAAACAAATAGCCCTCAACTGTTATAATGTCAACCATCAACTGAATAACAATGGAGCAATTTGTATTTTTAAGAGGAATCAAATCGTGAATGTTATAACACGTATTTCATGGCAACAATTTCTATCCAGCTTTGTGTCCAGGAGTTTTCCTTCTTGTTTTTTTTAGGCATATGCACACAAGTCACTTTTACTTCTTCAACTTGAATACTGAACTCATTGTAAAGATGTTTCAGTATCATAACAATTTCAACAAAGCATTGTTTCTTTCGTACAGAATTTGTATGCATGCTGCTTCCCGAGGCAGCATTAATCAAAAATAATTAGACTTTATCTTCTCTAGACAGGGCTGCTCTCTCGGAGAGATCCTTGACCTTCACAAAACAGTATATGATATAGTGAACATACTGTGTGACTCATTAATTTGCTAGTTTAACACATATAAACAAGATTTTCCCCTCACACATTTGGTTTGAGTTCTTCAGTTTGTAATACTAAATCACTATATATTAATTATATCAATATTAATGTTGTCCAAAGTCTGATCCAGTTTGGTTCTTTATTTTCAGGATTATAAAAGTACAGATTTAAATGGCTTCAACAAAAGAAATAAGCATGGTGTCTGAAACAAAGCCTACATTTTGTAAATGCAAATTGTGGAATAATTTCCTTCAGAGATGCACTGAGTTGATCCTAAAGATCAATATTGGAGCTGATCAATTTGTAACAGCTGAAACAAAGCCTACCAATGTCTGATCCTTTCTTAAATATATTTTGCTGTGTGTGGTCAGCCACCTCAGCCAGATATTATTTGTTGCACCGCTCTCTTAAATGACAGCCAGGTAATACACTCCAAGTTTTTTCACGACATACAAGAGTGAAAATGTCTGTGATTAGGAAACATTATTTGGTCACGCTGGTGATTGACTCTGAGACACCTGGATTTTCAAAATTCGATAAGCTTCGATGGTAACAAATCCATAGACTGTCCTCTCTCTTTTCTCATTAGAAAAGATCAGTGTTCTAAACATTCATGAAGCAGCTTCTCATTTTCGTGCTGATCGTTATTTTCACTGTTTAAAATGACAGTCACTGCCGGTGGCAGGTCATATCAGCTAATTAATGGTAACTAGATAACATGGCAGAATAAAACTTGGCCATTGATGGTTGCAGTGTGCTCTCTGTAGTCTGTATTCTGCTAATGATTGTTTATGAGGTGAAGAAGCCTCCCACAATTGCAAATTAATCTCCAACAACAGGGACGTCTGCTCTGTATCTGACTGTGTCTGTTTCAGGAGTCACATTCTTTTAGTTCAACTTTTATTAACAATAATTTAAGATCATAAACGTAGCAGTGCTGAACCATAAATTGTGATATTTTGGGCAAATAGCTAATGAAAAATATGGTTTGACAAATTTAGAAGTCGACAGCTGTCATCTCAGAGCGTCAGATACATACTGGATTGGACTCACTGTTTGGAGGCCAAAACAAACTTAATCGGGATTTCCCCAATTTCCTTCCTTCTGAACTGGATAATGACAAAACTGAATAAAATAGGCACAGCATTTTTACCTTGTTTTATAGTTAAAGGTTATTATTGAAGTTTCTGTTTGTAAATCTACTTGTTATGGTGTATTACTGCACAAAAATATATTTGATTTATTTGATTTTTTTTTTTGTGTTAATGGCAGAGAAAAGAAGGCTAGACAGTAAAGTGCTATGGATATGAAGCAACAGCCAGAAACCTGTTAGCTGAGCATCTAAAAACAAGAAGAAAGCATTATATCTCCATTGGGAATGAAGTGATGTGTGCAAATGACAATTCACTGTTTTACACAGGGTTATTTTATAGAATATTTCTTTGCCAGAAACTGTAACTTTCCAAAGTGTCTGCTGATCGTTTGTGGAACCTGCCAAGAAATATTCCAACATCTATAGAACAGCAAACTCTTATGTTTACGCTTTCGTTTCTGTAAAAAATTACCACTGAGAGCTGAGGTAGCTGTTACCTCCATTAAAGTCTTTATCCTAAGCTAATCAATGTTGAAGAGTTAAAAAAAAAAAAGGATGTCAAAGCTGAATGCAGATGCACACATCCTACGGCCCCCTCACTCTCTACAGGAGACCTGTTCTTAGCCGTGACCTGTCTAATTCTGTCGAGGGGGGCACATCCCTTCTCTCATGTTTTTCTTTTACGTAAACTATTTGTTTTCTTTGTACGCGGCTGCTACCATTAGAAAACATCTGTTTCCATGGTGTCCATTGTAGTTTGCTGTGGTTTACTGTGTATCTTCACGCTAAGCGAGGGTGAAAGATTTGTTAACTGGCATTGCTGTCTCAGGGTCCATCTTTTTAAACTGGAACTGAAGTACATCCGCGGTCCTAATTGTTTTTGCGGTGGCACGTTGTCATTATATTGAAACATGTGGCAGCTTAACGTTTTCAAAATCTGATATGAACCCCGTCTTACTAAATCCGTTTAGTTGTCGAGAGTAGAGCGGAGATTTTCCACGAATGCTTCATTTTATCTTTCACTGAAAGGGTAGATCTCTGGTGTTTTTTGTTTTCTTTCATAGATTAGAGTAACATCGATCATTTTTGGCTCAACAACAAGCTGTTTGCTTTAATAGTTCGGTCATGGCGTGTGTACTGCTGTGTCCACCCTTACACCTATACGAGTAATGGTCAGTGATCAGGCCTGAGAGCAGAATAAAGTGCGGGGAAGGTGGACATGTGATATTGCTCGCTGAACACTCAAATGGATGGTTGTTGTGTTCGTTGTTTTTTTTTCAATCCGGTGTCATCCAGCTTGCAAGCTTGATAGAAAAAAACTGTGTTTAATGAGGGGGATGTTTTCAGGGAAATTACTGCTAACCAACCATGTAAGGCATAACGAATGAAGCACGTGCACAAAATGTCTTGCAAACCTTTTTAATTTTTCGTCCGTTTATGGTTGTGTATCTATTAATTAATTCTCTACCCACATCCTGTTTATTTATTTTTTTTAAATCGTTTAGTCAATGAAACTTGTCAGAAACACCAGAAATAATTCACTGAATGAGCGCAATGTGATTTTTTTTTTTTTCAAATGTCTTGTTTGACTAGAAGCTCCCCACCACCACCCGCCCCCAAAGAATATCATAATGTATAAAGAAATAAACACAAAAAATATAAATGCTGCACTTTTGTTTTCGCTCAAATTTTTCATAAATGTAAAAAAAGATCTAAGACGTATTTAATGCACAAGCAAGGTTTATTTTTCTTTAAATTCTGTTAAAATCTGTGTTAGTGAGCACATTTACCAAGATGATCCATCCACCTGACAGGTGTGGCACATTAAGATGCAGATTAAAAAGTATGATTTGTGCCACTCTAAATTGTGCAGTTTTACCTTGAAAATTTTTTTTCGGTGTGAGGCACAATTTCACATATGGCTACAGATGCGCATTTTTATTCTCGGAGGAGAAGGGGTCAGAAAACCAGTCGGTCTATCTGTTGTAGCAGTTCGCCTCATGAAGTGCAACAATCAAAAAATTTCCCCTCGGGGTTTTATAAATTAACTACCTAACCTAACCTAACCTAACCTAACACATCTCCTTCAGGTAGAGTTGATTGCGGCCTGTGGAATTCTGGTCCAGTCCTCTTTAATGGCCCTGCCAAGTTGCAGGATATTATCAGGAAATGAAACGTGCCATCGTATACGACGATCCGGAGCATCCCGTAGATGCTCAATGGGGCGACATGTCTGGTGAGCATGCAGGCCTTGCATGAACTGGGATGTTTTTAGCTTTCAGGAATTCTGTACAGGTCCTTGGAAAATGTAGCAGCGCACTATTATTATGCAACATGAGACGATGCGGCGGATGGATCTCATCACGATGTCTGCGTGCATCCAAATTGCCATCAATAAAATGCACGTGTCCGTTGTCTGCAGTTTAAACCTGCCCATATCACACCTCCACTGCCACCACAGGTCACTCTGTCCCCGGTGTGCACATCAGCAAACCTCTCGCCTACACGACGCCATACACACCGTCATCTTCCCTGTACGGTGCCAGATGCTATCAAAGGAGAGCATTTTCCCACTCCCAGCAGTTATAGCCACGAGCTGCAGTTAGTTCAAGACCTCTGTGAGGTGAATGAGCCCTCAGATAACTTTCCCTGAGACGGTTTGTGACAGTTTGTGCAGAAATCCTTCGGTTGTGCAATCCTACTGTTGCATCAGCTGTCCGGGTGGCGGGTCTCCGATGATCTTGCAGGTGAAGTCACTGGGCTGGCATGGCTACACGTGGTCGGATGTACTGCCAAGTTCTTGGAAATGACATTGAAGAAGGCTTATGGTAGTAAAAGGAACATTCAGTTCACGGTAAACAGCTCTGGTGAACGGTCCAGCGGTCACGCAAATAAAACTGCACAGTCTCAAGTTGCCTTTCATTGAGACCAGTCCAAGGAACACTGCAATAATCATGCTGTTTAATCAGCGTCTTGATATGTCACTTCTGGATGGATTACCTTTGCAAAGGTGATGTGTTCACTAACATGCATTTTAGAACATTTCTGAACAAAATTTGAGAGCAATGAACTCTTTTTTTGTGTGTCGTACATCTTTTACTTCAACTCATAAAAGAAGAGAACGAAAACTGAAAGTGTTTTGTTTATGTTAATTGTTTTTTTGAATGTAGTTGCAGATAATCAAAATACCAACTAAATTACTAATATTTTCAGCTCTAAAATTTTGTTCCAACCTTGATAAATAAAAAAAAGAAGTAATACATGGAGACCGGATAGGAAAAAGTGAAGTTTTGACAAAGTGTATTTTTTAGTAGCACCTAAATAAATCAAATCAAACTATATATTTAAAATTTTCCATTCAGGTAGAGCATCAGGTAAGAAGTCTCATTGCCCTACAAGGTATGAAATGAAGTGAGATAAGCGGACCACATTTCTAGACAAATTCGCTCCAAAATAAACCCATCAAAAAACAAATACATGATCCGAGAAATTTTCAAACCTGTTCCCTTCGGCTATGTTGCCTTGATGTTGTTCAGTACAGGCAGGTTATCTACTGCACTCCCTGAGCCATAGCATTATTTGACAGAATACATTCAAAACTAAAGCTAAGGAAATGAGGAAAAATGAAATTTACTGGTTTATTATCACTGAGGGACTCATTCAAGTGCTCCTGCAGGTAATATCTTGGCTCAGTAGCTACTGTAGCTGTAAAAGTACCCCTATTTTTGACAACCTGGAGAGGTTTTTTTTATGTGTTACATTACTGTATATGTTTATTTTATTCATTTATATCTAATGTTATTTCTTGTCCCCACATTAAACCCCAAGGCCCTGGTCCTGGTTTAATGCTTTCCAAATGATGAGGCATAGTTTGTTTTTGCTGCTCGAGTTCTCTGTTGCCTTCCTGCCTTCTACTTTATGCTGCTGCTTTTCTGTGTGACATTTGCATACAACTGTTGGATGCTTTAAATGTTACATGCCAGAAAAGTCATTGTTAGAAGTGAGAAAGTTTATTCACGTGTTGTATTTTGCTTCTCATGTCATTTTACACTCTTTTTTTTTTTTCTCAAATTGTTATCACAATGGTTTTAAATAGACCATACAGCAGCTATGGTGAAACAATAATGTGCTTTAACAACAGGGTTTCTATGTAAATACCAAATCATTAATTGTTTAAAAACTGATGTAAACATGGGATATCTGTAATCTGATTAGTCGCTGAAAAGCTTTACTTGGAAGTCTATTAGCATATATAGCCCTCACCACCTTGGAAAATACAAATTTTATAAATATAAATTAGGAGAATAATGCCGAGACATATTTTCGGCACCTACATGGGCTCAATGTCGTGAACGTTTTAAATGGAATTTGGAATGTTCAAAAGTGTTAACGTTACCTCCGGTCCATCGGTTTATCACCAGGCTCCTGGTCTTAAGAAAACAAAAGCTTTTAAACTCACAGAAATGGTAATATGAGATGTAAGCTGAGGATAGCAGAGCAACCAGGCAGGCAGATCCTAAACTTAGAGCCAACATTCGTGTCCCTGAGTTGAAAGTAAACTGCCTAAAATCCAGTATCCTTCAATACCCTTCTCAGTGATGTGCTGACTTTGAGCATGAAAAAGTGATTTCTAAACAGAAACACATCTTCTTAGATTCAAAGGGTTGAACTATCTAGGAAGTGTGGGAAGAACATCTGCCTTGACCTTGTGTGGCATCAAAAGGGCCATAAATATTAAAAAAAAAAAAAAAAAAGTCTGTGTCGGATCCTTTGCCCTCCACGGTGCTGGGAAAGGTCACAGCCCAATCGAGTCTAAATCTGTTTTCTAACACCAGAAATGACACCTTGTGTATAGTGTGTAAGCCCCCTGCTTGAGCAATGTTATCATCATCATGCTGTGCAAAATATCTCTGCATCACAAGGATCCAAGCCACCCAGCTAAAATAACCAGAGATATTCCTTGTGATATAATATAATATGTGTATTTAGTACTATTTATTTAGGATTTTTCATGTACACGTCTATTCATATTTTGTATTATGCATGATGTATGCATGCTGAGAGGGTGGAGGGAAAGGAAGAGGGGAGTCTTTTGCAGAGCATCAACTGGCCATGGAAATATTTATTGGAAGACTGGCCCATTTATCAAAAGTGTATGTCATCCATTGTGATGACACACATACATAAATCCTTCTCTTTTATATTACATTAAAGCGCATTTTTCTGCCGAGAAATTTGTATATAATAATCTAACACTAGCATGAGACTTTGGGAAATGCAGGGACAGAGAAGAGAGGAAGCAAATTGTACGAAATGCAAGAGCATCTAAGTCCATTGTCAAAACCAGTAAGAGCTAATCGTAATTGATCCTCACGTAGCAGCAACACTCAAGAAATCCATCCATTGATAAACACTTTGTTGAGAAAGTCACGGGTTGGCTCCAGCCGTGGGTTTTCGTTTCCATTTGCGAAAATGAGCCCGCAATTTATTTCTAATCCAAAAATGGTAGCAATGGGCTAAACACAATAGTGTCTGCATTGCTCTCTCAATATGATTTATGGGACAGAATCTCTGTATATTTCTTTGGCGGTAATAAGAAAATACAGCAATAAATCTGGAAATGTCAGGCAATTTTGTTATCACCTTGTTGAAATATCTGAATACATTATCAGAGAGGAGAGGAGAGGAGAGGAGAGGAGAGGAGAGGAGAGGAGCGAGGGAGAGGAGAGAGGGAGAGGAGAGGAGAGTAGGAGAGGAGAGGAGAGGAGAGGAGAGGAGAGGAGAGGAGAGGAGAGGAGAGGAGAGGAGAGGAGAGGAGAGGAGAGGAGAGGAGAGGACAAAACCTGTTTGACATAAATGTTGGTGTTCAGAAGAAAAAGGTATACTTGCTTGTGGTTGCTGTTGCTGAACTGTAGCTCAACAGTGTAACAATCTTTGTGATGGATTTGATGGATGGAGACATAAAAAGAGGATGGATGGATGACAAATCACTGCATTTAAATATCTGTGGAAAACACACCATTTTCTGACATTTCATAGACTAAATGACCAATTGGTTAATCGAAAAACGAATCAGTCTCTGGATGGATAATGAAAATAATTATCGCGGCCCTAATAGATAAATACCTTTTGCTGTTGATTTGTCGGCAGTGGCACACGGTTTGCATCACAATAACAGAATCTGCTCTATTGTGCAGTATACCATCATCTAATTATGTGTAATTATTGTGTAATTACATAATTATGGCTCCTGCGGCAGTGACACAGGATAGACGCAGAATTTCTTGAAGGGGTTCGACTATTTATGAGCTCACCTTCCTCTACAGCAGCTATCAGTAATCACTTAGAGTAAATAAAGCCCACATGCACAGTCTTGTTCTTGGACATGCTTGTCATCATTGCAAAGGTCATTGAAGCCCCCACCCTGCCATCCCCCACACCTCACCTCTGTCACTCGCTCGCTCACACACACACACACACACACACACACACACACACACACACACACACACACACACACACACACACACACACACACACACACACACACACACACACACACAAGGAGAAAAGAGCACACGGGAAAAGAGGCTGGTATGGAGATCACTAGCTCATTTGTCTCTTTATCAGACTGTGTCTCCCTCTCTCCAGAGGAGGTGTCTGTTTGAAGAATGTGCCACGGTTGGGAGGATGAATTTGCATGATGAACTTGGAATATATTTATTTATTTTCCATCAGGCAGCACCCCGCCATCATCCCCACTCCTAAAGCTGATTTCCATTATACTCGGGGCAGCTACAGATTCTTTGTCAGTTAAAGGAAATGTTTTAAATAATGATTGTGCCTCTTAAGCTGTCACACATGGAAAAGCAAAGTCTTGTTACACTTCCACAGAACATTCAAACATAAATTCTCAGCATCGTAGCTTTCGAGGCAGTGCACATTAGATTAGATAGCCACTAGCAATATCCATAAAATGCAGAACATCTGAAGAATGTATGATGTAGGTGCACTAAGTGAGTGAGATACAATCTGATTAGAGCAATCACACTTTGTTTCACTTTGTCCTATGATAAATGTGTCAACCATCTTCATCTGAGCTAAGCATCTCCCTTGTTTCATTAAAAATGGATACTGTAGATGGAGGAGCATTACTCTCAGAGAAATCATTTTCGCAGATGGTCCACAGTTTCAACAATAGTCAAGCCCTCTTTAAACCTTGGAACGATAGCTATGGGGCTGTAAGATCATTGTACGACAAGGAATGACTTTATCATCACAACCACAGCCATGAATTTCATCAGAAGGGTAACTACAGCAGCATCCAGAGGCATTCATTGAGTGACGTTTGCAGCAGGAAATATTACAACCACTCAAATGAAGTTTAGTTTACAGCACGTCCGTGTGTGGCCTACAGAGGGAAGAAAGGGGGAGAAGCACTAAGATTTATATAAGATTGCAGCATCCATTTGATGAGAACATTGATCTGTATCTCGTTACACAGACGTGGTGTGACACCAGAAGTGACAACTCTTTTTATTGTTGACATTTTATAGCAGGAGTAGAATTGGTGGCAGCAGGAAAAAATAAGGCTGAAATTATTTTTATTTTCTTTTTGTATCCTCTGATGCCCCATAAAATGGTATTCCTACTTATCATAGAGGAATACATTAGATGAATCTGAGGGCCAGCATCAACAATTATTATGATCAATTCAGTCCGAATTATATAGTGTCAAATCACACACATTGGTTTGGTTACCTCAGGGCACTTTACATAGTAAGAGAGAGACCTGACCACATTATACAGAAACACAAAAATGTAAATATTCCCACTTCAGCAGCATTTGGCATCAGTGGGGAGGGAAAAAAACTCCCTTTTAACTGGAAGAACCATCAGACTGAACCAGACTCCGAGGTGGGCGGCCATCTGCCTCCACTGGTTAGACTGAGGCAAACGGAGAGAGAAAAGAACAGCAGGAGATCATACTTCTATATCTTAGATACACACTTCTGTTGTGTGTGCATGCATGCTGCTGAATAGTGACATG